>NW_022145600.1:1080919-1333419 GCF_000002235.5 Strongylocentrotus purpuratus
ATAATATAGTCATCTTCCTTTCCAACATTCACACCAAAAGCGTCAAATCTTTGGGATATTATTATGTAACTCCATATAGGTCAAGATAATTGTTGTTTGCCATAATACGTATTTTGTATGATAATATGACTACCGATTCCTTCATCATCACTTTCACCTTCAGAACTTTAATTGAACTTGAAATATTGACTAGATCTTATGAGATGATGATCAAACTTTACCAGACCTCATAGGAATTCGAAGAAAACAATATGTCAATTTCATGACAACTCTCATGATTTCAAAACTGACTGATATTTCCGATGTATACTGAATTGGTAAATCAAAATACAAATTGCATCACTTCTTTAAACATTTGACGATGAATATGACTTGAAGGGATTTAGTAGAGCGTGTGAGTTAATCGGCTATCGTATTAATGGGCAGCTCATTTGAAGCCACTCCTTGAGAGGGTCTAGATCACAAGCTTAGGGCCTCAAGAGCCGGGTGATCATCTGTACCCCTGACAGGATTCCTTACTCTTAATAAAGAATTTGGAGAGATTTCTTCTCTTGCGTCATGAATGATAAATAGGTTACGCCTTGAATGCTTTGAATCATATAGCCTTGATCTTAAACAAGGTCTCCAAGCTTAGGAACGCTTTCAACTAACTTGGCTAATTGCTTTGGAATTTAGCGGAAATCTGTTTTTACGACCGGTCTTAAGACATCATAAGACGGAATTAACCGAAATGATATCCAACATGGACGCATTCGAAGGAGGGAGGTTCCGTGGTCAGCTGACGGGTCTTTTGTTATGGAGAGTCTCGGGATCGATCCAATATAACGACTTTGATTGGTAGATTAGAGGTCAAGGAAACGGGTGCTCACCTAAATTCTTTTTCGATTTTTGAATTAAAAATAGTCAGACATTCTCTTTAAACGATGACACATAGAATTTGAAGTTGAGGAACATCCGTGTATTAATTTAAAGAGAAGGTTGAGTTCTGGGAAGAGGCGAAACATAATTTGTGAGCGTTATCATTGTTATTATGCAAGTGTGAAACAACATCAGAAAAAAAATGTTCCCTGAAAAGCATGTCTCTTTAAATGCCTTCATATTCTAAATATTTAAAGTAACAGCTTAAAAACGAGGCCCGATGTTAATGCCACATGATTGCGTAGTCCCATATACATCTTTCTGTGTACAGTGCTTGTTACTTTACGAAGATTGGGCCAAATTTATTATCATTTTGATGACTCAAGAACCCAGCAAGACTTATATGCTTCATGATCACCTATTCTGATCGATTCCACACCGTTTCTTTCACAATGCAGTCGCATGACCAGAACTCAATTGTATCTTTAAAGTGGAAATGGTAGAATATTCAAAATATGGAAAGGGCATGAAAGAACTTTATTTAAAAAAGGAGAAATGTTTCGATGAATGTTGCAAGGGGGAGGGCGTCGTTTAGAATCAAGAGGAGCAAAATACCTAGAAAACAGACGGACAGAAGTATTCTAACTACACAGAAGATCGTGGAGATAGGGGCTTGTTTGTGGTACGTTTAATATTGATTTCAATTTCCGATTTCAATCCATTTAAGAAACACGAAATAACAAAAATGTCTACAGAGAATGTGTATATAATGACATTAACAGTATTTAATATTTAGAATCCATGACATTTGATAAATATTCTGACTTTTTCGAGTCCGCTCTTTTTTGCATCCGTTCGATATGGAAATCGTTTACATGTCAGTGTAGAAGGGGAAATGGAAAACGATTTGAGCTATTTTAGCGCCCTATTCGGCCCTGGTATTCAGATAAATCATGATTCCCTAAAGCCATGACAGACATAGAAAACGAATAAAGTCAAAATGTGTCAGGTTCATGAATTCTTCGACTCTATGATGAGGATACACACTAATTCGAAGTAATTCACTTAATCATTCAACGCAAAATCCCATGATGTCACTCTGTATTTCATAATCGCGATAATAAGAGAATTTTGTGGCCGAAACCTAGAAACATACTTCGTGTTTTACCCCTCTACTTCAATTTTGAAAAGTCTGGTAACAGATTTGTATTAGAGCCCATGCAGCGACGTGCAAGGCAAGACTTGCAAGATATGTTCTTGAGAATCATTCGGGGAAATGATAAACGAAATTAGTAGTACTTCTGTAGAGCATTTTCGTTAATGACGGTAGATACCAAATTACTTGTATAATAGCAACAATGACACTTATTACGATACAGGGCAAGTTTTGTATTATTATGTCAAGTATCGTTAATAAGTATTATTATCATGTTAAATGAAAAGAAGAAAATAACTGTCTATAAAGGATTCAAAATATAGTCATACAAGATTCACATTCCTGGCTTTGGGGTGGCAAAAACAGATGAATGTCTTGCTAAATAATTTTGTGTGAAAACAGAAAAGCATGATAATTTAACCTAATTTCAAGATTTATACAAATAAGATAAATTAGACAGTTACCACATGTGAACTTTCGACGAACCGGGAATGAAAAAAAGAATTGACCTGACTTTCTGACCGAGTTTAGAGGGCTATTCTTAGCCCCGCTGGGTAGGGAAAGACCAGGTATTATGAGCATGAGAGGGGTGATTGAGAGGGTATCCTGGTAAAGGGGGATTAACTTTAGAGGTACGGATCAATCTAAATGATCCTAACCCGTGGCGTAGATACAGGTGGGCATGGGGGCACGTACCCCCTTCCCCCCATCGAATGGCGAAAGAGCAGTTGTGTAATTGTATAACCGGGAGGTCACGATTTCGAAACAAGCCGATGCGCTTGTGCCCTTTGGTAAAGAATTGCTCCTCATTACCAAGACCCTCGAAGAAGACGTGTTGCTTACTTACAAGCATACACAAGCTTTCTTAGCAGTCAGGTAAAACAAACAAACAAACAAACAATGTAGAAAGAGGGGAGAGATAAAAGAAAGGAGAGATAAGAAAGGGGAAGGGGGAAGGCAAAATGAACAAAGAAAGAAGATGATTCAACCCTCTCACACCCCTCCCTCACTAGAATCTTAACTGTGTTTCTTGCATTCCACTCACCTGGTAAGATGGTAAGACATCTGCCCACCCCCCCCCCCCCCCTCTCGACCCATGCTACGCCCCTGGTCCAAACTACCTGTCATGATGACCCGTTCAGTGTATTTATATCAATCACATCGGACCAATTGGGTGGGTCAGAAGATAGCCCCGCTATTAACCTATACCGTGGACCTCTTCAACTTAAAGGAACAGCCTCCATATTTAAACCGAAGCTTCGTTATTATGTTTCAAAATAATAATCAAAATACCAAGTCATGTTTCCATCTATAAAACTGTTAATAGTTTCCGTGTAGGAAACATAATTTAATGTACTTTGATTGTACTTTCAGGCTTAAGGGAGCCCGTGAAGCACAAACGAATTGGCCCACGCAACCTCTGCTTGTAGGCCTTACCCATTCTATCCATGATAATGATAATAACAATCGTGAAAACAGAATTACATGGATTGATGTGGGGGAGTTTTTAATAATAACAAAATCTTTAAAACCGACAAGGAAAGGCTGTTTGAACAACAACAACAAATCATTTTGTAAATGTTGGGAAACTTTTAGCATCTAAGATACCTATCACACAATGGATCTGTGATTGAGCAAAATGTTCATACTGTGTCTTCATTTGATTTCAAGGCAATATTAGGAGAATATGTTTGGAAAGAGTTTAAACTAATCAAAAACAAATCTTGATGTGCAATGGTATTGGTGGTATTTCTGATCCCGTTATAATTCCATTTTTTAACCTATTTATTTAAGGAATCGCTGATAGAATGTGCATATCCTAACCAATCTAAAACAGCTAAAGAGATACCATTGCATAAAACGGGAGACAAAGACGAACCTTGTAATTTTAGGCACAATCATATTCATGTTTCCTTTCGTCTCCAAAAGTCTCTTATGTAATCGTATATGAAAGATCCAATATACTCTGCATGTGCAGAACAATACGGTTTCAGGCAAAATCATTTGACTTTATTGAAAGTCACTGATGACTGGCTGAAAACAATATATTATGATGGCATTTCTACTGGCACTGGAGCTGTGTTTATAGACCTAAAAAATGTTTTCGACACCGTGGACGTTAATATACTTGTAACTAAACTAAACTAATCAGAATGGGTGTTTCAAAAGATGTTCCACTGTGGTTTGAGAGCTATGTAATCGATCGATGTGTATCAGTATTGATTCTGCTGTATTTTTTTGTTGATTAATCGTGAGTTCATTTTTCATTTAATTTTCTGGACGCCAAGGAAGAACAGTTTTGTCATATTAACAAACATAAGTGGGCTATCTAGCCATTTACTGTATTCTAGATTTTATATGAACTTTTTCTATTTTGTTTGTATTACTTTCATATTGTGATTTGGAACATAAATACCATGCTAATATCTCCATTACTCGGAAATTACAACGCAAACATGTTTTTTAGTAGCTGCACAAAAACATTTCCTTCTACTTGAATATTACTGGGTATTAATACCGCAAATTGCGTTTAATTTTTGATACGGAATTCTCTATTCTAAATAAAGGCAAATCAGAAGAGTAATTACCGTATCTGTCTGCATTTTACCATATTGATTTTGTATTACATACATGCTTACTATACCCACATCATTCGTGGAATGAATCATGTGTATCTAATTTAGGTTGATATAACATTTTACGACCATGTTGCATGATTACTTTTCGTGAAATTCATCAAGTTATCTGCGCCCATGGATTGATAGCTCATTAATCTAGCCTCGCCTCGCCCCCTCCTCCCAAACGCCCCCTCCTCCTCCTGCATACATGCAATACCATTCACGATATTTATGGTCATGTTTAATCTTTGATTTAATATTCCATGAACCTTTTTATTTCAGAGTTAGTATATTTCCACTATTTCACTTCACTCGATCAGTGACTTGACACTTTCTGTTTCCATGTTGCTGTTTTCATTATTGTTTTATTCCTTCGTACAAAGATGTCACCATTGCTGAAGACATTATACCATGTTAAGAGCACATCTTCAAAGGATTTCAAGTATGTATTGACAAACAACAGCTTTCTTTTTCTCACACGATCGAAATGACGCTCAAGAAATCAACCATTTGCAATTTATCATAGCTTCGACCTTCACCTTTGGAACATTACAATGATAATATTGAATCAAAAGTTTGAAACACGTTGAAATCGTTTTGAGTTGATTTCTTAAACGTCTTAGTGATCGTGTTTATTCTAGGATGATATTTCCAGATTGTATTGAACAATGATTTTAAATAGATGATCGAGTACATTATTGACTTTACTGGTAAATTGTATACTTCGTTTTGTCTCGTAGATAACAGGTGCCTCAACTTTCCTAGACATAAGCTTCTTGAACGTACTCTTAAAAGTGAAAAACACTTAAAAATTGATTAGGACCAATAGTCTGTTAAAATACGGTCTTGTCTAGTTTGAGATAATTATTATAGAATAGTCCGGGTATATCTTTATTTGGTATCCACGTTCCTTCAGGTGTGACCTTCGTAACAAGGCCGAACATCAAACAGTTATAAAGTTGTCTTAATTCTCGGTCTGTCTAGCGGCTTCGTTTATATCTCGCCATTGATCAGACAATGTCGAGACGAGTCGTAAGCAACGATGAACTGGGCCATCGTCCCGTCACAGACTGGCACGGCAGAACACTCGGCGGCTAGACACCTCATTTCGTGCTCGCCTAGACTTCGAATGGACAGACGAGACAGACAACACTTTTCTCACCGATTCTTTGCATCGACTGGTGCTCCGCGTCGCACGGTTTGTGCGCCAAATTGTATTACCGTCTGCGCGGGGCGCTGATTGGCAGCCTAGCCACTGACAAGAAGATGCTTCAGCCTGCTCCAGCCGTCTGGAAAGTTAGCTCGAGCCGACAACTTTTCACTGAGCCGCGCTGCAGGGTGTGGGGAAAGAGTATGTGTTAGATATGATATTGATATCGGTATTATGAAAATGATATAAGAGTGGCACTTCATTATACTTGGGGATAGCTGTTGTACATTGGCTGTTAACCTTTTCGAGAGTAAAGGATGAGGAATAGTCAAGATGGTCACCAATTCCAGTTAGCAGGTCCTAGGTTCGAATCCCGATTGAGAACCCCTCCCATGTTGCTTCATAACTATTAAAGTTGTTACTTTGAGTGATACACTCCTGCAGGAATCGAACCAAAACACAACCATTTTCTACAATATCTTCTTGTACATTTTGAAGTATTATATGCGAGGGAGTGTAGCGACCGAGCGACTGAGATTTATGCATTTGTATGCGTCTAAACGCTGTACTCTTGGGCCGCCCTGAGCCTGAAAGTGTGTTGCAGTCTTTAGTCAGTAGGGCCTATGTGCTATAGGCTTTTTGTTGGCACTTTTTCAAATTTTCCAGGAGGACGACACCCCCCCCCCCCTAAACAAAAAATTGAGGGGGTCTTGTCCCCCGGCCCCGCCCCCCCTCCCCCACCCCGGATCGCCGCCTCTGGCTATGATATGTGAAATATTTTAACCGCCATAATAATGGAGACTGTTTTCTCCAAATTGTTGTACGGCGCTACATCTATACGATCCAGAGACATGTTATAGATTCTGGCTCTGTACGGGTAGAAAATGAATTGATCAGTTATGGCCTTTTGTTTTCTTTACTTTTATAACCTATTTTCCTTGATTGTCAAGTACTACACTAGCCTAATAGATATATTGTTTTGAAATGGAGTCATAAAGATGGTTATAGGTAATACATTTTGCGGTGACACTGTTTAATTCATGGCAAAAATAGTATTCGATTCTTTCAAGGAAATCGGTGGTATAACTTATGTTGTCGTTAAACAGGTTGACCAGGTAGGTTGTTGATCCAGATAAAGACAACTTACCCTAAACAGCCCCCCCCCCCCAAAAAAAAAAAAAAAAAAAATCAAAAAAAAATCAACGCCCCTGTATTGTGATGCGTCTACCTATTGAACTAATAGACAGATAAACGTGAGGAATAATGTTACCCATCGAGATGCCAACTATTCCTGGAGCAGAGGTTAATCAAATTGAGCGAACGATACCGCGCTTCTACTGTCGTCTGCGCGCCCGCCTGTCGTAACTCCAAGCAGACACTGACTGAAGAAAACCATATCCCCTCAAAAAGAAGTGTCCTCTTTGGAGGTTATCATTCGTGGTGAGTTTGGCAGGAGGCGAGGTTTGTAGACAGTCGTAGTCGAGTATTTCAAACTCTTGAATTTAATTATTTATGTCTTCTTTAAAAGCAGGGTAGATCATTCAGTTTTTTAAAAAATGCTTTGGTATGACGCCCTGCTGCAACATAAAAAAAAATACATGAACAACAACAACAATAAAAGTTTAACATGAAATAAGAGAAAATAACAATATAGGCCTACAAATAATAAGTGACTTAATAATATAAACAATAACATTGCGAGAGTTACAAAAGTAAGGAAAAAACTAAACAGGTAATATAGAATAACAATCATGTGATTACAACAAATTTATAAATACTTGACATTTCTTTTTGGATTGAATGGAGATGCTAAGGTCTTAGCTTCAATCTCCGGCACGGTACCGTGCCCTCCGAGTCAAACAATACATCATCCACATTGCTTCTCTCAAACCGGGTGTAGAATTGGGTATCAGATAGAATAAGATCGTCGCCCGTCGGCTGAAATGTTCCCTTAAGTGGAATGGAGAGGGTTCACAATATATGCTAAAATAAGCACTGATCCTTTTCATTTATGCTGAGGAGAGCACAGAACTCTTCCCTTTTTTCTCAATTAGTTACGATATGTTTAGTAAACTGTGTCACTTAAAGATAACCCTAGTGTAACCGTATGCTTTTGTAAACATCTTATGTTATACCAATTTATATACAAGTCTATTAACTGGGACCTACAACACAAGCTTTGCTTTTTAGTAGATCCCCCACTTTATTGATTGATTGTTATGATTGTTTCCTCTGTTATAACTATCACCATGTACATTATGTTTTGTATATTGTATGTTTAGTTATAATTATTACCATGTCCATTATGTTCAATTATGTTATCTTCGATAAAGTGAAATAAATAAACTTGAACAAATATGTGTGGAATAACGATTGAATCCATACACAAAGTTAATTGATTAGACTTTTAAAAATAGTTCAGGTTAACTATGGATAAGAAAAGAACCTTATTTCTTCAATTTTGAGCCCTCCACTGGGCTATTTATAAAAAGATTATTTTGAATTTGTTTAAACACGCACATATATTTGATTTGTTTGTTTGTGTGAAGATCATTAATAAAGAAAATAATATGATTGGAGAGGGCGTAATTAACACGGAAGCGGGGGGAAGATTACAGAACAAAGCAGGAGCAAAATAACATAATATTAGATAAGATATTTATTTTTAAAAACTAACCACTTAATATAACACATAATAATTCTGATAATGGATAGGATATTTTATTTTGTTTATACTTTAAAAAAAATTATGTCTCTCTTCATCGTAGAACTAAAATTGGGGAATCGTCTTATTAAAATAAAGAGGGGAAACAGAGAACAACTTGATAATCGAGTATCATCGTAGTGACAGGCACACAGGCAAGACACCAGTCACGTGTAGACGGAATAGTAACCCAGCATGTAACGTGACCTTGATCGTGTAATTCAATTGAATGATCTCAGTCACTTGGCACTACGACAAAGAAGGTGTGTGCTTGACTACACGGAATACAGAGAGGAAATCATTTCTTAACTTTTCTTCCGCATTTCCAGCGAAAGAGCGTCGAGCGTTAGCCTGCCAGGTCGGCGAACTTTCAAGTTCCTTCCCCGTGACCTTGCACTAAGAACAAGATCAAGAGTAACCCAGCGTCTAGTCATTCACTTCAAGTCACGTAACAGTTCGCAAGCTCTACCAGACAATCATTTGAGATCAGGGGGGGGGGGCGGTAGGAAAGTATTTATTTATTTTTCGGGAACGGTAATGTGGGCTTATATGTCATTGATTTGGAAAGGATGTTTGGGTAAGCATTTCTTTTGTAGGCGATTATTTTTGTTGGTCTGGTTTTCCGAAATTAATCACGAGTCTTTGATTTGTCTTCCGGTAGAATTCAAGGTGAGCTATAGACAGGGGGTGATCCAAAATTCAGTTGTTTTTTTAAGGTCACGATGTTAATAGAATACCAGTAAGCATCAAACAAACAAGTAAACAAACAAACAACAAAAATAGTTATTATATTTCAGACTCCTTTTGGGTCTAAAGTTTGAAAGAAGGGCACAAACGTCCAATCAGTCGGTCACATGTTTATGTACTGAACGTAAGCCTAATTTGATTTGAAAAGAGGGCGGGGGCTAGCAGTCCCAAGCCCTTACATCTGGTCTAAGAGTGTTATTCATCAGGATTGTGTGCCCCTATATCTTGTAACTATGCTATCGGAAGATTTCCATCTACAATCTATCGTGAAAATCACACTTGACATTTTACTTAATATGTGTATGATTTTAGAACTGCCAGAAATCATTATTGATCAATAATTTTGAACGTCTCCTTCAATGAAAGTAGCCTAGGTCTGCCTGTAGCTTTATATTGTGAGAGCCCTGCATTTATTTCATCATATAAAAGAAAAAAAAACAAGTTAGTGTTAAAGCTTCTCTGCACTAGTTTGGCCAGGAGGGATTAGACCTCCCTGCATGGTTACTGACAAGTGGTTATCTCATCAAATCTCTCAATAAACAAGAGAAAAAGGGGGCCATGGGGACCAACGATCACCGATTATGCATTGTTTGCTATAGTGCAGTGGGGCTTTAAAGAAAGCCAGTATAATTAGTATTCCGAATTTACGATTAAAAGATCAAAAGTCTTGTTAAATTTTACGAGATCGTGTGCTAGAATAATTAAAAAAAATAGATGTTTCTGTTTTTGGTTTTGTTTATGTGTGTGTTGTTGTTTTGTTTGTTTCATTCTCATTATACGTGAGAGTTATTGTGAGGGAAGGGAACAAGAAATTTGAGATAAATCAAGTAACAAATCTAGCGTGAAAAAGACAAAGAAAACTGATAAAGAAAACACAAAAAAGTTACAACACACCTAGATTCACATTCTTTATACCTGTGTCTAGCTGATATTCATCATCATATTTCTATTTTTACCTCAAAAGTGGGACAAATGGCGATCGAGGGTCAGAAAAACAACTTAATCCCCAGAGATTTGGGTGTACATCTCAATCGCCATGTCCAACTGAACGAGCAACGTAACAATTGATAAATGACGTCATGAGGTCTTCGTTAGGTCAATGTCGGAAAGAAATGTAATAAAAGGATAATATTCATTTTCAATCTTTCACCATGTTCTCGGCATATTGTTTAATTGTTCCTCGCTATCGTCATTCCTAGCTACACTTTGTTTCAGAAATATATGTAGTGTGTTAATTAAACAACAATTTCATCATTATATTGATTCAATCATTTTGATATGCTTTTGATCTTCCTTTTCACATACATATTACTTTCATTATATACGAACAATCCGTATATACATTTACATAACTTACTAAATTATATTGCATACTTTGCAGTTCAATATAACAAATTACATGAACCGACAAACTAATTTCACCTATAGTTCGTAAGCCGAGGCTGAAATATTATGGGGAAGGGAAATTCTGAATTTGGAGGTGAGTTGTTATAATTCTCGGACGTTTTATTATTCACCCTATATCAAAGATGTTTAAAGCCCCACTGCACTAGTTTGGCCAGGAAGAATTGGACCTCTCTACATGGTCACTGACAGGTGGTTATTTCATCAAATCAGCTCACAATTAACATAAGAAAAAGAGGGGGACCAATGGTCACCGATTAGGCATTGTTTGCTAGATAGAGGGCGCAAGTAGCTATAGTGCAGTAGGGCCTTACAAGGTTTGCTTGTAAGAAAGGTCTCCTGACTCTAGCTTTGAGGAAGTGCATGTACAACCACGTGCTGAAGCCATTAAAGAAACGCAACATCCGCCTTTCAATCGTACAGGGCACGTTCTTCCAAGGCCGAAGTAATCATCCAACATTGTCTCATCCCGTTTTCAAGATATTACTCAAGTTTTGCTTTGATCAGTAAACGTCTCGACAAGGCCAAATAGAATATATGTTGTTTCTCGTCCCCTCTCCATCCCTTTTGTTGTTGTTGGTTATTTGATATTTGTAATGAAATTAGATCAATAATAATTTGAGGTTATCTAGACGATGGGGGGGGGGGGGGGGGGGGGGGGGCACAAATCATGAATACAATGCAATTCAACCTTGTTTCCAGCTTATGTAGTGCTTGCAAAAATCAGATTTGAAAGAACAACATAATGTGCTGAAATCGACTCCATGGTATTTTGCATGTACAGAATAACATCTTTGGCAAGACATTGATCTACACTTGCCACACTCAACTCAGGTTAGGTAAATGGCTACCTCTGGTAGAATTATTCCTTGAAATGCACTGTGCGCCGATATCGATAGCCGGAGCTAAAGCTAGGGTAATAAGCTCTTTGGAATAACAAAAATAATAATTCTCAGTTTTTGTAGATAGCGCTTATTAGAATCACTAAGCGCTTCCAAACTTCCAAACACCGGCTTTAGCTGTGCTGCCATTGCGGCGCTCTAGCATTTCAAAGAATTAATTCCTGCTAGGTACATATTTACATCACCTGGATTGAGTGTGGCAAATGTAGATCAATGTCTTGCCAAAGGACATTAGTGCCGCGGCGGGTCTCGAACCGCGGACCTTGTGATCGATAGTCCGGCGACTTAACCACTCGACCACGGCACCTCTAGATAATAAGTATTATTCGCCATACAAGAACGGGCTATTAGTATTAATGTTATTATTATTATTATTATTATTATTAATTTTTGAGAAATCTGGACGGGAAACTAGGAATCAAATGTACTTGACCTAGTGATCTACTTTTTATTTCATCGTTTTTCTTCGATGGTTTCGCCTAATACCGTCATCATCTTATTTTACAAGGCTTTAATGAACGTAATATACTTCCTGGTTCCGAGGTGATTGTGAACATGGACTGAACAAGGACTGTTTATAACAACTCCCACAGAATTTGAATGTGAATAGAGGGGGCTGACCAATATTCGGACAACCGCCACATCATATTCGAGCTACGCTGCCCACATTTTCTGGCACTGAGTGGGTCTATCAGTGTAATTTCTATATCTTATGTCGCATATTTTGATGATAACAATCAAATTCTCACAATAATACAGCGTGAAATTACATGTAACTGGAAAATTTATATGCAGGTATATGAGACTTTATTAATCGCTTTGAATCTATCTTTTCTAATCGCGCTCCTCAAAGCAATACTGATTGAAAGCCCCACTGTCCTACTTGAAGCTACTTGCTCCTTCTGTATAGAAAACTTCCCCAATCGGTGCCTGTTGGTCCCCCATGATCCTCTTTTTCTTATGTTAGTTGAGAGCTGAGTTAATGAGATAGCCACCTGTCAGTGACCTCGCTGTGTGGTCTAATCCCCTCTGGTCCAGTAGTATTGACGGTCTTTAAGACAAAACTTGACCGAAATTTTGATTTCACATGCCTTTTATGTCTCTTTTACACGATATTAATGGTAACATAATCTTGGTGTCAATGATTAATCTCATTATGTAAACCATGCCAAATACATCTTTACATAAATGAAATCATAGTTTGGTCTTATTATCCCGTGGTAGCCACATCGTATTAATACTGCGCTCCCTGTTGGCCCTGGGGTTATTAATACACTAGTAATCGCCATCTACCCATTTACACCTGGGTGGAGAGTGGCAAATGTAGATCAATGTCTTGCCAAAAGACGGGCTAGGATTCGAACCCTCAACCTTTGGATTTAGAGTCAAGTGAATGAACCATTTAAACAACGAACCCTCCACTTTAAATTTTAGAGAAATAATTTGCCATTTCTTCTCATAAGAATAAACCAAATTATCAAGGAATACAAAAAGGAACCATTAAGTAAAGAAAGAAAGCCTCATAACCTATAATACAAGGAAGCAACTTTATCTTTACAAAACCGCCATGGTGCCCAATACTTCGCAAAAAAATACATTCTCTTCTGTCTCTAGCTATCCTAGTCCAAGCGGCCGTTCCCATGTATGATGTTAGGTTATCTCTCCATCTTCTCTTCTGCCTTCCTCTTCTTCTCTTTCACACCCTTGGTTGCCATTCTATTAAACGATTTGTCCATCTATTGTCCTGCCCAGCCCATCTCCACTTTGATTCTCTCTCCATGATGTCTTTAACCTTTGTCTTCTGGCGTATGACTTTGTGATTGATTTTGTCTCGCAGAGATAAATGCGACATCTTTCTCTCCATAGCTCGTTGAGTAGCCACAGGCTTCTGTTCTAGATCCTTTGTCAATGACCATGTTCCTGATCCATATGTCATAGTTGTTAGAATGCATTAGTTGAACATTCTTAGTGACATGGGTATGTTTTTGTCGGTCAAGCAATGTAAAAACGTGATTGCAAAAGCTTTCAAGAAATCAACCAAATCCCCGATTATATTGCCTACTTATGGAACTCGTGTTCGGATAACCTATTATGTTAATGTCATGTTTGTACATTTCAATGCGTAACGTGCAAGGCTATTTGTTTGTTTTTATTTCCGAAATCCATATATACATACAAGCTTTTGTTTGTTTGTTTGTTTATTTGATTGATTTTATTTCTGCGTTCAAAAATATACAAATTCAAAGTCAAAGTACAAAATTTCGAACAATAACAAAATAATGAATACAATGTTTACAAAAGTAATTAAATGAAAAATCATGTACAATTATATCATTCTATAAACATGTACGAAGCATACAATAACATAACAAATATGAAATATTTTCAATAAATTAGAGAGGTAATTCGGAACGCAGGAGACCACCATCGTGAGCGGTTAGGCTGGAGATGGATGGCGGCCTCGTAAAAAGAATTGGCGACATAACTCTCTTCGAAAAACTGAGTGATCAAGAGGGTGCGGTGCAAGTGCAGGTGCAGTGAGCAGTTGCATGATAAAGAATAAATAAGTCACGGTTTTGTTATACTAATTTAGAGAGGGGGAGCATATGATTGTATTATTTGTCGTTTAAGTGTAGCTTTTAAGGAGTAGATGGTTGAACAAGACTTTATGTTGTCGGGTAAATCATTCCAAATGTCCGGGCCAGAATGTCTAACAGATTTGTGTGTTATTGATAATTTGGGGTTTGTAAGATGGAAGTTTCCAGATATGCGAGTAGAGTATGAATGAACGGAATTATTAAACCTAAACATGTTATCAAAGGATGGTGGAAGCAGATTATTAATGTACTTAAACATAATAACTGCTACTTAAGTAGTGTTCAGATCGAAATTTTTTAGTGTTTTAAGTTTATAGAATAAAGGATCAGTGTGAGCTAAGAAATGCGAACCTGTACAAATACGTACGGCTTTCTTTTGCAGTTTGAAAATAGAATTGATTTTTGTCGAACCACAATTTGCCCATACACTATTACAATATGTTATATACGGGAGAACTAGCGAATTATATAGTAGGAATAAGGTTGCATGGGGTAGAAGAAACTTTAACTTGGAGATTATTCCAATACTTTTGGAAATGCACATTGTAACTTGGTGTAAATGATCATTCCTAGTCAAGGTTTCATCTATAAGAACACCCAAAAACTTGGAATTAGTTTTCTTCTCTAGTAGCATACCATCGATTTTAATATATATAGGTGTTTCTGTATTATGAGAATGATGTTTAAATACATGAAATGAGTCTTTTTTGTATTAAGTGAAAGTTTATTGGATTTAAACCAATCTGATACTTTGTTAATTTCATAATTCAAAGTATTGTTTAACGAATTAAGGTCTTTATGGGAATAAAAGATATTTGTATCATCGGCAAATAAGATAAAAGAAAGAAGGGGGGATGTATTGATAATATCATTTACGTAAAGAAGAAATAACAGTGGACCTAAGATGGAGCCTTGAGGAACACCGCATTGAATTAAAAGAGGATCAGAATCATAACTATTAAATGTAACATATTGTCTTCTGTTTGTTAAAAAACATAAGTTTAAAACACATTTCAAACGATAAGAAAGTAAGTAAATGTTACAAGTATAGATAAACGGTTGGATAGACCATTTCAGGACCATCTTCAAAATGGTCCTGTTCTTCAATGGGTCCAATAGCAAAAAAATAACAATAATAATTTACATACAATATCAATTTTCAATCATAGAAATTTACCAATGCACTACCGCCCCACTTATCAATCCCCCTCACCTAACAACCCCCTCCCGCCACCCTCTCGATACTGCCAACCCCTCCCGCTAACCCCTCCCAAATTCTCCAGGGTATATTACAACAAACAATAAACAATTTTATTTACAATCATAAATGGGTATTAATATTATCTAAATAGTAAAAAGCTTGATGTTGATTTTGCGAAAGCCTTTGCGATCGTTTTAATAAAACAAGAACTGATGATCGAAGCAGACATGAGGTGTGTAGTCTCCAGCCCCGATCACTGAACGCATATTGATGACCAACTGAATATTGCTGAATATATTTTATATTAACACGCATACTATTTGCATAATATCTTTTCTTTTAATAACAGTCTTGTATCGTTCTTTATCGCTTTACCTTCATTCTTTCATTTCTCCTTAAAAAGATGATATATAACTTGAAAGGAATTGCAAGTAAATGAACTTCTCACTTAGAAGATAATATTGTCATTCATGACATAAATAAAATAAAATAATAAATAAATAGATAAATATGATATGAATTAATAAAATAAGTAGGTCAAAATATTAGTTCAATTTCATTCATTTGAGTTTCTTTAGTTATAGTTCGACTATTTAAATTCAAATACATGTAATTTGGACCAATGCGATTCACGATTTGTACATCATAATAATACAGATTATACTTGTTTCTTCTCGTATTTAACGAATCAACTTTCAACTGTTAGATGAACTCTTGAGGTGAATAACCCTATTGATGGTCGACCCTTTTTATATGCTCCAGCTTTTCTTGACCGCTGCCTATTATTATCTGACGCAGACGGGATGCAATAAGACAGAATTAAGACTTAATACGTCATCAACACGTCGATTTGTGATTTAAATAGACTCTCAGAGGTATAGTATTCTAATATCAACGTGTAATACGCACAAAGCACCCTATTCCTTCGCCCAACGCGAAGAGTTAAACAACAAACACGTGTTTAAAAAGCGCATGTAAAGAATATGTTACAGGTAAGGACAAATTAATCAGTGCCTTTGTGATACCAGCATTGTATATGTAATGCAATTAATCTAGATATCAGCGTGAAACTTGTTAGAATGGAATCCCTCTATCACTTTTCCTTTTCTAGAATGTATGCTTTTAAACGCAAACAAAAATGGCGTACATGTATTTAGGGCGTGGCAGATTGTGTAGCAGATTACAGTCATGTATGTTAGCGCCATCTGAAGGGATACTACCGAGTGTTTTGTTTAAAAGGCATTGATGGAATGTAGTCATTTCGAAAGGAAAGGTCTGAAAGTCTTTGACAAAGGGGCAGCGCAGTGATTCCTTATATATTTTAGTGTATTTTATTATTCTATACATCAACAATTTCTTTCACCTGCATGTACAGTTTTTAGCTTTATATCCTCGTTCTTTGTAAAGTATGAAACCATCATATCTTATATGGTTTGAAAATCACAATCTCTATCAGTCTTCGTGGACTACCTACTCCGTCATTGTTGCAATAAACAGGCAAAGTGTAAATTCTCAAATATCTGTTATACTGTAAACAAATGCCAATTAGATATTAACAATTCGTAAACCATTTGGTGTCATAGATATTTTCTAAGAAGTACGAAGTGTTCCTCTGCTTATTTTTGGTTCTTCTTAGATACTGTATTGCAGATCTGTTTCTTTTTTCGTCGGTGGGTATAATGATGATTTATCTTCGTCTGGTGTTTGTAAATACATGTAGTGGACATTTCCTTTAGGATAGTCAGATTTACAATAGCAAATTGGGTGTGATCAAACATGACGACAATACTAGAAAATATCAGTAATTGATTGATTACTTCCAGTTACTAGAATAATATTCAAACCTTTTAACCTACATGTACCACTGAAAAAGTACATTAAAGAACGACGTACATAAGAAGTTAGTGTTGAGTTTCATTTTAGTATATTAATCTTAATTTTCTTAAGTATTGACCTTGTTATCAATATTTCAGCCAGACCTTTTCAACTGCTTATGTATCCTACGAAGCGAGCAGTAACCGACATAATGTAGGTATGTGACCAACCTTTTTCTTCTTAAAAAAAACTTACTGTTGATCGTTCATTACCTGACCCCATACGTGTTTTTTTATCGCCCTGCGTCATATGCCCTGTGTTCATTCTACCCTAGCTTGCATTTTTCTGTCTAATTACAATCATGATCATTCTTTTGTTCTTAAATAATGATGTCTCTGAAAGTGAATTGTATGGGATGTCTGGTTCTATAGGACACCTACCCCTAGACATCCACCCCGGATAACCACCCCCAGTTAACTACCCCCTACGACAACTACCCCCTGGGACAACTACCCCCTACGACAACTACCCCCTACGACAACTACCCCCCGGACAACTACCCCCGGACAACTACCCCCAGACAACTACCCCCTACGACAACCATCCTCTAGGACAACTACCCCCCCCCCCAGACAACTATCATAGGGGGTAGTTGTCCGGATAATGTCTAGTAGTATAGAATCATATCTGTTTATGTAGAGTACCATCAGCTTATGAGGAGGGTCTTATTTCTTTTGATATAATATAAGCATTATTGATGGTTTCTTTTTTTTTGTTATTGCATTCGTTACTGTGTTTCGTTTTTGTATTCTTTGTTAATGGTATGCTCCTTTACGTTCCTGATAATAATATAGATTTTTAAAAAGAAATAAATAAAGTAGGAAAATGGGAAATATCCACACACAAAATCACTACATCTTCAGATCTTGATGTAAGAGCGAGAATCGGGGGTATAGGCTTGCAAACAGGGATTGGGGGAGTTTTGGCTCGGGGGTCGGTCAATTTGTTGTCGACAGGACAGTTGATGGACGTAAAAAGGGCCTGAAACACCCAATTTATTTGGTTTCATATCAGTCCTAGTCTGCCCCTGTATAATCTGTTCAAATATATAAGTATGGCATAGTGGCTAAATTAAACGCATTTATTGTACATCCACATTTGTAAACTGCATTAAATTAATTATGTCAATATCAAACAATAGAGTATCATGTTAAAACAATTACGTATGATTCATTAGGGACGTCTTTACGATTTTCCATCCATTTAATGAATTGACAAATCCCTATTCTTTTCTCTTTTTTAAAATTGTCAATAATAGTTTAGATGACAATTTTTAATGTCCCTAACGACATATAAGCACTCTCAAGAAGAATCCGTGATGTTCTGTACGCAGCATCGACCCACTTTGAACACAGAAAACCAAGGTGTATGTGGAATATCTATCACAATAAACAAGTGTAGTTTACTTGATTCTGAGATAAGAATAGCATTGTTGATATCACTTTTTCCATTAAAAACTAGATTTTATCCCAGTATTGGACCCAAGGATGTAATACAATTGTTCAGTCCATTGAGACTGCAATTATGAATATAAATACTTATGTAACCATGGTGACGAGAAGTAAACACAGTCTCCTGAATGAATCCGTAATAATAAACTCGTGTGTTTTCACAAATAACAAGACCCCGAACTTTGTTCAATACAAACACGAAAGTTGTCAAAGTCGCGACGAAATTCGCGATTCTAGAAAGTACGCTTTTCTTCCAGGTTCGAAAAGGCAAGGTAAAAACGGTGTCACCATGGCAATCATGACAATAGATTTCTCGCGTACATGTGCTTTGTGTCAATCCATAAACAAACATCACAAGTTATGGAATTGCAACGAAATCGTAAATGAAGTTTCTAGAATCTGATATTTAATGTTTGACTTTGTTTGAAAATAAGACTTAATCATGCTGTCATTTTTGTTGTTTCCTATTTTTAGTCACAGTGAAATAATTAGGCCCACGTCATGAACTATGTATGTTTGTTTTTATCATCGATTCTTGGGTTTTTATCAATACGTTACATCATAGTTTATTTCTTGTTTTTCTATATTTTCCTATCAGGTAATAAACTAGTTGTATTGTCTAATAATAAAATAGTTTGAAGAAGATTTATCATTGAATATCATTTCCAGAAAAATCGTGTTTGCACTACTTTAAACAATGTTGTTCGTCTGATTTGTGTTATTCTAGTTCGAATCAAATCAACAATATCAAATCATTATCATTTGCGCAATACTACAGTGCAAAACACAACCCCCTCATGCACGCCTCCCCACGTTTTTGCTTTGTTTAGGCAGTCCCTTATCCTCTTATTATTCTCATTCTGCCAACACTGGGAATGCATTCACAGGATTTTTGTTTTCATTTTGATTGCTGAAGCATTCTAAGTATTGGTTGTAGTTATTTTGTAATAATACGAAATTTTGTTTTCAGTTCAAACACGCCAGAATTGATATGCAGGGATATAATATGATTTCACATTGATTCTTATTTCGTAAGTTTTATGAGAAGAGCTTTCATTCTTGCAATCATATTGCAGTAATTTCAACCAATGATTTATTAGTTATTAAAAAATATAAAAATAAACAAATATTTCTATTCTTATCATGGTGTAATATATTTTTCTAGATAGCTCAATACACTTGGGCCTATCAATAAGAATTGTTCATTTTCCTCCCTATCATAATCACTTTCTGAGGTTCATCCTACCACGTGTGTATCCCATACTGTTCTCAATAAATTCTCAGCTTCAACAGGTTTTTTAAAATCAATAAAATGAAATACGAAACACAAAGTGATAACATTATTTATCCAAATCCAGCAAATGCCTGTACTGTTTTGTACTTACGATGCATCATGATAAGTTTTTACGTTTCTTCAAAGTCATGAGTAAACAACATAATATACAGTGATGGTGAACAGATTGCACAAATTGCTTGCAGATATATATTGTATATTTACAGTTATTGATCTCATGTGCTTTATATACATCTCTAAATCACAGTCTTCTCAAATAAATTGGTAAATATATTTTGTATTTTTGTATTTTTTTCCAGAGAATGAGCATATAAATTATGTTATAATAATAGTAATTAAAATAATAATAGCAACAATAGTACAAATAAAGATAATAATGATAATAATACAAATAATAATAATAATACTAATGCTAATAATAATAATTAAAAAAAAAAAAATAATAATAATAATAATTATTATTATTATTATAAAAACACTTTTGTTTAACCAGGGAATCGTCATCAGCATCAAAATTCTTTTTCCTGACGGCCTTACAATTATTATTACCGGGGTAATTGCCCGGTACCCATGTTCACCTGGGTGGAGAGTGGAAAATTCATTAATGTGGAGTTAGGGCCGGGCTTCGATTCGAACCGTCAACCCTTGAATTGAGAGTCAAGTGAATGACCCTCTATATCACGATACCTCCACAATCATAAACAAATGATATTGATTGGGTGCTTTTAACCAAAGTGCTCCTAATTGAACACTCGCTATAATAAGTTTCGTAAAAGTTCAGAAAACAGTATTTCAAAACATTTATACAACAATTCATAACTTTCTTATTCTCTATCGGATTTTTATTTAAACTTTCACTGATATCTTTCTCTCATGTTCTGGCTCTATCAAAACCATTGTAGGATGGCCTTCTCCTTTAATTCACTTTGTGAAATAGCAAATAATTTTCCATTTTATCGCAATTAAACATGCTTCTAAGTTCTGTATAGCCATTATTTCTGCATGGTATGGCTCCACAAAAAAAAATGCAGAGTGAATGAGAAACAAAGAGATAAGGAGAGAGAGAGAGAGAGAGAGAGAGAGAGAGGGCTAGAGAGAGAGAGCGAAAGATGGAGAGAGGTGAGAGGGAGAAGGTGAAGGCTGAAGATAGATATTAGTATGGAGATAGTAGCTGTAACTTAAGCTCACCTGAGAGCACACGGTATGAGGGTATCCCCCTTCGTATAGCTCGCCCACGGTATACCCGTAACAAATATCACATTTCCTCTTCTCATTCTACCTGATCCAATGACTCAGAATAAGCCACCCCCGTTCAGATACCACGCACTTTCTCCCCCTCATACTAGTCCCTCTCTCTCTCCCCTCCCTCTCTCTCCCCCTCCTCTATCCCCCTCTCTCTCTTTATTACAACATCGGAGTAAAAATAACTCCCTCCTGGCTGATAAACCCTGCATCCCAATGATAGAGCTGATTAGAAAGTGTAGGTTTTTATTGTTTTATCCGAATTATGTCATGCCTAAATTCATCATGCGACGTATTTTCTGCGGTGATAACTCATATCCATAATGCCAACCCATAACACAGAAAGTGCAGTCCCACACGTTTAAAAGAAAGTGAGCATTATTTATTTAGTTCTCTTTTTTTACAGAAGGAAATCATTACCTCCTTCTTCCTTTGTTAATCTGTTTTCTCGTTATAGTGTGAATCATGAAGCTGTGCAGAACCAGACAACAAAGCCATGCTTTCTTTACGACCCTATCCCATGAATTTAGTTGTATAACACCTATTGTTTTGACTTCATTTAAATGTTATAAATCTTGGATGTATCATGTCTCCTACAATAATGTAAGTGAGCAATAGAAGCGGGAAAAACGCCGGGAACCATTGATATTGAAGCAATGTTATACATTGAAGATTTCCACTACAAACGAAACTTGAATATTAATAAAGAAGAGAAACACGCAAGCCTATTCATACTTGTTTTCTCCACTACTTTTAGGTCAAAGCAATAAATAGATATCGTTCTAATGAACGCGTTGACCGTAACGTGCGGTATTATTCTGATAAATAGAACTCTTTGTTCAAAGTTAAAAACAAGTTCAAGGTCTTTCTTCATACATGACATGAGTTTGGGCAAATATTTGTTACCTATAATTGTGTACATATCATTTGAAATCAACATCTGTTTGGTATTTGCAGTCATGCAATTTGCCATTCAAATAGTTTAACAAAGAATATTTTATACAAAAAAAGCTTTGCACTTCGTGATGTTACACTAATTGAACAAATAGAGGACAGTTTCATAATCCTAATCAAATATAATACATATTTTCTGAATAGATGTTACCTTTGAGGACCTAACATCAAACTTGAGGATTACAAAGCATTGTAAAAACGAGAAATTTAACGTTGATTTCATGTAATTTCATTTAATACGACCAAACTATCTTCCATTAAAAATATTCTGATTAATTTTAAAAGTAGTTATTGGATAAGCTTCATAACCTATCCAATAACTACTTTAAAAAATGAAGTTATGAAATTATGAAGCTTATCTTTGAATAAAAAGCTTTCCAAGGACATGAAAGAGAGTGTTTAATAAAATGAATAAAACAAATTCTGTTTCTCCATCTGTTGCATCAACAAATATAAACAAGAACTGGATTCATGATCTATAGGTTTGATTTGGGAAGAATGTAACATTTGTAGTTAGCTAACTATGTTATTTTGCTATTTATAAAACTTTTAGTTAGTTTTTTCCCATCATACCGTCTCCCTGAATATAATAAAACAGTGTCTATGTAATATTGGATGAATTTGGTTCACCGCAAGATTGACCCTTACATGTCAATATGACATTTTCTGCAAGAACTCTAGTCATTTTACTTGTCTTCTCTTTAATAATCATGATAACATACAAGGCATTACAATCGTTTAATCTTAATGATTAATAACATGAAGACATAGGAAATAACTTCAGACGCCATTCGACTATACCGGGAGTAGGGCAAAGCTCTATAAAATCCTCTTCTCAAGGAGAGGAAATGCCCTCATTAATAAAGATAAGTTTGATAACATAGCTTAAGGTATATGGATAACGTGACCTATGTAAAAACCTTTAGAATGTTCTTGTTCGGAAGTAGGACGTTCGTAGGCATACCGGATCTTTCATAAATGCTATACGTTAGGCCTATTTTATCCAATATCTGTTTTTCTTCTCCCGCCCCACCCCCCCCCCGGTTTTCTCCTCGATGTTAATAACAATTATGTATAAACGCTTTTCATAATTTTAACATGCTTCGGTAACATTCCCGCACTGACCAAATACCTAACTTTAACTTTGGGACAAACACTTTAACCCGATCCCTTATACCTAACCTGCTCTAATCTTGGACAAGAGATGTGAGTTGGTCTAGCGGCACGTTCACTTGGTCAACTCTCTGTCTTCGCCTACAAACCGAAACAGTTTGATCTATTTGACTTCTACAACCATGAAAACTAAAGCTTAATTTTACAGTGACATAATCATACATCTTTTATTTAAAGGAAGGAACACCCAAAGCACTTTCTTAATCTATAATAAGGACTCTGTTATTATCTCTGTTTTGAGTGAAAAAGCAGCAAACACGGTCAAAACTTTCGCTTTGTTGAATTATTTAGATTCAAGATTCCATGGTAACGTTAAGCGGAACTAGTCGTCGTGCAGGCAACACGCGTTCTAAACCGGACGATCTCAAGTAACATAGTAACATGTCTCTTCCGATCGACTAGGATTGAACTACCTGACAACCAACACAACTTTCTTCCCTGACTAGGCTGGAATAAGAAGACCTCAAAACGAAGTAAAAATGAGGTACTTCAAGGTTTCCGATAAATTGTCACTAAGAAGGAAACAGTAATTCCTACCTAGCATATTATGAGCTCTTGAGAGCTGATTTTATTATAAATCGAAGTAAAGTGCGTCAAACAAAATTAAAGCAGAATTAGCCGACCACGTGACCGCTGTATTATCATGAAAATGTCTGAGGTGTGACGTCTAATTCATAAAATAATTATTGGGCCTACAATAGTTTGTAACATGAAGCAGGATGGTGGTTACATTTAATCTGTTTCCTTATTATTCCATAAAATCCTTGAAAATAAGATAAGAAAACACAAAAGAATTATAACGGTAAGCTCGCATCTCCCTACCCACCCGAAGCAGTGAAAATACATTGTATGTAATAGTTTGAAAACTTCTTCAAATACGAGACTATACCATTGCACTGTCTCTTCTTCAGCATTCTACTTTTTTTTCTCTCTCCCTCTCTCTCTCTCTCTCTCTCTCTCTCTCTCTCTCTCTTTCTCTCTCTGTCTCTCTCTCCCTCCCTCTTTCTCTCTCAATTTCCCTCAATGTTCTGCTACATCATTCAGACATGACCTTGGCGTTCCAAGCCCGTAGTGATACTGAGGTTATACCCTCATCCCCCTTGCATACCCGCGAGACACCCGGGCAAGATGACGTCATAATGAAAGGAGCCCCGAAATCCATCCTCCGTGATTCCCCAGTGGCTCAGAGCAGGATGACGTCACAGCTTGGCAACACAAAGTTTGGGACCAACCATAACAAAACCACCTGTACCATGTGAGTGCCTGGTAACCCAAAGAGCGAGCGAACGAACGTTGAAGAAAGACCTCCTATAATTTGAGCAGGCCCCTTACACTAATGTTATGCAAATTTATTCTACTTTTGATTGACTATTAGTGAATGAATTTTATATGACTGCTAATGAAGCAACTCCAGTCTTCAAGTCTCATCCGAGTGCCAAGCTAAGACAGGGTGAAATGTCGTATCCACGGCATGAGCTTGATGAGCTCATTGACTTTATTCCTCTTTCCAAAAAACTTTTCAAAAAGTTTAAAAACAATACAATTAATTTGCTCTTGGCCAGTCAAGACAGTGCGGTGATTTTGGTAGATTTTATAAAATCATGGTATATACTTTTAATTTATAACCATGATGACAAGTTTGATAAAGCAGAATAGGCATTAGTCTCTAATCCTGGTTTTATAACCTCCCTTGATTTGCTGTTTGCTTGTCTATCTACAGTATAATCTGTTTATTAAAGGTATAAGTGACTAAAAACTTTGTAATACTATTACAAAGTTTTGGGAAATTTTGAAAAATGGGTGGATGGTGATTCTTTACAATTTTGATATATTTGGATGCCCCTGTAGATGTATTGAAAACGCTAGAATCTTTAGCTCCTTAAACACTTCTGCTTTTGAGAAAAATTGAATATAAAGATTTACCGGTGCTCCCGGTAAATTTTGATATATTTCAAATAGCTCCTACGGCCGTACAATGGTAACTGCGACCATGAAAATCTCAAAATATGTAGTTGAGGTATTCGATTTCCGAACGGGGATAGCTAATCGGTCGATTTTAGTCAAGAAACATTGTTTTATAGTTGAATTAATATCTTGACCTTGAGAGGGAGCTATACAAAATAAAGTGTTTATTATTTACAATTTCATAATTTTAGAGTCGATTTCGACCGCGACAACGATCAATGAATATTATAGGATCGCATATAATGCTTCCAATATGTTAATTTGAACCAAATTCATGACCCCATACCAAAACTTTGTATTACCTTTAAACTTCTTTTTATCATAAAAATTTAGCTATCAGATTTGTTATCTTAGTGCTGATAAAAAGTCCCGAGAGATAAATCATTTTGTCTAATCAATCGTCTGGTCTACTTGTACAATTATCGAAATAAAAAGATGTATTTAGTTTCTACATTTTCATGCAATTAGATCCAACCAAAATGAATTATTTTTAAAAGATTGAAGTTTACACGACTCTCTTCTAGACGTGCCCTACTGCCCTTGGCCAGTGGATAAAATGTCCTTCAGATAAATTGGATTGAATTACAAGATACCATTCTAAGACAGGTACATGTCTTTAAGACTGTCCTGGGAGAGTCTTCATTGTCTCGTCTGAGTCGAGTAAAGATGAGATGGGAGACAAGTGATGACAATGAAAGCAGGTTGCAAACAAAATGAAATCTAGCGTCTCGCCTGCATACCGGGGGTCTACGTGCGGCAGACATCGACTCACCTGGCCAACTCAACGCCCCACTGTGCCGTTACAATTCCCGCCCCCGCGTCTTGCAGCTCTCTCTCTAAAATTATATTTAATGAAGTGCAGTCTCTCAGGTTTTTTAGTACGACGCCCCCGAGCTTCAATTCACCACTTTGGGGACCCGGGTCGAAGAATCAGAATGTTATCGTAATAATCTGTGCCGACGAAAGAGGGCAAGAGAGCGATGAAAAAGACGAGTTTGATGAGTATTATAGGTTGTCGTGTGCCAAACATACCCACCCACACTACAGGTCATACCGCAGGTCACGCGCGCGTTCACCGACTCCTGGCACTCGCTCTTCTACAGGGAATTTGATCACGAGTCTCTTTCTTTTGTGAAAGGTTTTCTTTGTTATAAAAGTGCGATACTTTAAAAAATATATATCACAATGGATTATGAAAAACATCTTCAATATATTTAAGATATCTGGTGAATTATCTGTCTATATAAATTCTTTCATATGTAAATAATGGATGTCAGTCAGATTCTGGATTTTTATAACAATTGTTTACCAGTTCTCTTAAAATGAATAAATTCTTAAATATGTGCGTCATAAATAACGATATGATGAACTCATCAAAAGGAAACTCTCTATTTTCAAACTAAGACAGTCGTTTACAGATCGAAATTGAAACGAAAAACATAATGCCCCCTTCATGAAATTCATATTTTCAAAATTTGGGGAAAATTCTGGGATGAAGTATTCTCAAAAAGATAAGATTGCCCTACTACCCCCATCCTTTGTTCCCCCTCTCTTTTAATTATAATTATTATTTTCTTTTACATTTGGTATATCACAGCTAGAGCCCAGCCATACGCATATAACCTACTGATAGAAATAAGATAAAAACAACGTGATACAAAAGGCAAGTCATATCTTCAAACTTATCACACTCCTTTTTTCGTTCTCTAAAAGGAAAGAACTCTGCCAATTATCTTTGATTGCCACACGTGACTTGCATAGTTATGTGGATGTGGGCGTTTTTACATTAGGAATACCGCCCTATATAACTTTGTTTATTTCAAACAAACAAACAAACGATATCAATCTTAATCTTAAACCTAATTCTTTTATTCCTCCTTTCTTTAATCTATTTTCACTACATCAAAAATTATCATCTAATTTGTGCCGATATAGTTTCCTCTTTTTTTATTATTGTTTATATCCACCCTTGAAAATAATTCAAACCTACCATTTCAAAAGCACTTTCGAAGTACAAAGAGACGTCTCACAATCTGCTGAAAAGCGTAATGTTATTACCATTCTCATAGCCAATTATGATATGATAAACTACTCGATCGTAACACATAGAGTATACACAGATCTATCTGTGATTATATTATTTCACATTGGAATAGAATATAACCCATAACGAATTCATGAGTAACAATACAAGAGGGGGAGGTGAGGGGTGAGGGGGTGAGGGAGAGAGACACACACACGCAGAGAGAGAGAGAGAGAGGGAGGGAGGGAGAGAGAAAGAGATAGAGAGAGAGTGAAAGAGAGAGAAGAGAGAGGGAGGGAGAGAGAGAGAGAGAGAGAGAGAGAGAGAGAGGGGGGGGGGAAAGAAATATTGTGGTTTGTTTTATTTTGTGTATGAGGTATAATTATGAGGAATGAGTATAATTTAAAATCGAAAATGAAACAACAAAATCACAACCATATAGTGTTTATCCATATTCCATACTTTAATGATTAAACCTATACATAATATATATACAGGCAGTAGTCCATGTTGCACATGATTGGTATGAAAGAGTTATTTATGAATGAAATACGAAGGCGTGGTGCATGCATGGTTGTATAGAAATAACTGTCAAAGTGGGCATAATGATAGTGAACTAAACTCTGCTAATGTCTTAACTTGTGGATAAACTCCTTTGGGCTACTTCCCTGCTGTTCATGAACTTTTTTTAATCACCAATTTTACTTCAGGTCTCATAATTGAGTATACTGTGCCTATCATATTCTAGGAACATTCTACAAGTATATAGCCTATATTAATCGATTTGCGTACATTATAATTTGTATAAAATCACTTGAAGCATACTTTGTATCATATTTGGACATTACTCATTGAATGTTGAATCTGGAATAAGATATGAATTTATCATAGACTCACCGAAAAACAATTAATTTATGATTACCTTAATTGTTGCTATAGTAATGTGTCAATTAATTGTAAGGTTTGTTGATTGCCATTGAGATTGTGACTAATGCCAATTCCATGTCAGACTATGGCCAATTCATACGCACAAATCATACAGAGATTAAATCAATTATGACTATAAAGAGCGTGCCTGTTTTTAAAAAGCGGAATGAAATATGCCAAGTATTTACTCAGTATTGAAACGACAATAATAGAGTAATTTCCCAAATCTAACAATCTAAATAAACATGCTCGAAGTTCAGGGCTTGTTTTTTCCTGCCTTTTGTGCCTTTGTGCTGGGAGAGAAAAAAAGAGCATGAACATTTCAAACACGGCACTGTAGAGTGTATCTGACTTCTGTTCAAGTAAATCCAGAGTCAACACCGTGCTCTCATTAGCATCAGAGCGAGGCTAAACCAAATCGAGCATATCAATTTTATTGACAGAAAATTAGCCAAACTATTTTTCCCCTTCCTGCTTTTATGCCATGTGTGTTTGTTAAGGCATTAGACCCTGACAGGAATGTGTTATTCGCAATTAATTTTTGACTGAATCTCGGCTAGTTTTGCTCGTTTGTTGCCATGGTATATATGAGATGGTAGAATAATTGAATTCATGGTTCATGTAATGGTAGGTATCCCTCAAATGAATGTCGGGTAAGGGTGCGTTTACAAACCACGGAAACCTTAGCAAATAACCTCTTTTAGAATAGTAAGAACGAATGAATCAGTTTCCATTTACAACCTTTTGTTTGTATTTACTGTTATATCATTATTTGATCACATGTTCTCCCAATTGTTTCATACTTTACTCAAATATCATGGAAACAGTTTTGCGAAGGAGGAATTGACACTGACGTTGACAATACGTTTTATGACTATTTCAATGATATTCATTCGGAGGTTGCGTAGCCTATTACATGCCGATGTAAGAAAGATACTCAAAACACGAGCATTTGATTTGTCACAAATTTCATCTCAGTTATCACAAGCGTTCACATCATTTGAGGCAATTGGTTCACTTATAAGGCCTGCTCCACCAATTAATATATGAATTATCATGTTTAAAATGTTCATGGAGAAGCCCCTCCCCCCTTGATGTTAGAATTAATCATTATTATATCAAAGTGTGTGTGTTTTCTGAATGGTCAAAATTAATGAGAATAATCGTGTAAATGTAGGTGAGGTTAGGGTGTGCCAAAGAATTGTCCTGAGTGCGCTCGCGCGTCCCATTACTTTACAGTTAACACATTATTCACACCCCTTGTAAATTTGATGTTTTGGGTGTTTTTTATAACTCAAGAATGAAAGGTTGACTGGTTTAATTAAAGACTTTGTTTACTATACTTTTGGATGTAAGCATTAGTATGTCACATACTAAAGAAACATAAATAAAGATAAATCAATTTTTTCACATATTTAAAAGTATTACAAAGCGTGGTGAGGGCATGAATAATTTAGTTGCTAACTGTTTGTGATGATTTCAGTATATCTTGTTATGTACTATAATGATATGCTATAGCCGGTGTAATTATTGTTTGACAGACATGGGCGCCGTATACGAGAACCAACCATCATTACTATTATTATTATTATTTTGACCAAACATATTGACGCTTATAATGACCCACTATACACGTAGGGTATCACCCACGTCCAAATCTGTTTCTTAGTAACTGAAGGCGGAATACAAAATAATTTATGAAGGAATGAGTTACATGTGATTTACAATGAATAGTAGTCAGTCATGTTTTTTTCTAGACAATTTATCATGTATCCATATAAGTTCTTCAATTCCATTCGTCAAGCCGTGAGTTGCAGGAGAATTATTTCTAAGAAAATATAAGTTTCAGTTTAATTTTTTTTTTTTTTGGGTTGCATGTGCCAGTAATAAAGTATAAAGTATTTTGTTATCCTGGATAAAAATGATTATGATGTAGCCGCAGGTATTCTGTTATCATAATTAGTGTTAATCACTGGTATGTTGAGCTTTTTTTTAATATTTGTTAATATATGATCAAAATTTTGAAGAACTTGAAGATAATAATATTAAATAATTGGCCATAATTATGATTGTTAATTTGTAACTCAATTTAATTATGATACTTCTGTGAACCTCTCGTATAGTTATCATTTTCATACATTTCTTCCCCTTCCCTCCCCCGACTCTGTTAGTATACTAATGATTAGCAGAGCAAAGGAATTGCTTTTTTAAACATGTACTGAGCACACTGCGTCCAAATGGAGCAGAGCTATGTCAAGTGTTCCCAATCGCCATGTTAAATCCCTGCGATCTTGCCGCATGGGGGCGTTATTCCATCTCGCTCAATTAGCCTATGTCTTGTTTACGGTCGATTATTGTTTGTTTCTTCTTCAGTATGGTTTAGCAATCAGCCATTACCGGTGTGTAATATGTTAATTATAGGAGAATAACATCATCAACTTGAAAGAAACACCATAAGGGTGTGGGAGTATACAACCAGTAAGAAAACAAATCACTGTGATATTTTATTTATTATTGTTGTTATCATTTTTGTTTTTGAGACTCGCAATGATCATTTTCAGAGAAATATATTGTTCAATACCTGATTATTAGTTTGTACGACGTTTTTAATCGTTTATGACGTATCCAAATGTGCTGGGGAACACAATCACCAAGACTCTCGATAAATCATCGGTAGGGCAAATTCATTACCATTTGAATTGCCTTTACAAGTCATTTCCAGATTATGTCATTTCTCATTGTCATGTTCGCATAATACAGGAGATGCCCGAGGCCATTGACATTGCCTTGGGTTGAGCGCCAGTGTAACATCCATGCGAGAACAACTTAATCTCCCAACTCTTGAAGAAAGAAGGAGTCGGGCAGAATTGTCAATGTTCTACAAGATAGCAAATAACAAAATTGCGATACCAATACCGGATTACATCAAACCGAGGGAGCGAACTACAAGGAGGAGTCAACAACAACGATATATGAGACTATAGGCTCTTCAATGGACACTTACAAATTTAGTTATTTCCCCTGGACACTTAAGGACTGGGACGAGCTACCTCAGATCGATCATCGTCGAACGGCCTTCTTTGGAGCAGTTCAAGGTAGCTCTTGAATCAATTTAGTTCCCTTTTCAGGAACTGTACCGCATAGAGCTGTATATAACACCTCTATGCTTTACCCTCATCTAGATGCTGAACAGGCGTTGATGAGTATTACCATAGAAGTAGAAGCAGGAGCGTCTATGGAGTGTTCGTGGCTATCTTGGTGAAATTCCTGGGCTGCCTTTATAAGGAAAAAACAGTTCTAGAGGTATTTGGCCATGTTCCTTAAAAATACAAGCCATTTTTACAGAGATCTGCATGGGTCAGAACTGCGAATAAAATAACATTTCCCCAAAATAGCCTCTATCATTTTTTTCCTTTGCGCCTGAAAAAAGCGTGCCGTGTGCTTGATCCTTCGCAGACGTTTCTATATTTAATCTTATCTAAATGAATAGGAAAAACAAGATCTGGAATTTGAAGCCTTTTCTTTGAGGGTGAGGTTACTTAATTAAGTTGTTTTTGTCTGCCGATGACGCAAGCAAGTGTGTTTACACATCACTGCTTTCAGTAAAAGTCGTCCTCTGCCTTCTTCACTGATTGAATTTAACGACAGCGCATAATAATAAACATTAATACAAAAGTACGCAATTTAGAAAATGCTCATTCAACCGTAAAATATTGTCAATACTTTTAGTGCCATCCGATTGAAAATACCCCCTTACCCATAATTTCATGAGAAAACATCATGTCACTTTCGTGAAATTTCAATTTTGGAGGATTTTCAAAGTGTGTAATTTGTGTAAGCACCGTTTAGGCGTCGCGTTGAATTTCGTGGAGTATTAGAATGTGCAGAGTGCTCACTTACTTTGTCTAAAGTTGGACATTACGGCAGAATGAGTGGATCGGCTGTTTTCTGGTTTATTTCAGGTGCAGCTCTCGGTAATTAATCATGGGGGGGGGGGGGAGGAGGGTGCGGTAGGGGAATTAAAGTAAGGCAGGGAGCTTTTATATAGTGGGTATATATTGAATAAAAAATGCATGGAGTCCTCCTTCAGTTCAACAAGTCGGGGGTTTACAGGAGAAGTAAGAGAAAAGACACACAGAGAAGCACATAGGTATTTAGACAGGAGGGAGGGAGAGTGATTTAAGGAGAGAGAGAGGGAGAGAGAGAGAGAGAGAGGGAGCGAGAGAGAGAGAGAGAGAGAGAGAGAGAGAGAGAGAGAGAGAGAGGGGAAGAGGAGAGAAAGATGGGGGGGGGGGGCAGCGCAGAGAGTAATCCAATTATATTGCACATATACCATTACAAACAAGGATATGCATGCCTTACATAGTATACATCACTCGAGTCTCTTTTTAATCAAGATTTTGATGAGCAAGAAGCCTCCAGGAGCAAACATTATCTCCTGTCTCTCTCTCTCTCTCTCTCTATATATATATATCATATGTCTCACGATCTCATCTCATCTCCTTTTCCATTTTATCTCCTTCTCTCTCTCCAACTTTTGATCACCCATCATGCCATCAAGCCAAAGTATTAATCATTTATTGACCATAAGTACCATGAACAACAAAATGCAATAATGACTTGGGAAGATTTTTAAAAATTTTATTTGTACACACTGTAATTGGTACATGATTGACTTTCAAGTTTCACTTGAAAAGTAACACAGCATTTATAAAACAAACATGCTGAACAAATCGTCCTTGTTTTCACGAAGTGATGGTAGTGAGGAAAATCGTAACGCAAAGTGAATGCAATTTTTTTTCACTACCGTCACTTCGTGAAAACAGCGACGAAATGTGCACGATCTGCTTTTTTTTATTTGGTAGCAAGACAAAATCTGTGAATTTCAATTATAAGATGTAAAATATAGCATTTAGTGAAAAATAAAGGTTTTTGAAATATATCTTCTCAATTAACAATACTTGTAGACACTACAGAAAATCTGTAGCAAGAAGTACTATTGATTATTGATAATCAAGAACTGTCAATCAGAACGCAATGCATGCATTTCTCATTTGGCAAACACACATAAATTTCAAACAAAAGAAAACTATTAGCCAAATTCGTTTTGGACTCCATAGCAAATACTAATTTTCTTGAAGCCTTCATTTTCCCAGGCATTAATGGGTAGACTTTTATGGTACAGTCACAGTATATGATACATGTATGCAGAATCAAACCAATCTTGTTTTTTACTAAATGCTAAATAGTTGATATTACATTAAATTATAGTTAATATGATTAATTTGATAAAAGCTTACTCAACTGAATCAAACCAACAAAGCATTGTATTAATTATCATTCTTATTGCCAACTTTTTATCTTAAAAATATGAAGCATATACACTATGTTCCTGCAAGACAGATCTCTCCAGCTCTCTAAAATACCCCAAGCATAATGTATGACATGTTGTTTTTGTTATGCACACGTTCAGACGTGATTTTCTTTAATGACACTCACTTGTCTCAAGTCAACTAATATGGTAAATCATTGACTACTGAATTAACATATTTCCCTTGGGTTCATATGGGGACTGTTGGTTATCATAGTCAATGAATTAAGATCAGGCCTTAAATTTCAATATTTTTAGGGCAAGGCCACTTTTCTGTAGGGCACATTCCTATATTACAGCACAAATAGGAAAAATTGGAAAGGGCACAAAAAATCTCCAAGGCCAATGAGAGGGGCATTGAGGCCAATCAAAGGAGCATCCAAGGCCATGGCCTTGGTGGCCTTGGATTAATTTAAGCCCTGGTTAAGATACTATACCATGTATACATGTTTATCTTTACATAATTACTGTCTGTTGTGTATGAACTTTCTCATTAAATTTTGAGCTCACTTATGGTTATGAATCAGGAGATTTTGTGCACATAAGAATAAAATCCCCTTTTCTGCTCTCAATGCGAATTATACAGGTCTCAACAGTGTCTCAAGTCTCAACAGTGTTCATCCTAAAGATCTATCATAGAATGTACATGCATGTTATTTGAAGCTAACTACATGTACACCTGTACCAAACATGATTGCAAGAGTGATCTACATGTACATACACTGAATGTATGTGCATAAACAAATAGCTCATATTGAAATTTGGTTCATACATCAATAATATGCATGCACACAACTGCAAGTCTGTAATATTAGACTTAAAATACTCATACTGTTGTACTGTGGTATGTGTAACAAAAACAACAAGAAATTTTTTTTTATTTTGATCTCTTAGGTTATCATGTATTCATTGTATTGTACATGTATCTAATGAAAATGAGAATTTTCTTGACACACAGTAATAAACATATTGTGCAGGAAGGATCAATGAACAGCTTGGCATTTAGTCTTCTTCATAACATTTTCAAATTAAAAGAAAGATACATGTATCTCTACAACTATAAAATAGTTAAAGTGAACCATTTCGTTATTCACAGAATCTTTATTAAAACTTGAATGCGAAGCAGAAATCTATCGCATGATCATCATCACTTATAAAGGTGCGGCATATAATTGTACAAAATCTGTCAAAGTGTCATGGTAAAGGCAAGTCCAACATATGAAAATCTCATTTGCCTTGTAATAATTACATTAATAAACGTAAGTTATATTGAATATGTGACAGAAATTAACACACATATATCAGTTGATAGAACCACTGAAGGACAACCAGGTTCAACTGTAAAAAAAAAGATGAATTTCATTAACTTGTTAAAAACAAAATAAAACGGCCTTAAAAACCCTCCATCCAGCAGGCAGAGGGCGATGAGTTGTCCAAAAAACTATGGATGAAAACATGACCACATCAGAGATGCCTTGGACTTGCACATATTTAATGTATCTATCTTCATCAAAATACAAGTCCTTCTGATTAGACTGAAGATTATTGTGCCATTTAAAATGCTCATCATGATGGGATGGATATTTCTGGTCCAGGATAATGCACTTCATCACACCAAAAATCATGAGGTTGAGAGATACACATCAACCAGTGAGGGTCTGACTCCGAAGAAGATGGTTGCAAAGATTTTAATTCCTTGAAATACTGGCAGTCTCTTCCGATAACCGGATCGTACGGTGGAGAGAGAATGTCAAGAAAGGCAGCGGGTCCTCCGACTGATTCTAAACTATGGTAGTTTCCTTCTCTTGGGGTGAGTAACACTGCTTCTGAAGATGCTGTGAAGTGCTGATCAATTCCAAGTCGAGTCGGAGCCAATAAATGTTTCTTCGGAGGCTCGTTCTCTGGGAAACCTTCAAACTTGGAGATTGGAAATTTAGTCCAGTCTTCAGTGATGGTGTTGAATGTTCTAACCGAGATATCACCATAGAGCACTTTGAGAAGACCATGCATTCCTGGATGATTATGAAGAGGGATGCGGCTTCCTTCTCTTATAATGAACACGCCCATTGTCATGACACCGTCTTCGAAGATGTGCATGTATCCTACCGGAGCGCGCTGGGAAGGGTCTCCTCCAGCTGCCGCCTCAAAAGCTGCTGGATTCGGTGGCAATCTTTGTTGTTCTATCATAGCTCGGCTGGCGTCAATGTTTAGATCAGAAGCTTGAATCTTTGACATTGTTTCTTGTAGAGCTTTCAGACCATCAATGTTAGCATTTCTGTCCTTAAAAAACAGGCGGAATATATCCCAAGCCTGTCGGGTTACTTTTTGGAGGGCAGCCATCTCTAATTTTGCTCTTATAAATACTGAACTTGGCTAACAAAAATTTAGAAAAATATTTGCCGAGCTACTCGGCCCTAATAAAATACAGATCTTATTTGTTTTTTTATCAAATTATTAATTTATTAATCCTTTTAAACTAACTTTAAATCATATTTTATATTTTTAAAAATTGTAAAATTTATACTTTGTACTTTTTAAAAGTAAAAATGTGATATTATACTCAATGATTAAATTCTATCGTATTCTTTATTAAATTGTGTAAGTGAAATGTGCCCTTTGTTGCTGTCTGATTGTATCACTTTGTAAATAAGGTGTGTCTCGATCCATCACAACAAATCATCAAAATACATCAAATTTGTCACCTAAAGCGGATCTTTCTCTTACGTTCTGAAACCTGTGGGGAAAATTCAATATGAGCTGGTGAGTAGAATGATTTATTTTCCGCTTTCTATCTTTATGCAGTGTTCCTATTGGAGTAGCTGTAAACTTACATCATTTTGATAACGTGGGACTGAGCTGAAACTAGTTGCCCATTGCCATTGTGATTAATGTATTGAATATTTGAATGGATGATTGATTCCTACCATCCCACCCCTCACTGTTGTTGATGATAATGTAGAACTTAATCAGTTGTTAATCTATGTGGAACATCAGCAATAATTAATTGAAAAGCTGAAATTGTAGACTGATTTTGCATGGCCATTCCCTTTCTGTTTTCACCAGAATTGTCCCCAATTGCCACACATGACATAGCTGCATTACTATCCTGGCTGTGTATTGAAAGCTGCGCTATTGATTCTCAACATTTCAAACACCACTGTACAAAGCTCAACTGATTTCACTAAAAATTGGTACTTTAGTGACGATTAATGACTCCTAAATAGCAGTAGATCTAGAGTCTAGTCTAAAATACAATTTTTTCAAATTTCTAATGTTAAAAAGTATATATTAGATCTAATAAAAAAAATTCAAATTGTGAGTCCACTGTCAAACTTGCCGATCATCAGCATGAATGTGTGCATCTGTGTGTTATGAGTGTATTGACTATTCATGTATTCAAATACTGCCTATATATTAACACGTAGTGTAGTGCTAGAGGTCAATACGCATTAGCATTGACTCTCTATGCTTTGCTGGAGTGCCCAATTGCTATGATTGCTAGACTAATATAGTAGGCCTAGGGTAATACTAAAATTGCAAAATTAAACTATGTATATTCTGTGGTGATTTGCCCTTGTATTTATTAAACTAACTCATCTATAAGATTACCGGGTATAATAAATATATCATTATGTTTTAATCCGTCTGGAGACTAGATTGAGACTTTATTAATTTCCTTAAGTCTTTTTCTTCCCTACTCCCTGCAGGAATTTTTTCAGTAGGTTTACAGGAGCCTCTCCGAAGAAGACAGTGCTGACAAGGGAGGTGAGTCTCTCATGAAATATGTTTTTCTAAAGAGGCCATTTCACAATTTTACGAGATTTAATATACACATAGATTAACATCATATTCATTTAATTGTAATCCAATCCAATCCATAAGATATTTAATATAGCGCCTTTTCCTTGCAGTTACAAAGCGCTGCACACACGCTCCACAATGTTTGGGCCACTTAAAAACAAAAGTTAGACACTTCTCAGAGATCAGTAAAGTATATGTAGGCTGGTAATAAGAAATTTCTAGCAGAATAGATGTGACTTGAGCATTTTCTTGAACTGGTCAACAGATGAGGCCGTCTGCACAGCAGTAGGTAAATTGTAAATCATCATATCCAGAGCTAGACTGTAGAACAGGAGGAAATGTTTTTTATATAAAGGGGATCATAATGGGAATCAGTAAATTAGAAAGTGTATTAACTCACTCTGTAAGAGTTGAAGTCTTGTAGAGGTACATGTATAATCAGTTGTTTTGCATGCATTTGTTCTAGCTTGAGATCAATGAAGATATTATATGTAAGTTTTGTGTGTATTTATTTTCAATTTTCACCATCGATCTCTTAATGCTTTGAAATAAATTTGAAGGTCTTATTTTGTCACTAAATTATGCATAAATATGTTCTAACTTTAGATTGGTAACTTATTAAACTTGACAATTATCTATGGTAAAATTGCTATGGGTTGGTGCGTTAATTGATGTTGAGAATGAGATTTTGGCTCATTATATGCTCTTTTGGTTTATTGTTTCCCTCACGATGTAAATACACTCTGAAAAACAATCTACTGAATACACATATAGCTAGGGAGCGTATAATGATGCACTGCACCTACATGTAGTTGTAGTTATTGTTTGATATCAGTGAACAGTCAATACAAGGTTTGGATTCTTCTTTTTTTTGCAGGAGGAAAAGGATTTTGAAACAGAAGTGAATAAAATTGAAGTGTAAGTATAATTTGAAATTTATTCTCAATAATTTATTTTGTACTGCACTGTTTCTTGCTATTTTTATGTTTTGAGCTATTAAGAGCAAACATCTTTCTGTTGCAGTGGAAATAAAAAATTAAGGTACGTTGGTATTCTTGGTTACCGGTATATAGCATACTAACGTACAGTGTATGTTATCATTTTTTAACTATTTCGTGCAAATTTCTTTGATTCCTTTAACAAAAATGTAAATTTGTTGTTTATAAAATATTTTTTTGTTTCTCCTCAATACTGACAGATTGGATGAAGCCACTAAACGCTTGTACAAGGATATGCGCAAGTGCATTGAAGCGATGACGTCGCTGTCTAAGCACCAGTGTCGAGTGGCTCACAACCTAGCTGCTAGCCCTATCCTAAACACAGAACCTGATATCAAATCATTGGAGGGCATCAGCACCTCCATCAGCAAGGTTGATGAATTCACGCATGAACTGGTAAGGATGAAGACAGGTGATGGTGAGGAGGAGGAGGAGGAGGAGGAGGAGGGGGGGAGGAGGAGGAGGGGGGAGAGGAGGAGGAAGAGGAGGAGGAGGAGGAGGAGGAGGAGGAGGAGGAGGAGGAGGAGGAGGAGGAGGAGGAGGAGGAAGAAGAGAGAGAGAGAGAGAGAGAGAGAGAGGGAGGGAGAGAGGGAGGAGAGGGGAGGGGAGGGGAGGGGGAGATTTTCTTGTGGTTGTGATGGCGATTGTGGTGTGATATTGACAGTAGTGATGATGTTGATGATGATAATACTGAAATTGGCACATGTAATTATGAATGTGATCAATACTTGAATAGCATCTTCAAAATAGTTTAAAAATCTGATAAAGGAGAAATTGTTCACTTTATACATGTACCTTATCCAATGACGATCATATTCTCAAAATAACACAGCAAGTATTCCTTCCAAACCCCACAGAACCTCAGTGCTACTAGGACCATGGTTGAGCCCATGAAGAAGTTTAGTGGGATCTTTCCAGGGATCTACGTAGCTCTGAAGAAGAGGGAGCAGATCCTCCAGGAGTACAGTCGCTGTCAGACCAAGTTGGAGAAGTACCAGGACAAGGAGAGGACCGGTCCTAATCTTGCCAAGTTAGAACAGGTACAGTTCTGCTCAATCCACATTCGTTCTAGGCCTTATTTCACATCAGGGTTAGGATTTGAGTTGTGACTTGGTTTAGGTTCGGTTCTGATATAGTTTGATGTGGGTAGCTTGTCAGAGCAAGTTGGAGAAGTACCCTTGACAAGGAGAGAACTGATCCTAATTTTGGCAAGCTAGAACAGGTACAATACTGATGTTTCCACAATCGTTCTTGGGACTTATTTCATTAGATATAGAGGGTTGTGTATTAGGTTAGGTTCTGTGATAGGATTAGGTTCAGAAGTGTTGTTAGAGCAAGTTAGAGAAGTACCAGAAGAAGGAGAAGCCTTGTCCTTATCTTGCCAAGTTAGAACAGGTACGATACTGCTTAATCCACATTTGTGGAGGAGGAGGAGGAGGAGGAGGAGGAGGAGGAGGAAGAAGAGAGAGAGAGAGAGAGAGAGAGAGAGAGAGAGAGAGAGAGAGAGAGGGGGGAGGGGGAGGGGGAGGAGGAGGAGGAGGAGGAGGAGGGGGAGGAGGAGGAGGAGGGGGGAGAAGAAGAAGAAATACAAGAAAATTATGAGAATTGTGAATAAATGCTGATGACGCCATACTCCGTGGTCAAAACGTGACCATGACCAGGGATTGTTGAAGGTAAGAATCTATCAGCCATGTAACAAAATCTAAACAAAGGTAACTCGGTATGTACTACAATCTTGTCAACAGGAGATTCACGATAAAGCGTTTTTATAATTGACCTCATCACCTCTCATTCTCTTCAGAGTAAAAAAACACTGGATGCAGCCAAGGAGGAATATGAGAAAGTGCATCAAGAGCTGATGGAAGGGATGCCAAACTTCTTTGAAGCCAGGATAAACTACTTCCAACCATGTTTTGAGGCTCTCATCAAAGCACAAGTAAGCTTCATACTAATGATATTAATAATGATACTTCGTCAAGAGCCAATTTGAGGTATGCCAAATTTCTTTGAAGTCAGGATAAATAATAGTGATAATAATAATAATAATGATGATGATAATGATAATGATGATGATGATGATGATGATGATGTTGATGGTGATGGTGATGATGATGATGGTGGTGGTGGTGGTGGTGATGGTAATGATGATGATGATGATGATAATGATGAAAATATTTGTGGCTTTTCACGTCTGTCAAACCATGCTGCCCATGGCGTTCCAATATCATTTCCATGGTCGTAGTCGAGCGGCCAAATACGTATTGCTCTAGCATATGTGTTACCCATTTACACCTGGATTGAGGGATGGCAAACATGAAATAATATCTTGCCTAAGAATGTTAGTGCCAGGCTGGAATTTGAACCCTCAAAATTTGGATTGAGAGTTATGTGGATAAACCATTATACCATAACACAATGTTTTTTTGGAGCTTGCTCAAATGTGATTTGTTTCACCAATATCACATTTGCATATAATACACTTCATTGTCAGGCGCATGTAGTTACCTACAAGATATTTGTACTTTATTTTTAGGTTCAACTAATCTGAGAATTTCAAGATTTCATTAAAAACAAAACAGTTCTTTTAAAATGCTATTCATCCCAGATTGCTGTCAGCCGTTCCAAAGCTGTGGAATAACCTACCACTAGACATAAGAAAAGTCCTATCTGTTGCCGATTTCAAAGCATTGTTGAAGACAGAAGCTTTTTGAATAAATTATGGTTGTGTCCTCATCACAACGCAGTAGAGTATATATATTTATTAGCTGCACTATATAAATCATTTATAGTATTATAAACATGCGGATACCTTGGTCATTGCTCTTGCAGGTCCAATACTACACGGAATGCTTCAAGATTTATGTTGAGATAGCAGCATCATTACAACACAATGAGACGGTACAGAGCGATGATGACTTTGAGGAGGAGCTCCATTCCAAGCTCAACGACATCAGGGCTCTGTCCATCGTGGTCGACGACTAGGCTCTCTCGCTATCTTACCCGCCCATTCCTCATTCCTTCCCGTGCTACATAGTATACCTACCTATGATGGTTTACATTGTAAAGGTATAGATAGTCTTTGTTTTACAATGTTTTATGTATTCTAAATTTTTGTTGGTCTAGACTTAGCGTAAACAAAGATCTGGTCAAAGATATTCCAAATTGACACAACTCCTCCAGTTGAATTTATATTCTGTGTATTAAGTACATCTCCCTGCCCCCCCCCCCCCCATAACAAAAAGAGATGAAGAAAGATGTAAAACAGGGTCTGTATGCACGAGCTGTATGTAAAGATTTTGAAGTTTTGGGGGTCCAGACTGAGATTTTGGGGCCCATGTGTCCTGGGCGGCTGTTTAATAGTGTCAAGCAGTGGGTACAAGCTTTTATCAGTCACAGGGTCTGAAACTCATGTTGCCGTAGACTATTAATGCTTAACTAAATCCTGTGCTGTAGGTGCTATGCTGCTTTGGGCTTAATTCAAGATACACATTTTTGTTTTACTTTAGTCAGTTTAAAACTTTAATGTGTGCTTGCAAATTACTTAAACGCCTACAGCATTCCTAAATGTTGTTTAGTTTTGATACGTACCATACTTAACCAACATTTATAAATAATTTTTTTGATGTGCAATTTATTGTCACCATGGTAACAAGCTACTTAAGGTATTGTCAGTATTTACAATATAGACAACAGTTTTTTGGTACATGTATGCAAATATATTGCATGTTAGTATTAATTTATTTGTTTGTCCCATTTATTATCCAAAACACTACAGTGTGTATAATAATGTTATAATGCTTTGAAGTCTAATCAGATTCCCCTTATGCATTCTCCTGAATATTAGTATGCATCAATATAGTGTTTACACACATACCGGTAGTGTTCTTGATGTACTTATTCCCAGGCTATGTAGGTGCAAGTTCACAGGTTTATTTAATTTCATGATGACATGTTATGCACTGTAATGCGCAAAACATTTTCTGCCATTCTATTAGAATTGTGTACTGAAAGGTCACACTAAATGAGTCTGGTATATACAGGTGTATGATTAGATTTAAATATACAAATCTGTCTCATGCAATTGTAAATACAGTTTAATTTGTATACACAGATCGCTTAAGGGAGACAAAAGAGTGGTCTTTATAGGCAGGTACTTGTCCTAAACATGTATGCAAATTTCTTTCCTGGGTATGGAGTAGCAAGTGCAGATTAATGCCTTGCCAAAGGACAGTAGGGTCTTGTCAGAGACAGTACAGTACCCATGCTCTTGTTATTCAAACACTTTGATCCTGTGCGTATCCCATTCACTGCCTATCATGTCTAAGATTTTAAGTGATGAAAAATTCGTGTTTGGCCCAAGAATGGCTACAATATTCTTCCCGAAACCGAAAAAGGGTTTTCCTCATTCATTGTAAAGTTTAGTCTAATGGAAGATATGCAAAGTTTGATGAAATGAAATGAAATGAAACATTTCAATCATAGATAATTGTTCAAAGACTTCACCCCTTCTATACGAAGGGGTGAAGTAATATTTAACCTACCGGTAACTTTAAACCTAATTATTTCCCAGGCAAACCCTGTCCAAGACTTGTAAAGGTGTCTTGGAACTAAGAATCAATATCTATTTCTTCCTGACACAAGATATCTACTTATTGGAGCTTGTTCTAATGAAGTATATTTTTGTCAGAAATTCAAGAATTGAACAAAGAATTTAAACTTACAATATGACTCTGACTTAGCAGCCACAGTTGGGATTATTTAATACTTAGTGACAAACATTTCCAGGAAAGTAGTCAATGGTTGGGTACAACGAACACATGACTAGAATTGACAAAATATTTCAATCGGCTTTCCCAAAGGAATGATCAAGCCAATGAAATTTCATTAAATAGAAATGGTTTAAACCTTTTAATATACAATGTACATGTACGCAATTTAACCATCCAAAATAGTGGTTAATAACAGTCCATCAAACATCATTATGAAAATTCACCATTACTGTACTGCACTGTATAATACCTAACCCTACTATCACAGAGCTGAGAAGAAAGTCATTGGTCTCAAAAATCGGACGGTATCAATCATGTGGTGTAGTGAAGGGGACAAAAGCTTTGGAATAAGATATTCTGGGACTGTTGATAACTATAAATAAATAAACAGGAAATTGGCGCTAGGGTTTACAAACTGCCAGTGAATTATCAAGCATGCATATGTTGTTACCCATTATGAAATCAAATTATGCAAAGAAATTGAGTTCCTAACAAGTGAAAGTGCACAGAGACATGCACGCTCATGAGACCCAACTGGGGGGTGTTTCACAAAGATCCAAAGTGGAACTTATCCCTAAGTTGGACTTAACAAATATGGAAAGCCATTAGCATCATTGAGAATATTTTGTAAAAGTTATTTTAAAAGGCATAAAATGTTGATTCAAATCATTTTTAATGTCTATCATCAAGGAGATTTTATGTTCTTGATGTGGAATTTATGAAAAGTCTAAAATACTTCAATTTTTGCTTTTGAATATATTTTATTTTAAGGCTAAAAATGGCTCTCCATAATATTTAAGTCCAACTTTGAGTTAAGATCGACTTGGGATCTTTGTGAAACACGCCCCTGAGCTGGGACGGGACTGTCACTTCTACCCAATAGGGTCGGGTGAGATGTAGACCCGATCAGATTGATTTGTAATGGAAGTCCAGGTGGGGGAATAATTAGGACGGGGAGAAAATAACGGACTGGAATGCAACTGGCCTAAACATTTGTGATGCGTTGAGTGACATGATAATCGGGTAGCTACACCTCAACAATTTGTCCTTGTGTTACTGAGGTGAACAGAGAGAGTGGTCCTGACAAACAAAAAGCTTGGGTTAGGGGTACAGAACAGGTTTTAGGGGTCTGGTTTGGGATGATAGACTTAAAGATGAAAGGTTTACCACTCGGATGCCTAAACCAGTATATTTGGATCCAATCCCATTCGATATCATTTACCGGTAAAAGGTGAGGGGGGGGGGTAATAGTGAATAGAGGAATAGGAATAAAATTGTAAGATGAAATTCAGATGAAGTGAAAAGATATGATTTACATGTATTATCTTTGTTTGATTTCCTATTTTATGCAGCTTTTTATTATGAAATGACAAAAAAGGTCCTTAACATTAAATTATTCAACAACAAAAAAATATATATATATAATCACATGTATGTTTAATCTTAAATGTCAATTTATAACAGAAATATGCAATAATTATTTGTTACATCCTGTTGTACCTACTTTTTTTTTCTATTTGGAAGAAGAGATAGACCTTAAAACGTATTATATGTTTCATGATTTACTTAATATGTGACATAACTCCACGATAAGTAGCCAAATAATTTATTTAAGAGATGTGCTATTTGTTATCAAGTGTTTTTACTTTGTATTAGTTTTGTATTAGCTGTCTCACCTGTCTGATAATTGATAGAGTATCATGTTTCTTTTACAGTTGTGGAGTATTACAAAATACAATAGCCATAATTTAGAAAGACATTTTCTTTGATATCAGTTTTTCAAGTTCCAATTTTTTCTGTTAGTATTTGTGAAATTGTATTTTCTGTTTACATTTCAATCTTAATAAGTATTTAGAAATAAGGATTGTTCATATTTTACATTCATACATGTAGTATGCAAATCTACTTCAAGTTCATCTGTATGTAGATTGCATTCAATTCAATTATTCTACTTCAAAGACTACCAGATTACCTTAAGTTGTATATACCAATGAATGAAAGTTATTATTTGATGACTGTGTAAAGTGCAATAGTGAATGTTTTGTATTTTGTGTACTTATACTATTAAACATTCCTTGTATATACATGTAATCCTTCATATTTATGTCACCAAAAAATGTATTTATTGTTATATTTTGTGAGGGGGGGGGGGGGGTGTTGTCATACAAATATATGGTATGATTGGTCATTTATGTTTTACCATTAAATTGATATATCAAAGATGAAATATAACTGCTTTATTGGAGTTTCCTTCTGAGGTGCTTTGTGTTTTGGTATATATCCTCAATTAAGATTAGAAATCTATATATTTTTTCTGTTCATAATTTGATTTATTGATTCATTCATTTTGAAATCCTTTTAAAATAGTTATTTTCTTTTATTTTATTAAATTTTCATTTAATTTGGTGGTCTATATACTGTACAATATACAAAGTGCTTTGTGTAATGATTAAATATTGCACTTATACTTGTATGCCTCTCAACATCTAATGACAATAATACATGACCAAGAAGAAAAAAAGGAACAAAAATATAAACAACAAAAAAGTATTCTCAAATTACAAGCAAATGAAAATTAATGAGAACAATTCTATGAGGTTTGCTAATCATATCAGTAGTTTATGTATGCAAGGAGGATTCTGTGCAATAAGATTTGAGTTAAGATTGACTATTAGAGGATATAAGCCCTAGAAAATAATACAGGTATGGATATCTGAACAAAAATGCATACAATACAGTGGAATGAATAAATCGATTTTACATCTTTAAAACATATTTTAAGGTTTAGGCAGAAAACATTTTGTTAACATATTAAAACTGAAAGAGCCACTTTAGTATTCCTTTGTTTTATATGAGTGCATTTCATAATTGCAAAACTACCCAAAATATATTGAGAGAGGCATTTCATTTGGTGTTTGAGATCTTACTTACATCTGGATCTTAAAAAAAAGAAGAAATTAAATAAAAGGGAAATCCAACTTTGCTAGCAAACTACTCGACCGAAAAGCAGACAAATCAGAGAAGCAGACTGGTGAAAGTTTGAATGAAATCAGACAACAAAGAGAAAGTTATCAAATTTTGAAAATTGTAATCACTATACGTATTGGCTCTCCAAATCCGGAGGCTAATTCGGTAATATCTCGGTGATGTGGTGGCGTACAACTTTCCTGTTTGTTCTGACACATTAAATTATTTAAAAATGTATGACTCGGGAGGGTCTATTCTCTTTAGAGGACCTATAATAAGGTGCTGACCATAATATATTTTGAGAATTCCCTGAAGGGAGAAGGCACTGAAGAGAAAAACAGAAAGTAATTATAATTTTTTATATGTTATATGAAAGTTATTTGTGTCTACATCACAATCTACTGACCAAACTGCTAATTTTAGATTTGCATACTTAGTGATCTCATATTTCAAACATTCATAACTTTCTTATTATTGGTCCAATTTATTTCAAAATTTGGCCATTCTATTTCTCTTATCTTTCTGCTTTGATATAAATGAACTTATTAGAAGGGTTGGATTGCCCTTCTGTTGAATAGCCCTCCTGTAAAATAGCCCCTTTAACTCGATCTAATGGATAGATGTCATAGGATGGGACAAGGGATGTCATTAGATATGCGTCTGTCTGTTGGTTAGATGAGAGGGGATGATGGGAGCTGATGACTTGATTAATGACTGTTTATCTGCCGTCTCTATCTATCTCACAGCTGACTGTACTTTTCACCTTGCCCCCAGCTAGCCGACTGAGCTTGGTGCAATCCCAATCCTGCCCCCTTCGGCCAAGTTTTTTTTTTCTTTCTTTTTACCATTTCAGAGGGACTTTATTATTCAATCTCAAAATACATATAGACTATTTACAAAACAAGTAAAATGAAACATATGAAGTATATACAGGATCAACATAATTTCTTAAAAAGATCATTATAACATTTCTATTACTTTTTTTAACTTCTGCATTATTGAGGTATCTTATATTTTCTTTATATTTCAAATAACATTTCAATGATGAAATAAAATTGGCCAAGATTAAACGGTGGTCTAACTTTAGCTCCACTAAAGTAAGGTTGAGGATTTAATTATTTATTATTACTATTTTATCATACAAATAGGGTTAGGGCTGTGATTGGACTTTAGGTTAGGTTTAAGGTTTGTGGAAAGAGGAATGATACATTGTAAATGTAGGTCAAAATTTTGAACAATACTCATTTTTTCCTTCATCCTCCACATTTGAATGTACATGAAAATCACATCATAAATGAATAAATAGGCAAGATTAAAATGATCAGAAGACAATTTTATTTTTTCAGCAAAATACACCAATCTCATTTATAGCTGTACATGAGTTTACAAATAGACTTCCATGATATGCGTATCTTGCACTGTCTAAAATTAGTATACAGTAAAGTCTTTTATATGAATATATAGATATGTTTCAACTAACATCTTTTGAAATGTCTACAATTTCATCTGTACACCTGTTATAACAATAATCTTATTGATCAATTGAAAAAAATAATATAATAATATATTAGTGCCTCTCCAAGGGCTACAATATATATGTATATGTATAAACACATATACATTAAGAAATAATGCCATTAAGCTAAACAGATTTTTAAACAAATATAAAGAAATTTGCTTTGTAAGCTGTTCCTCCCAGCTTCAGAGAAACAATTTTGAAGAGTAAGACACAAAATAACTCATTCATCACTGAGAAGAGATCAGTTTCTCCTTTCCAGCTTCAGTTTTTAAGCAATTCTATTCATACATGTACCATCACCAAGTTCTGTAATTTTTGAATGGTGTGAAAAATTGAGATGTCCCGATTAAAGTTTCTTTCTTGAGAATGTGACATATTAACGCTGATTCAACCAGTCAACCTGTCATTCTTGAGTTTTGAAAAACACAAAAAATATTGAATTTACAAGGGTATGAATAATTTAGTTGTTAATTGTACATAACAATCGATACATCTATTATGTCTCTAGGTGCTTCTCAGACACATTAATACCCAATCATCGAATTAAGACTTGCCCACACACAATGTAAGCATGAATCCTGCACACCCTGGAGAGAATAGGCTCCAGTCAGTTGTCATTTTACAGACGGCCAAAGAAATGATGTTTGCATCTTACCAGGTATACATGTGGTACGTGGGTGGAGAGAAGCAAGTCAGATAAAATGCCTTGCGTAAGGACATAAGTGCCGTGCTGGGTACTGCACTAATGACCTTCAAATATCTGTCAAGGAGTTTTAACCAATCAACTCTAAAAACAACTCATAATAAATTCACTAATAGAGCAGTCTTTCTTTTGACATAACGGCAAGCATCATTTTATCATTTTTCCCCCATCAACATAAATCCAAGAAATTTAATAATCCTACGATATTTCAACCTTACCAAAAATGTCACAGGTTCTAACCTATGGTTCTAAAAAATGAGAAGCATTAGTATGATACATAAACATTGTAAGTATTTCACATTACTTATTAAAGTTCATAACTTCATGCACATTATTTACTGTAAAAAGAAAATTCAAAATTGGAATTCATGAAGTAAAGAGCTTCCAGGATTCATAACAAAACAATAACAAAACAATAACAAAAAGCAGTTGGTATAGTGGGAGGCTATTTCTGTGAACCGGTATTCTATAAATATTTGTTTGTATAAGTGCTGAAACAGGTTGCAAACACTGCAACATATCTCATCACATTTTTCATGACAAGCAATGGTAATAGTGTATTCTATCATCAAAACATTCAACAAAATTCGCATCAAAGACTTTTTAGAATGCCTTGAAATGGAGCAATTCTTTCAAATACCCTGGTTTTCAGACTCTCCCAATTCCCATTGCACATGCTCTACCAAATACCCTATTGGAATACTCAAGTCTATCTCTATATATTTCAATGACTTATAATTATCAATCAAAATGTACCAAACAAAAAAGTAATTTATAATCTAGCACACAACCATTACACAACACGCTGTTTTAAGGATTAGTAAATATAATTGTAACATTGTAATTGTATATAGTTGTAACAAAACAAAAAAATAAACACCAAAATAGTTGGAATTAGATTTCTCACAAATCAATAATCAAAATTATACCTTCGAATCTGCATGCATTAGCTCAGCAATCATAGAAAGTAATTAAATGTACATGTAGATACAAATGTACATGATCCTTGGTGAAACAAACTAGATCATCAAAGCAAAAACAGAAATAAAATACAAAAAAGTTCTTCATATGGTTCTGAATGATCAATTTTGTAAAAATAAAGTGCTACTATACACATATTTCTTAATCAATAAAGAAGAAATATTAGGTTACTTTAAAAAAATGTACAGACGTATATATCACAGGACTTTTTAACCCATAAAGAACAAAATTCCACATTTTGTGATTTAGCTTGTTTCTGAGGTGTCAGTTGACAGCGTATTTCAACAATCTTTCTCGTCAGTATTCCCTAAATTTGTTCGATCAACAGCTCTTTTTAATCTCGACATTATTATGGACCTGGTAGAAGGTAAAAAAAGGTGGTCCTAGGGGATATTTAAATGCAAGTGTAAATTACAGATGGATGGTGACATTTCATTCGTTTGCAACCCGATTAAAACAGAACTGACATACAAAAATCCAGTGGGCATGTATCAAAGAGATTTGACAAGGCCACTCCAAAACATCACTAAAAATAGAGAAATAGAGAGAGAGAGAGAGAAAGAGAGAGAGAGAGAGAGAAAGATGGAGAGAAAGAGGGAGAGACAGAGAGGGGGAGAAATTGAGGGCGAGAGAGAGAGAGAGAGAGAGAGAGAGAGAGCAAGGAGGGGGCAGGGAAGAGTAACAAGAAAGAAGGAGGGGATAAAGAAACAAATAGGGAGGAAGGGACGGAAGAGAGAACAGATGGGAGAAAGTGAATAAGAAAGACACGGGGAAAAGGGAGAGGGAGAAAGAGAAAGGGAGAAAGAAAAGGAAGAGACAGAAAAGGATGGGAATTAAAGAGAAGGGAAGAAAATGAGTGAAAATAGAGAGAGTAAGAAAGATGGAGGGAAGGGAGAGGTATGGAGAGGAGAAAAGTGGGAGAGAGAGAAGGAAAGAGAAGGGGGAAGGGGAAGGGGGAGAGAAGGGAGGAGAGAAGGGAAGGAGAAAATGAAGGGAGAAGAATGTGAAGGGAGGGGAGAAGGTAGGGAAAGAAGATAAAAGGCTTTGCACTTTGTCAGAGTTTTGAACTTGGCATGAGATTGATGGTGTAATCGTTGGGCAACAAACACAATCGACAATTGAGGTAGAACTCTAAATGGGTCTGGCAGACGGTCCTCTGTCCTTGATTGACATGTCAACCATAATTCAACGGAGGGACGGACTGCCGCGCCCTGTCCGACCCCATCACATTCCCCATCCCTCACAATACCCCTGCGTCACACAAGATGGACGACGGTGTCAATCTCAAAGGACCTGCACAAAAGACCAGGCTGATCTGATGAGGATGTCAGCGGTGGGATGCTCCACCATCAACACAGACTCACAGAGGCACCATTTGTTACAATCAAAATCTATTTATTGCCTTTCCCCTAATTTTGCAACCCGAATCAGGCCGATTTAATCATAGAGAATGAAACTGAACTATAAAATAAAAAGAGCTATAATTGACGGACAGAGTTCATTAGTTCATTACTTGAAGATCTAACTTTGCTGATGTCCTGATTCAAAGCCCTTTCTCTTTTGCCTTTGACTATAATTGAGAATTCTAATCTCTGGTTTATAATTTCATTTCCATATAAATGAGAAAAACACAGACCTTTCTCTTGAGGGCACCTTTGATAGGTCGAATCATTAACATATTAATACAATGTAAGTTTAGGGACTGCTGAGGGCTCAATGCCACTTTGCTCTCGGTTCAATAGTTACTGCTGATATTAAATCCCCACCGCACTACTTATAGCTACTTGCGCCCTCTATATAGCAAACAATGCCTAAGCGGTACATGTTGATCCCCCATGGTTCCCTTTTTCTTATGTTAATTGAGAGCTTATTTGATGAGATCACCACCTGCCAGTGACCATGCTGAGGGGTCTAATCCCTCCTGGACAAACTAGTGCAGATAGGCTTTAAGTAGTCAATTGCATTGCTACATGTAAGTCAATCAGTGGGACCAGTTATTACAAATATTGACATTAGACATTCCACAACAAACATTTAGGGGACATGTCCTTTCCTTCAAGGTGTATATAAAATATGATGAATTAAGGAAATCTAACTTTTTAATCTTCAACTTCACCAGACCCTGACTCGTCTTTAACAAACCCTTAAGGCTCGTTCATATATGATGCGGTACAACGCTGTACTTTTGAATGAATGGAAGCTGCGTGCATCAAACGTCTTACGCATTTTCACTCTTTATCAATTATAGCTCTGTTCTATACGATAAGAATGTGAAGTGCATTACTCTTTAAGTCATCATAACTTTTTTTGTGGACAACCTGGTGGTTTACCAATGCACATCTGAACAAGGCTTTAATGGAGACATCCAGTCTACAAACTTGTATAACTACTAAGATTAACCTACTTCAATTTCAAGATATAAAACAAGCTTTCTTCAATTTCATGTATTACAAGATATTTATCAGAATGTGGGTTATGAAAACCACCTGCGATACTCCCAGGGTTAACTATTGCTTCATGCATTGTAGTATCACAGAATGAGTGGGTTAGGAGCATATCCATCAATATATCCAAGACCTGTCATGATAATATAAAAGTCTACCATTTCAGTTTACAACTTAAATTACCAACAATGATTATTTATAAACTCCTCATATAAAATAACACCTTGCTCTGTGCATCACTCATTTCAAATGAAAAAGAAACATAATTAGAAAAATATTAGATTGAGCTGTAAGGATTTTACGAGTTTATGTGTAGGGTTTGACATACTTGGATATACAGCATTCACATTTGGGTTCTAAGTTGTCAAGGAGTCTGTGAATCATACAAAATACTTAGTTAGCGAATGGAGGTGTATAAAATAAAAAATGTAACCTGGTGAATATGCTTTGATTTTGTTAAATCTGGCTTTTTCATAAGTAAAACTATGTATGTTACGACACTTTATTCCTTCCACAAGCACAGCTTGAAATGCTAGTACTTTGGAGAAACTATTAACAATTTGGCTGGGAAAAAAATTAAGGTACTTTACTGTCTGAGATCCATACATTACACCACATTATCCTCCATAATGCACACCTCATAACACCATTATCCTCCAAGATGTACACCAAATAACACCTTATACCACAACACTCTCTAAAATGTTCCGCTCAAAGCACCTGATCCTTAAAAAAAATGATTAATACCTACTCATACTGTACATGTATGCTCCATGATGTTCCTGCTACATCACATCTTTGGAGGTCTTCCTTCCACATACAAGCCCATTCAACAAAATAATACTAACCCACCGGTAATAGAGGGCCCCATACCTTAATCTATAACATACTGCACCCAAACAGGCTGCTACAGTGTACAAACATGCTAAGCATTCATCTATATTTCAGTAGTTACCTCTGTTTCACCTCTATGCTAATCTTGCCTTGCTCGGCTAAGCCTCAAACATTACCAAAGCATGTGTGGGTGTCCTCCCCCAAAGCCAGAAATATATATCTGGATTAATACGACCAGGGACCTGTTTCACAATGCCTTTTTTCAATGATAAATGACAAAAATCAGTGACAAACCTGCTGATAACCAATCAGAAGCAAGGATTTCACTAGCTTTTAACAAAAAAACTGTCATTTGTCACTGATGACAAGTTTTGTGAAATAGGGCCCAGGGACATATCTATGATGTAAATTGACTTCATAAAAGGAATGCCACTTGGCAGTATTCCTCTGCCCATACTATGATAAATGTGTCTTTACTGATAATAAAGTCATCTTTTAACACATCCAATATGACCTTGCTATCTAAACAGATCAAAGGTATATTGCGACACAATTTCAAATGAATGGAATGCCATGACTGTAACTTGTCCTTTAAATGGTTCTTGTGATGAATATGGTGAGACTACTTGAATGGACACACAGATATTCATTCTTCCAACCAGGGCCGTAGCCAGAGTTTGATGTTTGGGGGGGGGGGGCACATACATGTCATTGATCGACGTCCTGGGGAGGGGTCTAAAAAATGTCAACCGATCTTGAGCTATCTCAAAGCTATCATTAACAAAATCTTCGGAAATAAATCATCATTTGATTTCATTTAATATTATCAGGATGTTTTGTAAAGGTCTTGGGTACCATAAATGTTTGCTGAATAGCATGGGCTCAAGTAAAGAGCGCTACAAACTTGCTCAGTAATAAATGATCTTGCCATTTTGAGAGAATGTTATTGGTAACAAAAATATTTATATTTGGGTGTGTCCTTAGGATGTTTACATAATGCAACAGAGATTTCTTTTCAATAATTTGTTTCCCAGGCAAGCTAATTTCAAACCAGATGGGATTAGCTACATAATTTAAACAGTGGAAGGTTATTAAGTTCCAATATTTTTCTCCCCAGGCAAGCTATTTTCGAGCCAGACAGGAGTAGCTACATAATTTAAACATTAGCAAAAGATTATTGAGTTCCAATACTGATTGCAATCTTGTATCCGACCGATTTGGCATCCAACCCAAATACCCACAGACACAAACACATGCATTCCTAATTACAAAATTTCTTCTGAACCTGTAATAGGTTCTGTTCACAAACAAACGATCAAACACTTAGAATTTGCATACTAGAAGGAGTATGGACTGATGTGGGTGAAGTGTGAAATCCCGAAGGCTGGCCTGTAGGGTTCTTGATGTTCTCTGGTGCAATCTGAGCTATAAACTGAAGCATTTTCAAACAATTTCATGACTTACAGTTAATTTACATTTTTGCTTGAAAATGAATGCTAACCTGTCACTGTTTTTCAAACCTGTCATTTCATGACTAGAACCTGACGTTGCTATATGTCATAACCTCTTGTATACCACGTTGCTAGTGCTAGCCTTCGTTTACCATTTTTTCACATTTCTTCTCTTCTTACATTGACAGAGATATATTTTAAAGCTTCACTGTCTGGGCAGTATCATTGCAATAACATCCTGCTTGGGATATGCATATTTAACCAAAAGAACAAAAAAAACTTTGCAAGGACTCTTTACCAGTGTTGTTCTTCTATATCTAAATCTGAATCTTGAGACGATTCTCCAAATATACACAACAACATGTTTCAGTCATCAAAGTATTAAGCAAATTAACGCCCCAATACTCGCCAAAAAGTGTTTTGCTGAAGGGTAGTTACAGATTGCACCCAAACTTTCAAGATACAGGTCAAATAAGTTTCAAATTATTCAACCTTTGGCATTGGCATGTCTATATTGAACATACAACATTGAAGGTATCTTTAATTGAGAACATGGTTAGGTGTATGCTTCTATAATCTAATAGATGACTTCCAAAAGTAAATGCACACTTCTTCAACAACTGGGAATTGAGCAAACTTTGAAATTGAATAAAAAAATAATGAGATGTTATCTGACACTTCTTTTTCCTTGACAATGGTAAGGAAGCATCCCTGAGTTCATGGTCTGGACTTTCCTTTCTTCCATTCCGTTTTGTGCATACCATCCCGGGAGCTGGTGTCTCAGATCATCATCTAGCCCACCATCTGTTACCATGGCGACAACATCCCTACTAAGAAGTTCATCCACAGTTTGTTGCAATCCTGTGGGCGAGCCGAGCAGCCATTAAGCCTGAAGGAGATGATTATCGCCCACTTGCTGCGTGGAACTTGACGAAGGCGACGGCTGCTAGCTCCTTACAAAACTCTTCTAGGACAATGACACCTTCTAATAAATCAATGTACGGCAAGCTGAATGAGAGAAGGAGAGACGGAGAGAGAGAGAGGGTGAGAGAGAGAGCTTGGTGGTTAAATAATTGCCTGGGAGATAAATCATAGCATCTGGAACACAAACAAAGAGGGGAAAGAGTCAACTTGAAATCGTGCCATGACACCCACCTTACAAGGTGTGTGCTGGCTCGAACCATTCTCAGCCAGGCAAGTTTATGCAATGCTCAGGTATGACACTGAAAATAATAGTTGCTGTGACTTATCCTTCATTGTCTGCTGTGAGCCACGAGGGAAGTAACTAATATACTCTAACCCAGAGTTCATGCCCTTCTAGATATCAACAGATGATATTTGATGATATTTTGATTTCATTATGGATGCAGATGCGTCTCATCTCTTGACCTACAGGGACGTGGTTATGACACAGCCATATCTGTTTTTGTTTTTTTACATAACACGAAACCATCCTCAAGAACCCTACCTGTATCAATGTGTATCGCTGAACTGCCATTAAACTGTTTGCGTTTTAGGATTATTTCTAATCATTGTATCCAATCCAGGTGCTTGTGCTCATGTAATATGTGTGAAAAATGAAGTAAGGTGAACTTGCTCTAGAGAACATTCCAACTTGTTAGCCATTATTTCTGCAGTGGTAGATTTGGAGGGGGGATGGGGATGAAACTCAGTTTAATTTTCTTTTAATAAAGTACAAAACAAAAAATTGCCCCTTTTCAGAATTGTCCCCCCTTGTCCAAAATCCTAGTCCATCCGTACTTCTGTAACCTATTTAAGACCAAAAGGTTACTTCTATTCAGGCTTGGGGAAAACCTTGGACAAAATAATACCATGTATGTATATCAACACACATAAAGATATGTAAACTATACATGTAATATGTATGCCAGTATGTGTGTACAAGTAATGGCTTCATATTACACGGAGCTCATTTTAGAAACTTGGCTGTATTACAAGGTATATACACTTCCCACACACAGCTCTTTATGTTGTGCTGGATGAAGGTTGAATACCTCTTCAATAAAAAGAGCAAAGTAGATTGACAGAACTAGGAATGTTGTTTCTATCAATTTCATTCATCATAATAAACTTACCTGTTTCATTTTGCCATTGCATTCCTTGAATTTATTAACATTTATTAGGATATCAACATTATATATACTTGTATATATATTCTAAATTGCAATACGGCCTATGGAAAATGATTTTTAAAGACTGTTTACTTTAAAACAAAGGGCCAAAATTACTTAAAAAGTACTTAAACTTCCTTAGGAATGAAGTTATAATTTATGGTCGGACTGGTGAATGGACAACCTGAAGACATAATCATCTTCATGTCCCTTAACAGTACACAACTGCATCTCTCCAAAACATTTATAATGAACTTGCCTCAGATACAAGTACAGTACCTTCTTGATTGAATTTGATGACGAAGGCTATTAAAATCATACAAGATTCAAATAAAACATGAGCACTATATCAATACTATAACACAAAACATTAGATCACCTAATTCTTGTCAATCTTGGTAAATATATGCATGCACACGTTATTAATTCAATCATTTCAGCTTCTCATAAATGTACATGCTTGGACATATATCATATTTATTTTAGTAGTAAAATATATACACATGTTCATTAGTTGCATCATTTGATTTCCCTAAATTAAGTAGATAGCATTTCATAATCAGCAAAGCCTTATTACATACTTATCTTTCATCTTCAGTTTCACTTATGGTATAAGTGCTTAGTACTGACAATACTAGGTGATTTCCAATTTTTTTCATATTTCATTAGTATTTCCTCAAAATAAACTAACATGTATATATCTTTATAGACAGTACTATTTTCTTGATCACTCTCCATGCTCCAGACATGCAAATCATGAAACAAAACAAAAATTGACGATTGATTCTAATTCAAGTAATCACGATAGTACAGAATCAACATCTCTCCTTACATTCCTAAGCAAAATGCAGTGGCTTGCGAGTGAGTACCTGGCATGCAAATGGTATGATTGTTAGAAATCATAAGTACTATCATTGCAAAGAGGCATAATAAAGTTACATATACATGTATACCAGGATCTAGCCTACAGCTAGAATACACGCAAATCTCAACTTTAATTAGGCTAATAATGTTTAAACTGTTATTCAGATCAGTAAGACTATTCCCCCCCCCCCCCCCCCACTAAAAAAAAAAAAAAATTATGCCTCTTGCATTTTGGGTATTCCTTTACATACCACTGCACTTAACTCAGTTCTACATGTTTTAGATAGTTTATTCTCTGAATGCATGCATGAGCAGGGCTGTTATAAACGGAACAAAATAAAATCCTCAAAAGTTGTCTTTTTTTAACTATATTCTTTGACATTGGTATGATTAAAAAAGCCTGTTTATTCCGCTTTACAATGATGCCCCATTTATAATGTTTATATAATTATGGAAGGTGCAGTACATCAGAATGGAGTTACATCAAAAGTGAAATCTAGCAAAATGCATTGTTATTCCTTCAAAACACAACCCATCCTCCAAACGAATAAAGAAAGAATTTACAATTGACAATAACAATGCATCTTACAATATTTCACTTTTGACTTGACTCCCATATTCAGATGTACTGCACATTCCATGATTACAATAATCATTACAAATAGGGCATCGTTGTCAAGCGGAATAAACATGCTTTTCACTGATTTCAACGTCAAGTATGATAATATACTGACAAGAGAGATATCAACAATAAAACTTGAATTCCAGAACTATGTTGAGGGGCTTATATAATTCCTACATCTTTGTGATTGTCATTCTATTAAAGAGATGATCATTTTAGTGTTTGATATTATAGATGGATTCTCTTCAGATTCTTCGTTAACCATGTCTAGATCAAATTAAACAAAACAAAACAAAAACAAACAAACACAAAAATAGTTTAGGCTTTGCATACATGTATTAATGCATTGGCACAAACCATTCCCCATATTTCACGTATATTTGACATATCAATATGTATACAAATATCAATTATCAATCGTGTGATGTTTTATGAAATAAATACAAAAGATATAAATGTACGTAAATATATTTAAAGATGGTCTATGTGCATATTTTGTTGTTGTTGAAATAAATGAAAACAAATAAAAAGAAAGAATATAAAAGATCATGTTAGCATTTTCCAGCATTTTAAGCAACTTTTCCCATAAATATCAGTTTAAATTTGTCAATTAAATGTGTTGTTAGTAAAATGTTTTGATGCATATCAAATGGTTTTGAGGTGAGGGTGGGGTGAGGAGGGATACGGGCAAACACAAAGTGGGGGTGGGGTGGGGTTATGGATATATCAAAGGGATGCAGTATATTGTTGATACACATATAGTGTACATGTCAGGCAAGGTCTGACACTTACTTCATTATGGCACTTGCTCCACTCCTGTGTATAAATATATCACACATGTTCATAAGTCAAAATTGTATCAAATATCTTAAACACCTGTATAGTTTGACTTCAAGAATGCCTACATGTCCCAGCCCTCTCTCAGCCAATAGCACCAAAACATATAATATAATTACACAACCTGTATCTGGATTTTTGCATGTCATGATTAGAGCAACTTCATAATCTTGATCTAATTGTCTATTTTCAAATAAAGAACACCCACAGCTAAACAGCCTTGATAAACTTGTAATAATCGTAACAATTCAAGAAATACACAGCTAACTACCAAACATCTTTCTCAAATATTACATATTAGTGGAACTTCTGGAATATCCAGGAAATGAATGAAAACCAACAAAGAGACATTGCACATGGCAGGGTGCAAACAAATTGCACTGGTAGGATTAGTTAAGGAGAGAAAAGTCAAATACTTTGGTCATGTTAAAAGGCAACAAAGCCTCTTAAAGGATGTGTTGGAGGGAAGAGTGGAAGGAAGTAGACCGAGAGGGAGACCTAGAATCAACTGGGAAGAGAATGTCAAGAACTGGAGTGAACTAAACTGCAAGAGTGCACCAGAATGGCAGAAGATAGAGTGAAATGGAGAGATGTTGCAATCAACCTCCGAACCTGGAGAAATAGCAATTGCACTGAAATCCTCTTTTTTGTATTCATCTTCTCTTCCTTCTGCTATTTCTTCTCCTGCCATGCCATTTCTTCTTCCTAAAAGTTTGACAAGTCTCCCACGACATTACACCCATTGGATACAAAGTGATTTTTAATACATATTTTCCAAGGACCCCAACACAGGTTATCTCTCTCTCTCTGTTTATTCTAATTAGTGATTACTTGCTCATTATTAAGCATATGTTAATTAAGTTTACCTGTCTTGCTCCTCCACAATGCCCATGAGCTGCTGCCTGACCAGGAACAGCTGCTTCTGAAACTCAGGGATGGACCTTACTCTTACACTAAGATCATTCACAACCTATAACATGGGAAAATAATTGAAGAAAAAACAAAGAAAAAAATGAGAAACCATTAATGTTCAAGGTTGACATTTATATCTTCATTTAACTTACCGGTAGCTGTTAAGAGAGACAGAATACAGTTGTAGATAATCAACCAGTGGGCTTATCAAAGTTACATGTAAGTATCATCCATTTGCCTTGGCAATTGATGATAAATGCTTTACCAACGGACACTAACACCTTGATTTGGGTTTGAAGGAGGAAGCTACCAGTTCTAAGACCACTTCTCTATCTGTTGAGCTGTCACACCTTGTCTGTGGAAAACAGGAGGTCAGCTTTGCAACCATATGACATTATCAAAGATTTCATCAAGGTAATCACTTTCTTGAAGATACTGAAGATTCTGACCTCCTGGAGTGGCGGATAAGAAGGGATCTAGGAGATACTCATGGATGTGAACAACCATACTAGTCAACAATTTTATTGAGGCGCTTACCTTTTCGAACACACTATGTAGATTCCTACATCCTGTAGCTGTAGTTAAGAAAGAATCTGGGAGATACTCACTAGTGCGAGGGAAAGAACAACCATACTAGTCAGCATTTTCATGGAAGTACTTACATTTTCCAACACACTATGTAGATTCCTACATCCTGGAGCTATGGTTAAGAAGGGATCTAGGATAAACTCTTGGATGTAAGAGAAAGAACAACCATACTGGTCAAGATGTTCACTGAGGTACGTACCTTTTGCAACACACTATGTAGATTCCTGCATCCTGGAGCTGTTGTTAAGAAGGGATCTAGGATAAACTCTTGGATGTAAGAGAAAGAACAACCATACTGGTCAAGATGTTCATTGAGGTACATACCTTTTGCAACACACTATGTAGATTCCTACATCCTGGAGCTGTATTTAAGAACGGATCTAGGAGATACTCGTGGATGTGAGGGTGAGGAAAGAGAGCAATCTTGGCCAGTAAAGATGTCACTTGGAGGTTGACTTCGTATGTCTGCATCGGTAGAGGGGAAAAATTAAAAAGAGAGAGAAGGTTAGAGAGTTTTACGATATTACAACAACAACAAAAAATCAGTTTGGATGCCATCATCTATTCATTTGAACTTAACAAGCGCGATTAAAAACTCTAAACATCTACAATTTTTTTGATTGTTCTAAAATTTAGTAATGAAATATGGAAATTCGAAAAACAAATATAACAGATGGTTACAGTGTTATGTAGATTTTATCTTACTTTGACGATCCCATCACTGCACATAATGTTATTTGAAATTGATGGTTAACTTCAGGAATTACAGAATCCTGGGCCCCGTCTTACAAAAGAGTTGATATCAATCGCAAATATGTACATAAGAGATCGGAGACTGCAAACTTGCTTTGATTGGAGGACTTACGATTGATTTGGATCAATCGCAACTATTTGTAAAACGGGGCCCTGATACCAGAGTCAGATCACAAGTTAATGCCCTTCTGGCCCTGAACTGACAATATATTGTAGGGCTGTTGGAACCAGCAAAATTTAAATCCAATTACAAATACTTACTAATAAAAACTCAAAGAGAGAAAGAAAGGCCAACACAAAGATGCACATTTGGGAAATATATTCTCGACTCTGATATCTTGAAGTGAACTTGTTAGGCTTATTTAAAGGCCATCTGTACTAGTTTGGCCAGAAGGGATCAACTCAGCTCTCAATTAACATAAGAAAAAGACGATCACGGGGCACCAACAGGCACCGATTAGGCATTGTTTTATATATAGAGGGAGCAAGTAGCTACAAATAGTACAGTGGGGCTTTAAATTGTAACATGTACCTGGTCCAGCATCCTGGAGAGTTTATCAAAGAGGATCTTGATGAATCCTCCCTCGTAGAAGGGGTCAGACTCAGGGCATCGCTCAAGAGGGGTCGGGTAGTTCGGCCAATCATATGGAAGACTGTTCACTGTACACTCACGGAACTGTCATAAGAAACAATTAAATTTAAAATGGGTAAATTTACAGTTATTACTAGTATTGCAAATTTGCACCTGATGATAAATAAAATACATGCTCTCTCTAGCAAACCGAATTATCATATAATATGCTTAAGGCACCTACATTTGTGAATATGATGCTTTTAAACACCTCATAAACCCAGTTATTTTTGGACAATACATAATCGTTTTTAAAGTTATATATCTTATACATAAAGGAATCAGAAGAAGGGATTCACAAGAGTATTATTATCAAATACAATGCAACCAGGTTATGTATACTAGAGGTATGAGAATATCACCACACAAACTTTCTGTATTACCAGTGCCAAGGTACTACTGACATAGATGATATTCATAATATGGAAATTAAAGATTATGAGGTGCTATTGGCCACATATTTATTTATTTGCTTTTTGTTTTATTTTTACAGGGTAGCATTGTCAGCTTCAATGTAAATTATCTGTAAAATTGAAAAAAGAATTATTCGTAAAGTTTAACCTGCTGACAAGTGAAATCTCTAATTCCCAAACACATAACACGGGAGCAATGTGGTTCTCTAAATTAACTCGATGAATACCTCATTCTCTAATTCCATAGGCTTAATACAAGTAACACTCCATTCCCGTGGACAAAGGGTTAATGTGTTTAAACTATAGATAAACTTACATTTCGATGTGCCTCTCTGAGATACATGTCGTACCCCGTATCACCGGTCAGATAGGAAGACTTGTTCTCTTCTGGTATCAACCCTAGAAAACTGTGATGACAATCATGTATCAAGAGGACAAACATTAATTGTGTAGCTAATAGGTCAACATGTTTGGGGTGTGTCGTGTGAATTACATGTATATTCCTCCAACATCTATGCCCAAGGAGAATAGAAGACGGCGAGACCATTAAAACTCTTTAATATGATTGGAGAATAATGACTTATACACTGTAAGTGTTGGATGATAAGAACATATATAACACTTCACTGTAGTGTTACTTCAGTATATCAAGATTTCCTTCAATTTGGCAGTAGGCAAATAATCATAATTCAAATACTGGAATGATAACATACTAATGCTCTTCTGTTCTTGGGGGTTCTACATAAATTCCTACATCTAAATGGAAAAATAGAGAAAAAATAAAGAAATCAAGGAAATTGTTCATTAATTATGGATACCCAACTTTTTAAGAATGTAAGTTGGTAATTGGATATCAGGTAAATTAAATCAGCTGCTATCCAATTAAATGATTACTTACCAGCTGACAACCCTGTGCATATTATGGTCTGTGTCCTCTCCTCCTTCCCCATGAGATGTAGGAGAACCTGGTGGTGACCCTAGAGATCTAGGCGACGTCAAAGATAACGACGGTGATGTCCCTAACAGCATGGTCGACGACAGCGGGTCTGGAGTTGATGATAGCAGTTGCGTTAACGGTGAAGGCACATTCGTTACAGCCGAGCTCTGAGACACAAGTGTTGGAGCTCCTCGTGGAGGAGCGGGACTTAACAACAAGGGTACCACCCCGATGAGACTGGGGGTAGCTCCAGTCGCATCAAAGGGCGTGGTCAGACTTATAGCACTGTTTGTATTGGGTGTGTCGGATAACGGGGGTAGAAGGGATGTTGGTTGAGGCACTGAGTTGGGTAGACCTGAACGTGAAGTGTCTAGCCCTAAAGAACTGTCACTAAATGAATCAGGGTTTGTAGTATCAGGCTCTTGATCACTAACAGGAGGAGTTCCTCCCCCTTCTCCCCCTTGCAGCAGCGGACCCTCCGGTATATGGTTCTCCTCATCATCCTCCGGTATATGGTTCTCCCCATCATCAGCACCGATACTTGTCGGACCATTTGTTAAGAACAAGTCACTGTCTACTGTTAAAGATTCTTCGGCTGTCTCCCCCCGGTCTGCCTCAAGATGAGATCCAGGGCTAAGTGGAGATTGAGGAGGCGATCCAGGGCTAGATGGAGATAGAGGAGGCGATGCAGGAGCAGGTGGAGACGGTGTGGGAGGGTGGCGGTCAAAATATGATCTTGTCTTGAGATTGCGTAGCACCAAGTTATTGACGATGTGGACGTGAGATTTCTGGAGGAGTACTTCGAAAAGTTTCAGTGACATGATGCAGATCTGAAATACAACAGAAGAAATATTGGACTTTTCATACCTACCTTTAAATATACCTTAACGAAATGTAATTTTTCTAAAAGTACTTGGAGTTTGAAGCAAGAATCAACTAGTTATAGTTCACATGTTTTTGATAAATAATTTACACATAACAATATCTGGTAGAAGGATTGCTCAAAATTGACCTCTATGTCATAATATAACTCAAGATGGAATACATCTAACTATGGAATTCAGAGGGTAATTTTAACACGTGTTCATGTTGGGGACTGAAAAGAGTCTTCAAGATTATCAACTACACTATTACTTGCCTCATCTGATAAATGATCGCATCTCTCAATGAGTCTATGTCTAATCTTATGATCCGCATCACCAGGTTTCTCTGGGCTCGTGTTATCACCGAGGATGAAGTAGACAAACTCATTCAGGAGCTGAGGAGATGAGGTCATCTTGACAAACTTAGCCAGGTGGGCTGTACTCGTTAGAATACCAACTTCTGACCTGAACATTGTAGTAAAACAAAAATAAATATGAAGAAAGTTACCAACTCATGTTAAAGGACCTGAAAAATCTCAATTTGAAGACATCTGAATTCAGGAACATGATTAATAGGGATTCCACAGCTGTACCTTTGGTTTAAACCTAAGGACAGAATAGTCAATGTCATGCAAGGAAAGTTAATAAAATGAGGATCATTGACATATGACAACCACTTGCCTTTCAAACATTATGAAATAACTTTAATTCTGAAATGTTAGACTGAATAAAAAATATTATGATAGTCTTCCCAAACGTCATATCTCTGGATTAAACCAAGGAGATACACTTTATATGTTCGTCTAAAACCAAAAATATAATCAGTTATCATCAGTTAGATTTGAGATCTATACACAAATAACTACAGTCTGGGTCATTTTGGCAACTGAATAAGTAGATTTTCCACTTCAAATATGAGTTGATTCCTGTTGATGTGCAGCGCTGCATACAACTCATATTTTGTTATTCAAACATCTAAATATATTTCATAGATTTAAAAACATTTTTAAAGTAATTTTCTCAGCTAGCCGCCCATGCATGAAGCACACCTTAGCAATATGGAGGCTTTCTTCAAACATGCCACCCTAAGATTTGAAGAAATGATTACAAAACCAGTGATAATCTCATCACTTTAAGTAGAAGCAACATGAGGAAGGTTTCAGTGCTTCTCTCAACCACGAGAAACAGCAAGCTGACAACATGCTCGCAACACTATGCTTGATAAACCAGTCATTCACTTCTTTCAAATATCCCACAATCTGTGAGCAAGACTAACTGAAATGAAATCTGATGACTTACGTCTGGAGTAGGAGTTGCTCGATGATTGGCACGAGGAAGTTTTCTTTGACCTGGGTTGATAGAGCCTTGCCTATGATGGGATGTCCTTCTTTGATGATCTGATCACAGTAGTCAAACCACGACAGGAGAGAGATCAACTGACGCTTACCACCAAAGTTATTGGTGTCATCAGAGTCACTGTTCACATCAAGGCTGTTGTTGTGATATAAAACACAATCTCATTGTTTAATAATAATAAAATTTGTTTTTAATATATCTAGTACTCTTCGTAAAAAATATTAAAAAAATTAACAATTTTAATATCAATTTTGGAACGTTTTCCATTTTTTGGAAAAATAACTGTATATAAATGAAAAAAAATTTTTAGATCTGAAGAAAAAAATTGTGATGCATATATTGGAGAGAAAAAAATTGTTTCAAAATCTGCCTAAAGTTTAAGTAGAAACTACAAACTACAACTACTTGTCCCTTCAAATAATCAATGTTAAACCTGGCATCGGCTGTTTTCACTTACCCCCACTTTGCCTCGACGCTCTCAATATCCACAGGATCCATAGAGAGAGGAAGTGCGTTGTAGAGTGAGCAGAGTCGTTCAGCTAGTAGAGTACAGAACTGAGTGTTTCTCACCATACATTGAGCTGCTTGGCTTTCTGGTAAACTAGCACACAGCATCAACCCCTCACAGGCCTTCACGGCTATCCTAGAGTCCTGGTGATACATACAATCATTAGAAAGTGACAGTTTTGTCTTTTTGACATCTAACTGAAAACAGAGTACAGAGTTTAAAAAGTCCTCTCCATCACAACCGTGAGGGTTGGGATAGTTTTCTTTTCTTTTAGATGTTTAATAAACTGAAAACAATTGTACAGTTATACAAAAAAAACGGACTTCCTATTCATTACAAATTGGGATTGTTTTGTCTTTTTGACATCTAATAATCTAAAGACAAGGTACATAGCACATTAACAAGAAATAGATTTCAGGCACTACGGAGGAACTATCAAAAAATCTTTAATTGTAGAGAAAACCATGCAGTTTTAAAGTGAAAGCTGTATTCCTTTACTTTCCTAATTCAATACCCCCTCCTATACACCCAACTATCTCATCCTTACACCCATTAAGTTCTCTTGGAAATACATAATCCCCATCTCTAAAAAGGAATCATCTCCATCAAAACCATTAGAGTTGGGATAGTTTTTTGTCTTTGAGACATCTAATAAACTGAAAACAATTGTACAAAGTCAATTAAAACAAGTGATTTCCTGTTCATTACAACCAGAAGAATTTGGATAGTATTGTCTTTTGGACATCTAATAATCACAAGAAAGGGTACAAAGCACATTAACAAGAAACAGATTTCACACACTATGGAGGAACTATCAACAAATCTTTAACTGGAGTGAAAATCATACAGTTTAAGTGACAACTTTATTCCTTTACAGTCCTAATTCAATACCCCCTACACCCAACTATCTCATCCTTACGCCCATTAAGTTCTCCTGGAAATACACAATCCCATCTCTACTCTTATTTTGAAATTGTTATACCCTATGGCATACTGGTACAATGTTGACAGAGGACTAGGTATTAGGTACTTACTGGACTCTGCACCAGCTTTAGCAGAGAGTCAACCACACTGAACTCAGCTTGGCTTGGGTCTGGTTTGGTTCTATTAGATCCTCTCTGCCTACTGCTGCTTTGCCTGGGATCCTATAACACACAAGAACAAGTGTTAACCACAGAATCATAGACATTGGAATCAGATTCACATTTATATCTCCTCGTACATGGCAAAACGAATTATTTTATCAACGCAAATCACAGAAACTGAATATATGCTATGGTTTTAAATCTTTATAATTAGAAGTGACAAATTTACTATAAAAAATTCCTACACATGAGAGAGCAATTTCAAATTCATTAATTCTACTTTCAGTTTCATGTACACTGTATATTTCCAAATGGTACCAAAAATATTATCTTATTTTCCTGCTCTGATACATTTTTGTCTTTTCCCCCCACTTTTTATATTACCCTCTTTTTCTATGATCTATCATTCACTATAAATCATTGCAAAAGTCATGAGCAAAGTCAGCAAACATTACACAAATTCCAATACATGTTTTTTTTATATACTGACAAAATCATAAAATTCACAATTGTTACATGATCTAGGGTTTATGTAAGAGTAGGGTCCTCTCATATTCTTTCACATTTCAATGATCAATTGAATAGATATAGTGGGTTACAGAGGTCATGTTTTTATATAATCTATAGATATAATAAAGCATCAATATCAGAGTTTAGTTAAACCTACCTCGAGGAAGAAGTTTGCCAGATATGGGGCTTCTCTGAGCTTGAAGCAGACGACACAGAGGAACTGGATCTCTTCCTTCTCGGTTGGACCGGCTCTAGTCCCTCCACAAACCTTGACCAATCTCTATCAAAATAAAAATTATAACAAAATAATGAAAATATTTAACATTAGAATTCATCAATTAGACAACACTCAACCAGACAAGAGCACTCCTATATATGTAATTACTTTGAATAATGCTCAGTTGGGCATCAGTGCCTACAAACATTCTCTAAATTCTGTATTATTTTGTTTGCTTCATGCGAAAGGTCTAAACACTCTCCCAATGGAGTGGAGAGTGTGCAAAGCAAATCGCAGAGTAACAAGACACTGCAGATTGCTTTGATTAGTTCCTGTGCTACAATACTAAAACTATGACTACATATATACTCTGGGCTACAGGGAACTACTTCCACAGTGCTGTCTGACTTAGATTTAGTGCTTGTTCAACTTAGCTCCAGGTGTACTCACATGAACAGGTTTTTAGACATCGATATGAGGTAAGAGAGTGTACTCACATGAACAGGTTTGTAGACATTGATATGAGGTAAGAGAGTGTACTCACATGAACAGGTTTGTAGACATTGATATGAGGTAAGAGAGTGTACTCACATGAACAGGTTTGTAGACATTGATATGAGGTAAGAGAGTGTACTCACATGAACAGGTTTGTAGACATTGATATGAGGTAGGAGAGTGTACTCACATGAACAGGTTTGTAGACGTTGATATGAGGTAAGAGAGTGTACTCACATGAACAGATTTATAGACATTGATATGAGGTAAGAGAGTGTACTCACATGAACAGGTTTGTAGACATTGATATGAGGTAGGAGAGTGTACTCACATGAACAGGTTTGTAGACATTGATATGAGGTAAGAGAGTGTACTCACATGAACAGGTTTGTAGACATTGATATGAGGTAAGAGAGTGTACTCACATGAACAGGTTTGTAGACATTGTTATGAGGTAAGAGAGTGTACTCACATGAACAGGTTTGTAGACGTTGATATGAGGTAGGAGAGGCTGCTTGATCCTTCCTAAGAGGTTGGTGAAGAACATCAGAACCATCTGCTTCATACCTGGTGGACACTGGATCAATCAAAGGTAGAAAAAATACTCACATTTAAATCTTCCTCAAATATATTCCATCTCTTCAAATCTTGGTTCATGTAAGTGGTTTGTGGGGGGCGGGGGGCTGGTGTTACTAGGCAATCTGTAGTCATACTCCTGGGGAGGGGGTGAATCCCTTTCAGAGATAGTCCTCATTTGATTGCATTTACATCAACAAATCCCAAATGCTACAGATATCCTTCAATAAAACTTACATCAGCCTTTCCTAGAGTCCACAAGGTTTCTAGGATCTTGTGTTGCAGGAGATGCTCCATACATGGCCCTGTTTGGTTATCTTCCATCTGACCCTCTTCTTGGGTCAGAATCACCAGCATGTTGTCAAGGTGATTTGGGATGTTGCTGTCCTGTACCGGTTGCTTGTCATCTGGAGAAAAAAAAATTGTTCCAGAAGTTGTTCAATGAACTCTACATAACTCTACACATTTTTAATAGTTATTTTAATGGATGTTTTTGTTAAATCAATCTGCTTGCCATCAATTTCAATATCCTGCAATAGTTTGACTCACTCTGGGTATTTTGTACGATCGACTCTTTAAGATTATTGACTCCTTAGGGTTAATTAATCAACTCCAAAAATGAAGCTCACATAGTGTCTTGCATTTAGACTTGACGATGGTTTATCATCAAAGCATGTATAGAAAGCCATATGGTAAAGAAATCTCCAAAAGTTATACCCAATGATCCTACATCAAAATCTTCTACTATTTTGTTTGCATGTTTGAAAGCATCTTGTCAATTCTTTTTCAAAATTCAATACAAAATGAAACTCAGAAATTAAGAAATTCTTGTAATAATTTTATTATGTGCAAAGTTTATTTGTATAATTTCTTGAAAAAATTAATTATTTATGAAATCAAATGTTATATCTTTTTTTACATTTCTGTTGGAAATGAAATAAATATGAATATATGAATACATGTAAGTGGGTGTACAACAAATCAGACACCATACTAAATGGCTCCATTGCACTTAATCATGCAAATGATCTTATAACAGAGAAAATATCATTTACATTGTGTTAAAATTACCTTTGTTATTGATGAAGTAGTGTGTGATTGCTTTCCAATGAAAAACAAAATCCTCCAACAATGTCTGCGTTGGAGCAATCTGAAAATAGACAAAAAATAGACAAGAGTATTTAAGTTATGTATAATCTTAAAAACTAAATGCAAACACAAAAATCGTCATGATTGCTTCTTTCAACAAAAAAAACAGGTCCCCTGAATGATGACCTCCACTGGTGTATAGAACCTTGAAAATTGTGTTCTTTGGTGACCAAATTATCCATAAATTCAGACAAATTTGGAAATTAGCAGCTGTGATTATCTTCCCGCGGAAACATATTCAACATTTCAAGTGTTTTTCCAGCCAGAGCTAATATATTATATTGTCAAATCCTGGCGATGAGCCGCTTCATATTCATTGTGTACACTTCTTAGTCGCCAAGAGCGTTGAATTTCCATGTTTACTCGATGTACACAAATTCAGTCTTTAAAACTTGATCCATATCTTATAATTTTGATATACCCTTAGGGCAATTCCACGGTAACGGAAGGACACTCAGACAAGATTTTTGAACTTCAGGTTCATACTAAAAGAACTGTTTTATTAGTATAAGATGTGAAACAGTACAGATATGATACCTATATAAGTGCCTTTAATTCTCCCCCCAAAAATGTCATTATAGTTAAGTAGTTTAAGAATGTGCATATTAATTATCTCGGTAACGGAAGGACATAAAAATGGACATGGTTTTTCCAGTTAATTAGTGTTTATCCAAACTTTGTGAAGTTGATGAAGCTTTCCACTTGACTGAAACACATTTTGTTCCCCATAGTTTAATACATACTAATAAAACATTTCTTTTAGTATGAACCTGAAGTTCAAAAATCTTGTCTGAGTGTCCTTCCGTTACCGTGGAATTGCCCCTTACCATGTCACGCATTTGTAAAAATCTGTAAATTTAAGATGGTGCGAAATGGTCAATACCTTTTCTAATGTTAGACCTCATGTAATGAAATATTGTCTACGACTATGCTGAATTCTCATTTAATCTAGACTATAGACTAGACTGTAATCAGTAGGGGCGCTGGTACGAGAATAAGGATCGTCTGCATAAACAAAAATCGTCTTCGTACAAGCGGATAGTAAGGCTGTGCATAACCGTGTAATGAGATACTTGAGTACACTCCCAGGCTTACAGGCGAATACTCAAATATTCGGACACCATGTTTTGTTTTTTAATTAAAAAAAAAAAAACATCCCGGTCGACGCTTACCGTGCCATAATTAATTAATAGCGTAAGTTTTCGGAGACGGACCTGGGATATTTCTACCGTAGTAGTATGGTGGTGGCAATTTTTTTATTGTTTTTGTTTTTGTTGCCAACACCATACTACAGTAGAAATATCAGGGAATAATTTTCCTCAAATTTTTTGATTAGCAATTTCAGCCGATGGATAAATATTTCAAATGAAATTCTGTACATTTCTATGGAAGAAAACTGCTACACAAAAGATATTTTGTATAGCAGTCATGCAAAAATGCATAGCAAATTGCGATGCGATACCAGGAAAATTATTCCCTGAATATCCCAGGTCCGTCTCCGAAACTCACACTATTTTACTTCAAGAGGACACTTTTTTTTTATATTTCTGATCCACCCGTTGGCGATGCAAAAAACACATCCTGTGATTACTTTCTTGAGGCATTTCTTCTTCTTCTTCTTCCTCTGTAAATGTTACTTCATACAACGAAGATTACGCACTGCAGTGTGGTGTGTGCCATGTGAATTTGTAGAGAGACTTTCACTTTAAGAGCAATAAGTCCTCGGGGAAAACTCGGGCAACCCATAAAACTAAAAGTAGACAGTGAACTGGGGCCCTTTTGGGGGTATTTAATTTCGCGTAATCCGCTTTTCGAAGTGCCAGCGCTGGGAACCCTAGTCCCTACACCCGCAGAGCACTGAAGAAAAAAACAACAACGATCCTTATTTTTTAGGACACAATTTATGCCCGTTTACAAGGATATAATTTTTTTAATGCGTACGACCCTCATTTTCGGACCAGCCCTCTTACTAATAATTTATTTTTTCAATAGTCTAAAAGTTAATACAAAATAAAAAAAATAAAAACAAAAACAAAGTCTGCACAACTTTGCTTTGTGACCAAGTCTGACTAGGCACATTCATGGGGCACTAGAGGGCGCTTCGGTCGCGTACGAAAATCTGAATGGCCTTGCTGCGGTGGGTCGGCAATAATCAGCCCAAAACTTGGATATGGGAGGTTGGAAGGATATATCTTTTTTATAATGTTATCCGGTCTGACCCTTAACCATCCTATGTTTAATCTATGTAGAAATAACATGCGAGTATGATAAAAGAAACATCGGGACCATTACTGAAGTAACTCTTAAAATATTAGCCTAGAAATGACCACCAAACGGAAAAAATTGACATTTTTTCCCGACAAATCTTCATAAAATCTGAGTTATAAACAAGTCACATCTAGGTACACTAATAAAAATACGATTTTCTGAAAATTCAGGTATGATTTTTGAAGTTTCTTTCAAGTATATTTCTGCGCATTGCATCGCCAATATTCTTCACTGCTTCAAAATCACCCTTGAATTTTTTTTTACAACGAATTTGATACGAGGTCCGCGAGTGTTCCCCGTTCCTTGCGTGTTGAAAGTTTGGTAATACATAGTTTGCATTGACTCGCGCACGAAAAAATGGTCGAAAACAAAATGTCAAATGAAGAAATAAACAAGCTTTTGTACAGTTATAAGAGTTCTACCGAGGTTTCTTTGTCAATTTAATTTATTATATAGTCTCAATTAGAATTCAGAATTATCTCCCTGAAAAGTTAAGAAACCGACGATGTTCTCGATCGTAGTTATTTTCATTTTGCCAGCAGCCGGTCTAGCGTTGTTTGGGCAAAAAGCTAGGCTGCTGCCTTCCCACCACGAACCTTTCCGAGTCCCGCTAAAATGGGGCGCTGCGGAGCTCCGAAGCTGCGTTGGTATCGCTGCAAACTCTCAGCCGGCTAGCTCCCCACGACGGACCATTCGCGGTATGGCGAGAGTGTGTGTGTGAGGTATGATTTTGGATTCGAGAACGCACGTAACGCAACCGTGCGCGTCATTTTCAGCTGTCGAATGTGTACGACCAATTTTACATGTACGATTTTTAGTACAGATACTTGGTCAGTTTTCTTCTTAAATCTTTGGTTTTACAACATTTAAAAATATAATTTCTTCAAATCTGCTCCTGACTCGGTTCAGACTAATTGTCTGATGTGTTTTCAAGTCAATTTTTTGAATAGACTAGATCTATATTTTTTTGCATGAATTTGCCTAGTCTGACTGAAACTTAAAGACAGAAATAAACCACCAAAACACAGTCAATATCACACACTGAATAACATTACCCCAAATATGGCACACGTGTGAGTGGGCTAGCACATAACTAATGCGTTTTTATACATTTTGATCTTAATCTGTTGCTTGAGGTTTCTAATATGAACTCAACAAATCTTCTGATCACCGGGGACTTCAATTATCCTCACATTGATTGGGGGTCCTATGCTGGAAGAAGTGAGGTAGATCAAGAGTTCATGGAAACTGTAGCCGACTGCTTCCTATATCAACATGTCAGTTTTCCCACTAGACAAAGGGAAGGTCAGAGAGACAGCACCCTGGATTTGGTGTTTTCAGATAATGAGTTCTTGATTGATGAAATTGTTTCGTTGCCCCCACTGGGGCTGAGTGACCACCTTGGGCTCTGTTTTACTATCACCTTATCGGCTCCAGAAGCAGACAGACGACCTCCAAAGTTTCAATACAACATTGGGAGATATGATGACATTTGTGAGGAGCTTGAGGAAGTCAAGTGGGAAGAGACTATGAAGGATATGGATACTGAACAGGCCTGGTTGTTCTTTCACACAACATTAATAGAAAAGATGATGAAATGTATCCCGCGTTCTGCTTCACGCCGACGAAAGAAAAAGCACTGTTGGATGAACAAACAAGCGCTCAAACTGCAAGCACAGAAGCATCGTGCTTGGCGACAAGCCCAAACTACCAAGCACCCAGCAGACATATCAAGAGCTAGAAGACTGGCAAAGTCACTCCAATCTTTCACAAAAGAGCTGCGCAGTAACTTTGAGAGGGATCTTGCAAAGAATGTTAAGAAAAATCCAAAAGCATTCTGGAGATATGCCAAAGATAATCTGAAAACAAGAGGTGGGCTACCTGACCTCAGAAAGACAGATGGAACCTTCGCTACATCAGATGAAGAGAAAGCAGATATCTTGAACACTTTCTTTGAGACAACCTTTACTGACGAGGACACTTCTGCTATACCAGTTCTGGATTCTAGGCAACCTCCCGAATGCTTATCAGCACTTGTCATTACTGCAGATGATGTACATCACAAACTTAGTTTGCTTTCCAAGTTCAAAAGTGCTGGACCGGATGGTATCCATCCCTGTGTTTTACATGAAACCGCAGCATCAGTGTGTATTCCATTGGCCATCATCTTTACCAAGTCATTTCAAGAGGGCAAGCTTCCCTCAGCATGGAAAATTAGCCACGTTGTTCCTGTGCACAAGAAGGGGAGCAAGTTGGATGCTAACAATTACCGCCCAATAAGTCTGACATCAGTCCCCTGTAAGATCATGGAATCTCTCATCAGAGATAAGGTGGTTGAACATTTGATGTCACATGATCTTTTCAGTGATTCTCAGCATGGATTTGTCCCAGGTAGATCATGTGTTACACAACTGCTCCACACTCTTGAGGAATGGACTACCTGGCTAGATCAAGGAAAAATGTTGATGTTGTCTACTTAGACTTTCAAAAGGCATTTGACAGCGTGCCCCACCAACGACTGTTGTCAAAACTTGATGCTTACAAGATCCAAGGGAACTTCAAAACATGGATTGCTGATTTCCTTCATGGCCGAACACAGAGGGTGGTGGTAAATAATGCCAGATCTCAGTGGTGCAACGTGAAGAGCGGGGTGCCCCAGGGCAGCGTACTCGGCCCAACACTGTTTGTTCTCTACATCAATGATCTTCCTGAGGTGTTGGACTCCACTGTAAGAATTTACGCAGATGACACCAAGGCTTTCTCATGCGTCTCTACTCCTGACCAACGCAAACTTCTCCAAGCTGACCTGTGCTCATTGACAGACTGGTCCTCAAAGTGGCAACTCCAGTTTAACGCAAGAAAATGCTGTGTTTTACATCTTGGATCTGGAGACTGTCAGGAGCGCTACACAATCGGGAGTTCAGCCCTGAGTACAGTTGGAGAGACAAAGGATCTGGGGGTACTTGTTGATGACAAACTGAAGTTCCACAGCCATGTGTCGTATGCCATCAACAAGGCCAACAGGGTTCTGATCAGCATCAGATGTGCCTTTCAGTGTCATGACACATCCACCATTCCCAAGCTGTTTAAGGGACTAGTGCGCCCCCTCCTTGAGTATGGAAATGTAATCTGGTCGCCAAGGTACATTTCAGACGCAAAAGCTGTGGAGAGAGTACAGAAGAGAGCAACAAAGATGATCTCCACAATGAAACACCTACCTTACATAGAGAGACTTAAATGCCTAAACTTGCCATCCCTTGAGTACAGGAGAAGGAGAGGAGACATGATTCAGGTGTACAAGATTATTTATGAGCATGACAGACTCAACCCTGACCACTTCTTCCAACTAGCAGACACACCAACAAGAGGGCATAGTCTCAAGCTTTCAAAGCCGAGGTGTAGGACAAATGTAAGGAAGAACACATTTAGTCACAGAGTGATTGACGACTGGAACTCTCTGCCTGAAGAAGTAGTTCAGGCTCCCACCATAGACGCCTTCAAAACCAGGCTTGATCGTTGCTGGAAGGAACAGTGTTATATCTCTCAATACTCGAACTGATTTTTTCAATTTCTTTGCTCCTGGTAGGGAGGCCAATGCCCGGGCGTAAGGCTTCTACACCTACGATTTGTGCGCTCGTCGCCCACTTCAAAAAATTAGCAAAGGGAAAAAAATGATGTAAAAATAAAAATTGAAGAAAATATGAAAAGAAAATACAATTATACATTTCACAACATACCTATAATCACGGATCTGTAACAGTCTTTCACCATTTGTTGACAATCTTGCAGATTTTGACGTTTTTTAATCCAATAATTGTGGTTGCAGACGACCTTGACGCACTCGCACCACCGACTAAGAAAATCCTAGAGGGCGTAGAGGTTTGCTCACTAAAAACCTTCTCATTGGCAGAAGGTAGACCCTAAAAATATGGGATCCGTTTTGAGTAAAGAACTTTTGATAGAGATCAACATTTCAGATGTTCACAATTGCCACTTCTAACAACTAGAAAATATAAAGAAAAAAGATTATATCTTTTTAAATAGATATTTTTACAAACTGAACATTCGAAAGTAGATAGAGTACGATGTTTCTGTCAATCTTGCGTTGGTTTGAGCCCTATAGCTACATCCATCTCAAAATGAGAAGGAAAACAGTGAACAGTGACGTCATTGTTCGCGCCAAAAATAAAGGGTATTGCGACATAATCTGAGCTCCGGTCAGAGCGTGCCCAAAGCGTAGTCTTATTTATAGACCCTAGTACCTTATTCTCACAGCACTAGATACGAGTGTCGTGCAGTAATGTATGAGAAGTGTTAAAAAAGATATTTCAGTAAAAAAAAAAGTCTACGTGAGCAGTCTATACTCCAATTGAGAATTGAAATGAAAGCCATGATTTGAAGGTGTGTGTTGTATATGATACATGGTTAGTGAGTGTGTATGTTACGTATAGCGAAAGGGAGAGAGAGAGAGAGAGAGAGTGAGAGAAATATTAGTACACGTACGTTGCATGCATGGATGTGCGCTATGATTGTGTTCGCTGCAAGATGGATTTTAATTGGACCTCGTAACTTCTCGATCGTTGATAATAAGGAATACTCATGAGGAAATCAAATTATTGGAATACACATCTAAGGTAAATATCAATGAATTATATATATTTCTTTCCTTTTTTGAACCATCGTCTTCGGCTCGTAGTAGTAGAAGATGTAATCGTTCGCACATTGATGGCTGGACTTCAGCCTGCATCGGGGCTTGCCTGTGTCGGTGGAGGGATCAACTAAGAAGAAGAAGGTGTGTACGTGTGCGACCGATTCAAGGCTAGCCGCTGTTGAGTGATTGCACTTTCGCGCGAAGTTTTAAACTTCATCATGAACTTTGTCCCTCGGGCCTGTCTAATTATGAACGTAACTTTGCGACATGAAATATAATTGTTTCAAGGCTCTTACGTACGGAAAGGCGTAGAAGGAAATGGCTACAAACCAGCTGGATATCTCCTATTTGATGGAACCTATGGAGTCGGCAGATGGGTGGATTTTCTTAGTGAAAGTAAATGCTTTCTTTTAATCTTAGTTTTAGTATAAACAAATTAGTAATTAAAAAGTTAGATTTGGGCATTGGCCTCCCTACTCCTGGGACATTGTACATGGTACATTGTCCCGTCAAGATGCAACCTCTTGCCCCTCTGCCTCCCTTGCATATAATGAGAATTATTATTAAAGAGTATGAGTACAAGAAGATAGACCAAGAAGATAGACCTGGAAGCTCGACTGCTGTCTCAGCATTCTTCCAGTATTTGCGGTAAAGAGGTAAAGGTAATATAAAAACACATGGAAAGGCCAACACAGTAACCAGCAGGTGGGACTGGGCCTTGAAACCTTCGGCACAGGATTGAGAAAATGTAACAAATGCTTTGGGCTTACCGCTTCTACTGCTTGATGTAGAACCGCGGCAAATCGATTGAACATCTTTATAGCTTGTATTTACTTCTCATAAGAAAGAAACATATTCTCCATTAAATGAAAAACTGTCACACATAAACAAGCGGATGTTTGTCGTCATTCATTCTCAGACTGAGAACTGCCAGCTGTCAATTTGCACTGCGCATGCGCCAAAGGTGTTTTTTTTTTTTTTTTAGGGGGGCGGGGGCTGTTTATTTATTGTTAAAAAAGAATCGTCATTCATGTCATTGCAATATGTTGGTTGAGTTTCTCATCATACCTGACTTTATTTGATTTATGGGGGGTATTGGATCCTTTGGCTTAATTAACTTGTCTCCCTCCGCTCCGGCTCTACCTATATCTCCCTCTCTTTCTCCCTTTTTTCTCTCTTCTTCTTCTTCCATTGGAGTACATACCTCTTACAGAGTATTGTCGTACTCTCTCTCTCTCTCCCCTATCCCATTTTCTGTCCCTTTCTGTCCCGTCTGTTCGTCCTTCGCTTTCTGCATGACATAAATCTTACAGGTGATGATTTATATATTACCTCTTGAGAGCCAGACAAAAAATATAGACAACTAAATTATTCATACCCTTCAGTACAAAGAAGTTATAATTTAAATCCTAACTCCTTGCCCTAACCAAATGTTGTATTTCTATTTTACAGTACCGGTATGTGAAAAATTGATTTGTCCCGATTTTCTAAAGAATGTGACATATTAAAACGTACATTTAAAAGTATTCAATAAAGGCCGAATTTCAACCAGTTCACGTTTCATTCTTGAGTTGGGGAAAACACTAAAAACATCAAATTTACAATGGGTAAGATTAATTTAGTCGTTAACTGTATATAAATAAATGTATATATATAATATGCACTTTTTGGCACTCAGCAGTAAGGTAAATTCAGACCAACGACTTATTTTTTAATTAGTAGAAAAATGTAGCAGAGAGAGAGAGAGAGGGGGGGGGGGGGGGGGGAGAGATGGGGAGAGAAGAGAGAGAGACAGAGAGAGAGAGAGAGAGAGAGAGAGAGAGAGAGAGAGAGAGAGAGAGAGAGGTGGGGAGAGAGAGAGAGAGAGGTGGGGAGAGAAAGAGATAGAGAGAGGGAGAAATAAACAAACACAAATAAAGAGATCAAGTTCAATTAAAATGTGTTGAAGGAAATAGTTCTTAAATTTAATAAAATTGTGAAACAATTAAGCATTGGAACGTTTTTAACAGAAGGGTAATTGGAGGAGATATATCATCAACATTGCAAATACATGTACATTTAAATGTCAATAATCCTAAATTGTTCTGTCTTATTATTTTTTTTTAAAACTGTTAATCCCAGACAAGTATAAGTATAATTGGTGTAATACAGAACGAGTCACAAGGGAGACCCAAATTCAAAACTAAATATTGTTGCGATCAGAATATCTTCAATTATCCAACTACACTCATATTGTAGCCTATCAAGTTTTCTTTTATTTGACATCTCGATCACTGAAAACCCTGCATTTTCCTGAATCACGTACATCAAATTTGCCTCTGCCCAAGTTTTTAATAGAATAGTTGGTCAATCAAATGTTTAGTTGAATGGTCTCTGTTTCATTGGAATGTACTCACATACAATGAAAGTACCAGATAATTCTTGAACACCATCATCCCAAATTTGAGCAAAGATAATTTTGGCATACTTAAAAAAAAAAATGATCAGCCGAAATTGCATTGCAATTAAAGAAGACATTAACAACTATCATACCACTATTACATACTTCAGCTTTTTATACAGCTTTTATGATATTGGAGCTTGAATACAATTTTTTTTTCTTTTCACAGAACTCACAATGTAGTTATGCAAATATATATCCTCATTAACACACCTAAAGCTATCTTTGTTATACAAAAATTGTCAATTTGGTTTAAAAGAAAGGACGGAATAAAGTTACTGGTAAGGTTTACACTTAAGCGATGCTCATAATTTAAAAAAAAAGTAACACCAGTAATACGATGAACATATGTCCCAAAAAGATGGTAAACATATTTTTTTTGTATTTCTTCAGTAACAAATCAGAACTATGACATTTCTTGCAACATTAATGCACAATTTGAAGATTCTCCTCTAAGTAACATCCTTAAATCATCATTCTAATATCAACTGGCTCATTTATTGAGATATTAAACTAAAGTGCCCGAAAAATAATCAAATTGCGCCGTAATTAGGGTTGCAATGACTAATATGATTTTTCTTTAGGATTAGTGTCTCCTACAACACCCCTCAATAAGCCAGTTCGTAAATAGCTTTGGAATACATTACCTCCAAATATCCACAGATCTTTTACACTATGGATACATCCCACTTGTGCATTTTAGAATAATCACTGTCGAAGTGATGGAGGTGCTTCATGAATACCTTTTGTTTGCCCTCTTGAGAAGAATACTTCCACCTGTGTATCAGATAATTGTACTGTCAGTACATAAATGAATACTAATTACATAACTTTCATGAGCACGATACAAGTATTCGTCTCAATGGTTTTACAATTTGGCAATGAATGACCTTTATTTGCACATGCACAAATCCTAATTACGATCTCGCTTATTTAGACCAGTCGTTATCTCATTAATAATGAAGGGTTCGAGCTCTGTAATTATACAGCTGAAGTGGAATTCATATCATGGAATTTCTGAGTAAAATTGGGGAATTGGGGGAAATTAAGTATTAACAATGCCGAATTCACAATTAACACTTTGGATGGATTCGAATGTAAGAAGACTGGACAGAGAATAATGAAATTAAAAATGAAATGAATGTGATAAGACCATATTTATACTCTCTACACAGCAGACCTACATGGATGGAGAACATTAGTTGGCTGATTGTTTGTGCAAGGTCTCTGTCTCATACAAGGTAATTTTCTACACACATGTTTCACTTCAAGTTTGTCAAAATGACAGCACAGCAAAAACTTTTACAACACAAAGCAAACAGATGGACAGAAATATATCTATATACAAAGTAAGTGCAAAGAGAGAAACCTTTTAAAAATAGATTACATTTTTATATCAAAAGAGAATTAAAACATACATCAAAAGGCAGACGGTCAATGAAAAAAAAATCAATGTAAATTGTGTGGATCAAATATTCAAGTAATAAATTTCAAAGTCAAAATATGTACATACCAACCACCTGGGAAGGTATTCTGAAAACCACATTCATGTTAACTTTCATGTTAGTGAAAATATGTTTATTATCATAACAAACTGAATTAGGACAAGTCAATGATAAATCTGTGCGCAAAGCTAGCAGTATACGTATAGAGTTTGGACAAGCATCTGTGCAAGCATCAACGGTTTTACTTCATACACTTTCAAATTTCAATTTTGTGCAACAATTATTAAACATACTTTCCACTATTGATAGAAGACACTAGTTATGTAGTTTTCAGATTACAGACCCTGCGTAATTACAATAGTCACAACATTTCTATCAAAGTGATTTTACAGATCATAAAATGAATCAATATCAATTTAAGTTATTTCCATTAAAAAAATACACCAATTCTACAAACTACAATAAACCTTTATTCAATTACAAAAGAATAACTGCATTCAACACAAACATGATGTACTAATATGATATACAAATTAGAATGTATAATCACTATAACAAAGCAATGATGAGTGCAGCTAGAATATTTCATCTATATATATCTTCATATCTCTTTCACATATTTTTACATCTCTTTCAAATATCTTTCTTATATATCTTCATATCTCTTTCACATATTTTTACATCTCTTTCAAATATATCTTCATACCTCTTTCATATCTTCATATCTCTTTCATATATATCTTCATATCTCTTTCATATATATCTTCATATCTCTTTCATCTAAAGCCTCACAACTCTTTCATATATATATACATATCTTTCAATGAAATAGATTTAATAGTTGAACATGAAATATCATTCAAGGCTACGCCATCACAGGTTTGAAAAAAATAGTAAAAATCTATAAATTGAAAGACTTCAGGTTTTATCTATTCTAGTTTTCATAGTATTATCTTGGTATGCCTGTATATCAATATATCAATATGAAAAATGAAATATCATTCAAGGTTACGCCATCACAGGTTTGAAAAAAATAGTAAAAATCTATCAATTGAAAGACTTCAGGTTTTATCTATTCTAGTTTTCATAGTATTATCTTGGTATGCCTGTATATCAATATATCAATACGAAAAATGAAATATCATTCAAGATTACGCCATCATAGGTTTAAAAAAATAGTAAAAAATATATCAATTGAAAGACTTCAGGCTTTTTCAATTCTAGTTTTCATAATATTATCTTGGTATTCCATTCACATCCTACATTGGATGAACAGTATCTCTAGAGGAAACCAGAAGGTCAAAGGTCCTTCTATTCTTGGTTAATGTCCTTTCTTTGTTTGGTCCACTCCGAGCACGGCATGGTGTGTCGAGGCCAGTCGGTCGATTGACATTGAGGACTGCAGTAAGACTGCTTATCACACAGAGAGCATTGGAACTGACCAACCAGACCACATACGCACAGGTCAGTAGAATCTGAAATTCAATCGATCAAACTTGATTCATTAAATTTTTATTCCATATTGCAACAACTGTACACGAAATACATGTAAAGCAAGTAGGGTACCAGATAGGATGAAGAACAAGCAATTTAATTTAAAAAGTAGGAGGGGATTGACACTGAGGGATGCAGACAGACTGCTTCTCATTCAGAGTACAACAAAAGTGATCGACCAGATTACACGTGCACAGGTCAGAGGAATTTTAAAAACAGTCATTTAATTTTAATTAATTAAATGTTATAAAGAATTAAAGATAACACAAATCAGGGGCGGATCTAGCTTTTTGCTAAGGAAGGGGGGGGGGGGGGGGTTGGACCAGGGTTTTCCAAAAGGGGGGAGGTCAAAATTTGAAAATCGCGCCAACCAAAATTTTGCTTGGGGGGGGGGGGAAGTAAATTGAAAATGCATGTGGAATAGGTTAGAGAAAGGTCAACATGCCTTTTGAAAGCACTCATAGTTAGAGTGAACAGCGAAGAGGTCAAGAAAGGAGGAAACAAATAGACAGCAAGGCAGAGAATATCAAAATGAGGAACAGTATAGGGAAAGATTTAGAAATATATGATATGAAAGAACAGAATTAGGAGAGATAAAAAGAGGAGAAAATAGGGAAAGGACACCTACTGGCCCCCTGGACATCCACCCCCGGATAACCACCCCCTAGGACAACTATACCCTCTAGAGCAACCACCCTCTAGGACAACTACCCCCCCCCCCCCCCCCAGACCTGCCAAACTCTGGAGTTCAAAAACTGTATTCTTTAATCCCAAAAGTTGTATTTTGCTGACAAAAGTTGTATTCTTAAAAATAAACACGGATTGTTACGCGGATCAATGCCTCTTACAGTTCCTACATACAGGAAGAATTTTTTTTATGGATCATTGGTTGAATATGCATGATTTTGTCATGACTGGTGTGTTCGATGAACCAATGAACATCCCCAAATTGCCGATGTGAGATGCTTTAAAGGACAGAATGGGCAATTTGCCATTGAAAATGGCACTCACACACACAACATACCAACAACAACAAAATATATATATATTTTTTTTGTTGAAAATCATATTTTATTGAGGAAAATCGTACTGTCGTATTTGCTTCTAACAATCGTACTAAATATGACTAAATCATACTGGTTGGCAGGTCTGCCCCCCTAGGACAACTACCCCCCAGACAACTACCTCTAGGACGACTACCCCCCAGACAACTACCCCTAGGACAACTACCCCCTATGACAACCATCCTCTAGGACAACTACTCCCCGGACAACTATCCTAGGGGATAGCTGCTTTGGGGGTAGTTGTCCAGGGAGAAGTTGTCCTAGGGGATGGTTATCCGGGGGTGGATGTCCAGGGGGTAGGTGTCCGGATACAGATTTTGACATTACCTTGTTCAGTGTACCAGCGAATCAGGATGAGGCCGCCAGTTGAACCATACGCTTCAGAGACAGATACACGCTTCTCTTCCAATGTCTCATAGTCTGCCATATCCTCTACCTTCAGGAACACAAACGGCTTCTCTTGGACCTGCCAGAACAAAAGATAAAACATCTCAATTTTTACTTTTTTTGTCCAATTGTTGCATTGCATCAACATAAATCATATTATCTCTTTGTTGAGTGTGAAATTTTGCTATAGACATGTATGTCTGCTTTTGCATCAAATACTGTAATAAAATATCAAGCTTTCTGCTTGAAAGATTAATGATGCTAATATCTGTTACTTGGCTTGCACGACTTACTGGATTTTCTGACAGTCCGACAAATAATACAATACATTTGATAATACCAACAAAGATGCATACCATTATACAGTATTTGATTTTGACATATCAACAAACTCTACATGAGGTGCTATAATGATTAACTACACACACAGAGAAGTGTAGGGAAGCAGCAGTAATTATTAATGCTGGTGTCCCAAGGGGACTGGGTCCTTTTTTAAAGTTATGACAGGGTTGAAAGTGAGCACTAAAAAAAAACTATGGCGTTAACCCTGGCGTAAACTTCAATGTTAACCAGGATGTAAACCACGGCGTTATCTATGGCGTAAACTACGACGTAACGTCCGCTTAATTCCCATGTGCACTCCAATACCCGAGGTGTCGAGTGTACAGTAGTCTGCCGAACGTCGACGAAGATTTCGACCACATTAGACAGTCAACAAGTTGACTTCGGTGTTCATCACCACTTCAAGTTTTTCAGACCAGGTTCCATATTTAAGCAGAGTTAAGGAATTGAACTGAAAGAACTTTTGGACTTAAATTTGATTTAAAGCAGTGAACTGTATTTCAATGCATATATGGAAGTTGCTATTGGGATGTATATCATTTGAATGCTTGATCCATTTAATGTTATGTTCCGTAGTGAACGCTAACATTGATATTTCTGTACTTTGACCATGTAAATATTGTTTGGAGACTGGAATTAAACTTAATTCCCTTAAAATAATGTGTCACTTGTTACTTTGTCTGAGTTCTGTATTTAAGCAGTTGTCACTGGACCAACAAGCCATCACCTCCTTCCCTTGGTTGTGAGTAAAATTTAAAAAAAGGATTCAGGGAGAAAAAAATGGCATCTAACAACATTCCCGAAAAATCAGGAAGAAAAATAAAATCTGGAGAAAAAAATCGGGGGAAAATTTTTTAAAAATCAGGAAAAACCAATTTTAATTGTGTAATTATCAGACCCGTTATGATTAATGACTTTCAAATAGATAATAACATACACATTTTAAAATATGTTGATGACCTAATTAACAATGATCAAGTGCCGCAAACTTGCCCAAGAATCTCAAAAGCAGGAAGTTGCTGATAACCCATCTGTCTGGGCTAAGGTTAACAAAATAAAATAAAATCCTATAAAATGTTTGAAAATGGATATATTTGTTTCTCTAGGGCACCGGTTATTCAAACTAGTATAACATTAGAGAATTGTCTATTGGTAACAGTGAGTGAAGTTAAATTGTTAGGAATTACTATACACAATGATTTAAAGTGGGATGCTCACAAAAAAGACATTGATAAAAGGGCAAGTGCAAAACTATACATTCTACGTTCTTTGGTGAAATATGGTCTTCCAAAGGATGACCTTATTACTGTTTTTGTTGGTTATATTCGCTCCTTACTTGAATATGCCAGTCCTGTTTGGAGTGGAGGACTCACGCAAAATCAAATCAAGAGATTGGAGAGAATACAAAAGAGAGCGTTGCAGATAATTTTTTGTAGTGATTATAATAACTATACAAATGCACTTGCACAATCTCAACTACAAAGATTAGATGAAAGAGGCCAATATTTATATGTTATGTTCTTTATCAATTCAAACAATTTCTCCCACAAAAAACATTGTACTAGAACACTTAGAAATTCAAAGAAAATTTCGGATTTTAAATGTAAAACCAGTCGCGTGCAAAATAGTCCTATTCCAAATTTGATTCGCCTGTATAATAACAGTTAATTTGCTCATGTTTATATCGTATCTATTGTAATGATTTATCATTGAAATGTCTTGATTCCTGTACATTCTATTAATTATTTTGTATATCATACCAGTATGTTTGAATGATATTGAATTGCTATTTACTTTTAAATTTGAATAACTATTTCAAATACTACTAAATGTTCATAACACTGCTCTTGCCTCTATCCTTGATTATTTTACCACTATACCCACAACTGCAATATTGTAATATGAAGAACTGATGTATACTTTGTCTTAGTCCATATGTTTGCTTATAATTATGTTTATACATTTTTATTTTGTTTTCATTAACTGTTTTTTAATTGTTTATGGTATTTAGGCAGTAATAACATGACACGATTAAATAATTTTCAACTAAATGTTCTGTAAGTTTTTTTTACAATGTATATATCCAATTCGTGTAATTCATGTGCAATTCAGTTGTGAAACTGCCATTCATGAAAGATGCAATAAAATACCATTAATCTATCTATTTATCCATTATCTCACTTACCTTTGGAGGCAGAGAGTGGGATTTCTTGAGGTCATGTCGGAGGTCACTGAGCGTGCCCACTTTGTTTGTGGATACCTGACCTATCTTCTGAAAGGTTCCATCAGAGTTCTTGATGTTGACAGGCATGTCGGTACGATCTTCTTTCTCTGGATGGTATCAAGAACAGCAAATATGTTTCAGTCTTTGATAATCATTTGATAATCATAATAACTAATACTACAGTGTACACAATACCGGTAACAATTTTACTATAATACACAACAGTTATAAAACAATTTATAATAGTAATGACAAATAAAAGAAGACAAATTTTACGTAGCTAAGCAAAATGTGGTGTCCACAAAATATATATGCAGTTAAATTTTAAAATTCTGTTTTTGTCTTCCTCAAATGTATAAATTAATATTAATATTTGTTTATTACAAATGTAACTATGTTTTGTATACATTGCACATCGTATTCATTATTATGTATTGTATTTTGTTGGAAATGAAAAATAAAAATGAAAAAATGAAATGAAAGCCATAATCATTTACGATGTTGACGGATTTACAGTTGCAAATTGACAGGATGGAATGAGAGTTTTGATATGATTTAGCCTAATTAAACTTGTATTGTCTAGAATTACTTTACAATCTCCATGTTATATGGTACTATATGTACCTCTCATCAAGAGAATTATTAATTTCTTCAATTAGGCGTTTCACTTTGAATTATTAATTCCTAGAGTTAGGCGTTTCACTTTGTGGATGTGTCTTTTCTTGCCGGTACTACCGGTTTATTTCGCCATTTGACTTACCCCTCTCTATTTGTCCTTCTGTGAATCCTGGAGGTAAAGCAGTCACCTCAATCTCTGGGGTTCGTCTGGGGCTGTTAGGTGATCGGCTACCAGATAAGGAAGCACAGTCACCCTCATGTGCCAACAAATGAACCTGCTTGTTCATGGGTCTGAAAAGGACGAAATCATGGTTCAATTCAATTCAATTCAGTTTATTCAATTCCAATAAAATATACAAAACAGAATATAATCATGACAGAATAAGAGTATAAATCGATCAAATAAACAAAATAAGGTAAAATGATAAAACAATAAAGCAATAAAGCAATAGGTAAGCGATGGTAATCACAAGATTTGTATAAAATCTTTAATTGATAAGAAAAAGAATGATAGGAGACAAAACTTTCTATTGCTTTGTATGTTTTGGGTTCAATACTACAGAGCTCATCAAACTTTTTTCCATTTTATTTTCTATTAGAACTGGAGGTTCCACAGTAATGTTCATGCGAACCTCAGCTGCGCAGGGCCAGCTGATCATGTATTAACTGTGCACAGTAGGCCTACCAAGAACTCCAGTCACTGTGCATGGTGAAACCATGCAGCTACCCTGCACAGCTATTAGGCCTTAAAAAAGATGTTGTATTGCCATTTAGGTGCCAAAACATGGGTCGGTTGGTCAGAATTTTTTAATAAAAAAAAACAAACTTAAAAAAAAAAGCTGACCGTAGATTTCAAGATTTTTGGGTCGGTCGCAAAGGGCAAGACAACACTATTGCCCATAAAGTTGGAATAAATTTTCTTACCTCTTGTCATAAAATAATTGTGAAGTTATATTTTAATTCTTGATAGATACAGTCTACATCTTGTCAGAACTTTAATGATAAATAGCTATGACTCTAGATCTTTAGATTGATCAATAAATTCAAGGGAAGACTAATTAAACTGTGTCTATCAAGCATAAATCATATTGTCATGATGCATTATCAAAAGAGATAAAATGATTTCACCATTAAGGGTAACAATGTATTAAAGCTACATGTACATCGTATGTGTCATTAATTCGCAAAGTCCACCAATGAAATACATGAACTTGGGTTATAGGCAAAGCAAAAATAAGAAGACTAGCACGATATCAAAACATATATGTACATGTAATTATAAAGATTATTGCCATTAACCTGTTATCACTAGTGAACATGAACTAAGTAACATGAAGTAAATGGAATGTTTTACAACATAACTCATTTTAGACTTGTAAGTAGTTTGAAATTGATCATTCATCTTATCTCGTTGATTGAATAAGTCTGGCTGAGAAATATGCTTGATGATGACCACAAAACAGGTCAGATTGATGTACATTTGAATCTACTGAATGCTATTTGAAATAAATTTGAAGCAAAAAGAGGTCACTGTTATTTCAGATCTATTGTAATCTTCTTTTTTTTCATCAAAGTGCAAAGAGACATACATTCTTGCGATATATGTTATACAAGAATTGCCTCTTGATATCATTATTATATATAGCTATATAAAGTAAGTTTGGCTTTTCACTATTGTTATAAAGGTTTGTAAATGTGGTGGCAACATAAGGGTTAAATAAAGCAACGGGTTGTAGTAGGAGACCAGCCTGTAGGTCCCGTGACCAATCTCGGGGAACAAAGGTTTGAAAGCGTTTTTGTGTTCCCTGATGAATACCGAACAATTTTGACTTGGGCTGCCCCCTTGAAAATCCCAGGCATTTTCGTGAGGGGGCAACAAATTAAAGGTCATACAGGGTAGAAATTAAAATATATTCCAATCGTGTCGATATGCATATCAAATTACTCGTCTGGTCATGAGGATTAAAAAAATGTAGTTTGCTATACCTCCGACCTTAAATGAGGGCGCTATGGTCAAAAAGGTCAATGCACTTTAGACTGGTGGTCAAAATCACCAACACAATTAACATCGTCCGATTCTAATGATTTTAGTGTCTAATAATATGTTTTCTGACATAACAAATTCAACTAAGCAACTTTTAAAACCAAAAGTGGTTGCCATAACCTTAAAATTTCCCTCAAACCCATGAAAAGGAAGTTATATATGTTTGTCACCGAAACGGCAGCCATTTTGAATGCACATGGTCAAGGTAAGCACTTTTACTTTTGAAAGTTGTATAGTTGAATTTTGCCATGTCAGAAAACATATTATAAGACACTAAAATCATTAGAATCAAATGTTAACTGTGTTGGTGAATTTGACCACCAGTCTAAAGTGCATTGACCTTTTTGACCATAGCGCCCTCATTTAAGGTCGGAGGTATAACAAACTATACATTTTTGGAATCCTCATGACCAGACGAGTAGTTTGATATGAAATTTGATAAGGTTAACCGTGTTGGTGAATTTGACCACCAGTCAAAAGTGTAAAAGCCACAAATATATTTAATAGTCAAAAGTGTGTTGACCTTTCAACGTTTTTGACCATAGCGCCCTAATTTAAGGTCGGAGGTATAGCAAACTATACATTTTTTGAATCCTCATGACCAGACGCGTAATTTGATATGCATATCGTCACGATTGGAGTATATTTTAATTTCTACCCTGTATGACTTTTGTTGACCCCTCACGAAAATGCCTGGGATTTTCAAGGGGGCAGCCCAAGTCAAAATTGTTCGGTATTCATCAGGGAACACAAAAACACTTTCAAACCTTTGTTCCCCGAGATTGGTCACAGGACCTACAGGCTGGTCTCCTACTATTGGAACAGATAATGAGGGTCGATTGGTATCCACCTGTCAACATGAAACTACTGCAAGCATGATAGGTTGATATCAAGACAACATAAATAGAGGTCAGCAAGTCCAAGGGATTTATTCTTTGGGTGTTCAGCACATAATATGTGTCAAATGTGTAATTTCAATTTATATTTGGCAGGGCTCCACACTAAGTTATTTTGTATAAGGTCCAGATGAAAGTAAATTTTGGGGATCTATTAAGCTCTATTTTTAAAATTTTGAAATTTTGGGGGGTCCAGACCTAGATTTGGGCATCCATGTGTCTTGGGTGCTTGCTAGTGTCGAGCACTGAATTTGGTCTGATAAAAACTGTAGTAGGATATGAACTTCATAAAATCATTGATGTGGCCATTAACGTATGAGACAAAATTACTTGGACTTGCCTATTTTTAGAGTCATATGAGTTTTTATGAGTATAATGTTAATGGTGGATGAATAGTAAGCAGCTGGGAAATGAATTGTGGCTTTTAAGCATAATATAAAGCTCTTTATAAATGAAATATACATGTGTATCGTTGATGTACGTTTCGTTAATATAATTACTTGAAATCGATGCTCTTCTACGGATGGAATATCTAAACAAAGATTGAATGTGTACCAAATACCAGCTAATGATACAATACACATCTCGAACTAGCAAGCAATGGGTAATTAGCAGGGTGTATTGAGCAGCAGGGGCCAGGTTCTCTATACCATCATAAGTCTAAGTTTATAGACATCGCATGGAAACGTGCATTGATTCTATAGCAACGCATGTTTCTATGGGGAGTCCACAAAGTTGGAGTTATGACTGTTTATGGAAATTAACTGCCTCCTGTCTACCTGTAAATATATATATACATAACGGTATACATATATATATGTAGAAATGCAAAAATGACTAAAGCTGATATATGCAGTATTAATGCACTAATTTCTAAAGCTGATATACATGTATGTAGTATTAATGCACTAAATGCTATAGCTACTACATGTGGTACTAGTAACACTCAAGATTACCGGTCTACTTTGCTTGATTTCGGTTTGGGACCTTTTTTCCTGTGAGAAAGAAAGGGTTAATAATAATACCTGTAAAGCGCTTGGAACAGCGTTTCGTATTATGTGCTACAAAAAATCCAGATCTGTTTTTATTATTATAAAAGGTTTCAAGTTTTGAGAGCTGAAAATCATTTTCATTCATTTACCTAGATGTACACTATAAAATATGTACCCTATAAACATTAATCTGCAAATCAAATGTTTTGTAACAAAATTCATGAAAAACATTAGGTACTTTAGGAAGTTCACAGAACATAAAATGTAAATATTTGATTGTCTTAATACTCGAAAGACAATAATGCTTACTTCTTGAAAAATATTTGTTCAAAAGATTGCCATTTAATAAGACCACCACCTCATAAAACATCTGGTTCATTATGCATTGGTTTTCCAAACAGATATGTATACATACATGCCAACATTTGAAAATCAGAAATCTGTACAAATTATGCTATTTTCAAAAAAAAGAGAAACAATCCTAACTCTCCTATTCAATACTACAGACAAATTTGTACAGGAAGAGGAACACCTGCATTAAAATGATAATTATCTTCTCCCAAAAAGAGGAATGTTCCTCTTTAATCTGAACAGTTGGCATGTATGTGTATATGTGAACTCATATATTGCACAAAATGAGGGGGTGGAAGGGAAAAGGGGATTGAGACAAGAAGGGGAAAGGAGTTGATGAAGATTTTGCACCACATGCTAGCATTTCATTGATTTCCTTTTCATTGGGAGGGAGGGATGAAGGAGTTAATATGGCATTTGTTGGATATGCAAGCATCACAAAGTAATTCTCTTGCACACTACAGGACTGAGGAAAGGGAGGGATGAAAGGACTGATATTAACTTTGTTTAATATCCTAGCAATTTAGAGCACATAAGTTATTTCTAAATTCGTACTAAAAACAATGACTAAGACATTTTTGTATTTCATAGATTTCAGACGGTGAGTATGCCTCGGGCCTTTTGCACACAAATTTATTATTCACTCCTCTTGGCATTCATTTACAAGTAAAGCGTTTTCATTTTCCAACTGCATATTTTGAGGCAGTGCACCCCCGGCCCCCCCCACTCCGAGAACGGACGGACCCCATGCGTGTTACCAAAATGTCCGGTAAAGGGGTACTTTTCGTGCGACAATTAAAGTCTGGCCCGAGAGTTGTAAAAAAAAAGTGATGTATTAACTTTTCACCCGGAGATTGTGTCTTCACCAGAACAATACGCTCATCACAAACCCACAAATTAGCCCACTATTTCCCAAATAGCAGAATATTTTGAAAACAAGACCAAGATTTCTCAGGATATTTTCTTGACCAAATATCCAGCTAATTACAACTGCTGGCTGATGAAGACCAAATTAACTGGCTAATATGACATCGGGCTAGTTAAAAAAATAGTGGGTTATATGCAACTTCGGTTGCATGAAGATACCGGTGTGTTGGCTCAGTCAGCACAGCGTCCGCCTTACAACCGGAAGGTCGTGGGTTCGAACCCCAGCCGCGTCATACCAAAAGACGTTAAAAGACGGGAGTTGCTGCTACCTTGTTTGGCGTTCAACAATAAGGGATACAGTAACGTCGATCTGGCGCTGCTCAATGGCTGCCGACGGAGCTCACGATCAATTGGGCAAAAATAATTTCCCTTTTCGGTTCAACTTAATAAAATTTGGAGTGGACTTTAAAAGATTATTATTATTATTATTATAATGACATCCAGATCCACCCTGACTATTCATTAACCAGTTGACTGCTGGGTTCTCCCATTCCCATAGGTTTAATACAGAGACCACCCCCTTCCAGTAGGTAAGGGGTTAATAATGTTGGATGTGAATACTTACTTCTCATCCCACTCCACCCCTTGGGTAGTGAGCAGAGTAGTCCGGCTCCCGGTCGGACTCACATCAAGAGACGTGTGGTTGACAATGGTTGGAGTGTAGGTCTTGTTCTCAATACCATCTACCATTGATAGGGGCAACCTCTCCACCTGCTGTATCTTGGAATCTACCAATCATATCAATCATAATAGTTCATATTACATAACCTCATAGAAATGAATAGTATTTCAAATATCACTAGCTGCATTTAAACTGCAAGTGAAAACTATTGGCTTTTCACTCGCAATCCAGAGTTTTGTCGGAAGTCGCTTTGCAACTACCCATAAACACGACGATATACCCAAATAAAAAATCAACTTCTAGAGTGTAGTTTCTTTTAATGCAGTGTGAATACTCGCTCTCAAAATACCCGTGAACTATTCTGGGTTTTGTGCACATGATTCTCCTTGCTTCCATGCTAATGCATGAAGAGCAGCGACAAGTGGCGCATGCATATAAATCACAAAAAAACAAAAAACAGAATAATTAAGCAAACACTGTTTTTTATGGGTTTTTCCAGTAGTGTGTATGGTAGTTTAATTTTTTTTCAAATGGATGTTTATACAATGCAAATGGCGCTATAGCGGGAGTGTCGTGGTCGAGTGGTTTAAGGCGCTTGACTGCAGATGCGAAGGTCGAGGGTTCGAATCCCGACACGGCACTAATATCCTTTGGCAAGATATTTACCTGCACTTGCTACTCTACACCCAGGTGTTAAATGGGTACCCGGTAGGATGCGAACGTTCATGTGGTTGAACGAGCAAGTGAGCACCTGTAAAATGGCGACTGGCTGGAATGCTCCCCAGGGAGTGGAAAATGTGCACACATTGTGTGCGGGTAAGCCTGAATCCGATGACCGGGGTAATAATATATCTGTAAAGCGCTTAGGTACATCGTTGGATCGGTGTATTGAGCGCTATATAAAAAAACAGATTATTATTATTATTATTATGGGAGTTGTTGTCCTTCCCAATGTAAGAGGAACCTCGATCCAAATATCCTTTAAAACGGTTACAATGTTTCGTAAATACAAGAGTTTAGGAGACAGCATTCATATAGCTGTACACTACAGGATCAACACCTTACCTTTCTTTAGACAACACTTGAAGAAGATGACGAGTAAGATGATGACCAGCATAAGGAAACCAATGATTGCAACAACAATGATCGCCCAGAGAGGGAAACGGCTTCCTGGGGCCTGCATAAGAAAGAACAAAGAACTCATGTACATCCACTCCAATAATCCGCGTTCATAGATAATGACTACACTTAGAGAATCCACTCCAATACGATAAACATAATCTACATTGAAGATGACTGCAATGTGAGACGGAACGTCAGAGAGCAATATTTTGAAAGGGCAAATAAATGCAATGTGAATGCAGACAAACCATAAAGACCAATGCCCTAAGAGAAAAAAATAAACATGTAGTTTAAGTACTGCACATGATGTCTCCTACTCTTTGCAACAAAGAAAAATGAAAAATGTTTAATGATAACTGCACTATAGTACCCACAATCTTTTCTCACCAATATATGACACTAACATTTGATAAAAATAGTTAATAAATATGGCTACTAAAAATTGTATGTGACTTGATATCATAATGAAAATATAATTTGATTGATCAAATGGATTGAAAGAATGGGGATGATATGACCTGTTTTGTTTGCGAAGTTCATGAATCGTTGTAATATCATTAAAAACTGAGATGACAATGCCAACATATTGTTAGTAGCCTGTGTTGATCATCGTGAACAGCTTCTGTAATACCTTTTCCATGCAGTTCTTACTTTTGACATTGTCACTGTATTAAGCGCTATATAAACTCATATTACTATAATAATTATCATCATCATTAAAGCCCCACTGCACTACTACTTGCGCCCTCTATATAGCAAACAATGCCTAATCGGTGACCGTTGGTCCCCTTTAACTTATGTTAATTGAGAGCTGATTTGATAGAGATAACCATGAGTCAGTGACCATGCAGGGAGGTCCAATCTCTCCTGGCCAAAATAGTGCAGATAGGCTTTAAATTTGTACATGGTTAGCAAAAAATATCTTTACATGAAACTTGAGGATGTTGCTTGTAGCTACTCGCGCCCTCTATATACCAAACAATGCCTAATCAGTGACCGTTGGTTCCCCATGGACCCCAGTTTAGCTGTATGATAAGCTGCCATCAGGATTATTTCTACAAGGACTGTGATTTTATCTTGATCTCACCTTCCTGGTGTGTTCCTGTCCATTGACAAGCAAGACAGGATCCGCTTCCAGAGTGGTTCCTTCAAAGACCACAAAGATATCACCATTCTGAAGGTCGTCATAGAGCACCTCCACCGTGCCCTCCGTGTCTCCGGCCATGTTGAAGGTCAACAAGATGGAACCTGAAAAGGTCAAAGGTCAGAGTGTAATCATTTCTCAGGGGGAGTACAAAAATGACAAGTTTCATGCAATGAACTAGCTACGACACCTACTCCTGCACACTATTACTCTGTGGTCAATTTCCTTCATGATCCAAAATCCAAACAAACTCTGAACCCATCCCATACATTATGGGGTTGACTATGAATAGCTGTTAATATCAATGAAGTATGTAGAAATGTTTCCCTGAGATAAGGTAAGGACAAATTTTTTTTTTCTTCCAACATTGAGGACTTTTTTTGGAGGTTCCTTCATACCATATGCAATAATGTGTGTAACTTAACGCAAGAAATATTGTCCACTTATTATTTAAATGTAAAATTGTCACATGACATTCAAGTATACTCCAATAGAGGCAATACACCCTGGAGATCTTTCTATGTAACTGCAAAATACCCCATCATACTAGTAACCTCAAATATATAACCATGGCCCCAAGGCCTCACACAAGGCATCTACATCTAAACATGACCCAGACCATAATCATAACAATTACCCTAAACATGACCCAGACCATAATCATAACAATAACCCTAAAAATGACCCAGACCATAATCATAACAATAACCCTAAACATGACCCAGACCATAATCATAACAATAACCCTAAACATGACCCAGACCATAATCATAACAATAACCCTAACCAATGACAATGACAAATATTTTAATTTCTTTAATGGCCCTTTTTGAGGCATGGAAGAAATACAGTTGAATAGTACAAATATAATGTTCAACAATGATATTTATAAAACAACACAGAAAATCTTTTACCATGACCCAGACCATGATCATAACAATGACCCTAAACATAACTTTACTTCATTCTTGTTCGACAAAACAATGTTATTATGCACATTGAGTTTGATACTGACCTTTAGATACCTTGAAGTCCGAAAGGGATACATTTGTATAACGGTAGCCGACCTTGTTCCTGAAGTTAGTCACAAAAGCACTCTCCTTTCCTTCAACAACGGAATAATCAGTATCGAAGCGGAGGGTGATCATAACAGATTTTCCAGTTGGTGGGACTACATCCCTTGCAGTGACGTCAAATGGATCGAGCTGAACGGAGAAGGAATATTCTTGTGTGTCGACGGCGAAGACATCAACACTGAGAATGTATCCGTAGCCAGTGATGTCAAGGACCAGGTCAGAGAAGGTCGCGACCCCTGTCGAGAGGTCAACAGCCACGGTCTTCTGGCCTGCAAGCTGACCACGGTAGTTAGATGGCAAGTACAGTGAAGCAGTAGCCTTCCATGTGTTGTACCCCTGCAAATGAAACGAAGCAAAGACTTCAATATGAGTACATGACTGGTGATCACTATAAAATCATTTGCATACCATTGGAAGATATAACACCATCACTTAAAGCTATATGTATGTGTAGCACCTTTAAAGTTGGCAAGCACACAAATTTAACTTTTATCAAGTGCAATATTTATTTTAAAATCTTGCATCATCTCTTTATACAGAAATGATACTTTGGAGCTGATATTCAGAACCTAAGACACCAACAAAGAACCCCAAACATAGAGAGCAAAACGGTTCTTTGGAATTGGTGCCATTAAACACAGCTTTGATTGAAGCATAGGTAAAATACAAACAAACTTCTTTGCGTAGTAATTGCAAAGTTTTCCTCTGAGTATTGACTCACCGATTCCTTCAGGTTTGTGACCACCTCTCCTGATGCAGCGTCCCTGACCTCAACCAGAACCTGGAATGCTTCATTGGCATACACCGTGCCTGTCTTGTGAGATTGGGCTCCAGTCAGCTGCCGAGGAGTGATGGGGAAAGCAGTGGACCTGGCAGAAGAGACGGTTGTGCTCTGGGGATGGGTGATGGCAAACTCCAGCTCGTAACCACTGCCTTGCTTTGTGATAGCCAGATTGGTGAAGTTAGCCCAGCCCTCATCAAAGGGAAGCGTGACGTTGCCAATGAGCTGCGCGGTGCTGCCGGCTGGACGCACCGCTAGGGTGGCTGTCACCAACCAGGGGTCTGAGGAATGGCCGAGGGCTGTCACCAAGTTACCCTGAAGGAGCAAAAATGAGATACCAATAGGAGAAGAAACCATCAAGAGAAAAATTGGGATAATTTACTGAAATAATACTGTTGATAACAAGAATACTAAAAGAGCTAGGGCATGATAACAAATTGTGTCTACTTGAGGGACAATTGCAATGAATATAAAAAGCAAACAGAATTGTAGGCATACCTCTTGATCTACGACTTTGACCGTGGGTTGGGTTGGGAAGGGTGCGTACTCACTGCCCTCTGTAGGACTGGTTCCTACTACCAGATTTGAAGGGGTCACATAGACGACAGGTTGGCTCAGTTCTTCCTGTCTCGCTGCATCCACCTCTAATTGTCGCTCAGAAAATCTACAAGATAACAAGAATGAATCGGACATTAACCCGTATGTACTTTACTATTTGTCTCAAGGTCCATTTGTATTTATTCAATATTATCTCCCTCTAGAAAGAAATATACAAGTATGTTGTAGAACCAATAAAAAAGGACTTCCCCCACCACCATTTACAGAGGCTGCTCGATAATATTTGTTCCTTTAAAATGCAAACATGTACCAGTCAGTGTCAAATTTCCTTAAAAGTGAGGAACATTTGTAATGACCTGAATGACTTGAAGCTATTTTGAAATCCACACTTAACAAGATCAGAATATATCGAACAAACAGACAGAACTTTCCGAAGAAAGAGTCAACTTACGTCTCATCTCCCTCGGCAGGCCCACCGGTCTCATTAGTAGCCTTGACCCCACCAGTCGGGTCAACAGGTGGTTCCACCGGGTCGGTCATCGACATGGAGTCGATGGTAATGTTTAGGTTAGCTCCAAGGTTTCCCTGCTGCTGCTCTGTCACTAAAATAGCCTGAATCTCATGGAGCTCCTCCACAGCACTAGTTTGGTCTGCAAGAAGAGATCAAAAAATGTCTGAAAATATGTTGAAAGTACTAGACCAAGAAGAAAACCAAGAACTAACTGGGAGGAGAACATTAAGACATTTACAAAGATTAAGAAAATTACACATTTAATCATGAAAGGAGAAGGATATCCAAACAGCCATTAAATACATGTCTGGGTGGTCTTTCTATACAGGTTTGACTATTGATATGCTTACTGCTTGCTGATGTTGCGTTCCCTGCCACAATCTCAATTTCAACGGCTGCTTCCCCCGCTGCTCTCCTCCTCCTCCTGCTGTCTTCCCGGATGATGTTCACGACTCGGATGTTTTCAGGGCTGATGTTGAGAAGTTGGGCCAGGTTGCTCCTCAGGTTCTCCTCAAAGAATTCATCCACATCGATGGAAGGCACTCCAAAGGTCAAGATCACAGCAGGGGTCGTCTTGATCTCTACGATGTTTGAGCCACGCACCACCAAGTACAGCGTTTGCCGGTCTCGGGCAAAGTAGTTCTCCCCGTTGATGGTGGATGAGACGGTTGGACGGTACTGGAGGGGTGTCTGTGGCCTCTTCCAGGTGAGCCTGTTGTTGTTGTCGTATTCAGCGTTGTTCGGAAGGATGTAGGCATCGTTGCTGTACACATCCAGTCTTTGTGGATTAGCATACCAGATACCTACCACAATGGTCTGATCAGAAACAACAAAACGATATGTTGAAAACAACATAAATATCTATTTCAATGTACATCTACATGTATTCTGAGGTGCATAAAAATGGAAGTATATGGAACATTGTTGATATTATCCTGGCTTTATCAAACAGAGACATAGTTAAGATCATAGCCTTGAGTGGATTTCTCCCAACCAACTTCAATTTATGGAGGTCAATACTACAAACTATATCGGAATCCTGTCTGAACTGTGGAATTGTTTGCCCACAAGTCGTTTATAATGCATAGCTCCATACATCTTCATCAACATCAAAGTATGAGAGATTACCTGTGTGTCATCGGCATTCAAGAAATAAAGCCTGAGTCCCTGTGGATTGGTGCCTGTGAAGTAGAGCTCGTATTCTAACCCTGTGGCTACCAGGGTGTTGAAGGTGGAGATCCTTTCCTGGCAGGTGTACCCCAGACACCATCCATGGTCCTGAGGTCCGTTGATCAGGTCCACATAGCCGTCAGCGAGAAGTGCCACAGGGGATATCCTGCGTGTCTCAGTGTCAGCATCCATGCTCTCTACCATGAACATCATGTGGTCTAGGTTGTGACATTCAAAGGCCTGCCATGACTCTGTCCAGGTACAGTCAGAGCTGCTGGTTCCAACAATACCTGAAGAATAGAACAGTGGTTTATATCTTTATTTCACTTTGTTTATTTATCATTCAATTTTATCATATTCATTTACTTGTAGTTTTATTCATATGGGATAGCTCGAAACCCTGTGGCAGACCTTGCAAAACTTGCGGAAGGAAAAGCCAGAAGAAGATATGAGATCGTCTGGACTCATCCGTGCAGATAAAGAAGATCAGAAGGCTCGGAGAAAGGCCAGAGGCTAAATGAAATGTCTGACCCCACAGCGTTGGAAAAACAGATATTAAACAGACATTAAACAATCATGTAGTATTTTCAGTTACAAGATCATTTTTTTCCACAAGGGCCCTATTGGCCTATATTTAGTACATATCCATAAGGTACAGGATTTGAATCCCTGTCGCATGACATATGTCCTTTGGCAAGACATTAGTCTACATGTGTCACACTCTATCCAGGTGAGGTAAATGAGTACCTGGCAGGGATTCATTCCTTAAAATGCTTCAGTGCTGTAATGACAGCCGTGCTTAAGCCGGGGTAAGAATAATGGAGCACCAGGAGTGGAAATGTGCCAGACACATGCAAGCACTATAAAAGACACTATTATTATTTGTTATTATTAATGTTAACTGCACATAATGACCAGCTGCTTTATATAAAGACCACAAATTTGTTGTTTCCCTAGAAGCAGTGTTCCTATCAGAATATTTACTAAAGTAAACCACACATGATAACCTGCTTGTTTCCCTTGAGTGATCTTTTTCTTACCTTTATTTGGAGCTTTATCAGCAATATCAATTTGGTCGCCAGTGATATGATCAGTAAGAGCCATCCTTGGGATGCGGTAATCTCCAAGTCCTCTCCTTTGATCGCCGTCCCATTCAAACGCAGAGTCCGGGACGACCGTTCCGACGGATCCCAGCATGGACCCGTCAAGATCACGAATGAGCGTCTTCTTCATACCATCACAGTCCATGTCCACACAGTCCGATGGGTTCACCTTACTATTATGGAGAGAACAAGGCAACAGCCATTAGCTTGCTGAGACCGTATTCTTGCCTCTTTTATCAGGTTACGAGATCTCACTCCCCTAAACCATTCCTCGACTCACTACACTGGCTTCCTGTAAGACATCGTATAGTTTTTAAATTACTATTGTTAGTCTTTAAATCCCTTGATAAACAGGTACCTCAATACCTGTACGTGATTGTTTGACCTTATACACCCCTCCCGGGAATGTATGAGCCTCCAGTGATCCACTCCGTCTTACATACAACATCACACGGAAAATAGATGGAGGTAGGACTTTCACTATAACTGCATTTAAATACTGGAATAGGCTACCTTTAATACTCAGGCAATCACCATCTAGCTCTTCATTCAAAAAGGGACTTAACACAATTCTTTTTTGTAATCCACATTTTTAGGATTCTATAAATTCTCATTTTCACTTTTTGTAAGATTCTTCTTGTTGTAAGCGCTTTGGGCCACTCTGGGAAAAGCACAGTATATAAATAATAATAACAATAAATGATACTCTTGTCTCCACCTGTTGGGTAGTATGACAATGATAACTTTGGCTAGGGTATATGCATTCAGTTAACAACTTTTTGTTTGTAAATCAAGAATGAAAGGTGGACTAGTTTAATTAGGGTCTTTGATGAATACTTTAGATTTAAAGGTAAAGACCAGTAATGGTCATGCGATTGCATTGTTAAAGAAACGTTGTGGAATCGATCAGAAAAGGTTGATCATCTAGCATCTAGCATCTGCAAGGTTCTGGAATCATCAAAATAATAAGAAATTTGGCCCATTCTTCGTAAAGTTACAAGCACTATACACAGAAATATGTATATGGGACTACCCTATATCTCTCACAGACCATGAGAGAAACAAATTTACCAAATATATGAATTAGTAGATGGTTTTCCGGCAAATTTTTTATCATCATGTATTAGTCAAAACATATTCTTTCACATGATTGGTAATGAGAGCTTCCATTTCATTTTTTGAAATTGGGGCGTTTCCAATACTGGTCTTTACCTTTAAGCTTAAATATTTCACATTCTCAAGAATAATTATTGGGACAAGTCAATTTTGTACATACTTAAAAAATTACAAAACTTGGTGAGGGTATGAATAATTTAGTTGTCAACTCTGAGCGTTGTACCATTATCAAATCAAGTCTAGCAGGTTAAGTTCTTCCCTGTAATACATCGTCTGGCTTTTAACTATATTCTGAATTTTTTTAAAGAGATAACTGGTATAAACTACGATTTACTTTGAATTAAAAAAAAGTGATCAACAGTATTATGAAAACAAATCTAAGGCCATACTATTAAATTCTATACCATCACCGCTTCGTAGAGACTCTACAAAAACACATCCGTTTTGCTGATTTTTTTCATGGATTTGTCTGAAGCAGGCTGCAGATAAAGCAATTCTCAAAATTGGTGTGACACAATAAATGTTCAAGGAACTTAATTTCCTCAAAAACAAGAGGTGCCTCAACTTACTTTAAGGGTGGTCTGTGAATAAAGATTAGACTCTCCTTGCTTGTCGAGATGAGATTTATATTCTGAACCTCAGTCGGGTGGGTGGCATCATCGCTGAATGCGTTTGTTATGAAGACGCGGCCCTGCCTTCCACAGTGGTCATCAAAATTGATGAAAGACACATCTGCATACAAGATGAAATATTTTATCTCACAGCAGTGCTACAATTATATTTGAATTTTCTTTTTCTTCAAAGGAATTAAGGCCTTGCTTGACATTTAGTCTGTAATGCAGTATGGAATAAAAGGAACAATATTAAAAGGACTGCGCGTTGTGGCATGTGCCTGGAATCCAGCTAACAATGGAAGTTACAAACTGATTCAGCCGAGGACGCAGGTTCGAAACTGAGTCACGTCTTTCGGCTGGTGACGTTTAAAGGTCGGTCCCTAGACGTAAATAATCATATATGATTGATACTCGTCTGTAAAAAATACACATTGGAAGATCAAGACAGCTCTGATAATGTTAGTGGATTGAAGCACCATCTATTGCCATTTGAGTAAAGAAAAATTTGCTATGCTCTCATTTTGGTATTTCTTCAAGTCAATGTCTTTTGTTTACGTGGTCTTTAACTTATGTAAATGACCTCGCAAGACTTAGAAGGGGACACTAAGTTGAGATGAAACGTTCAAGCCAACAGCGTGGGAAAAAAAGGTGCTAAACGATGATGATTCTTCACTAAAAAAAATTAGACATGCTCACCAGAGATTTGGTTGTTTCCGCCAATGGATGGGTAGCTATGGATGCTCCTGAAAGCGAAGAATGCAGCTCCGTTCAGAGCAGACATGTATGTGGTGAGGACAAGACCAGCCACGCCCTCTTCTGGTGTTAGTTCAGCTCTCTGCTTGCTCTCAAAGGAAGCTACTTCAGGGGCCACCTAAAAGAAATTGTAACAAGTTAACGCAAGCGTAGCATCCCCTTGCAGGGTACAAATGGACTATATACATCAGAACAATTACCTCCATTAGACTATACAGTGCGTCCCAGAAAAAACGAAACCGAGAAGTATCGATGTTCTATCATAACTTAATCACAACTAAAATTAATGAATGATACATATTTGGAAAGCTTAGAGTCTCCTCTTTCATGTGATGCTACTCAGATGATGCATATTTCACGCATGAGTGATTTAAAGCAATTTGAAGGGAGGAAACCAAAAAGACATTTGGCGGGCGGTATCTGAATTTCGAAGAAAAATGCACATTTCTAGAAAGTTCATTTCCTGCCCTTTCATATGACACCTCAATCAGGTAAAATGAGCCAGGAATAACAAAGTTCTGTTTGTTTAAAGTAATGCTTGCATTTCCATTATTTCATTAAACGAAATCGTTTTCAATGGCTGCCTGCCGTAGCAACAAAGATCGGCTTGTAAAAGCCATGGGGCTCCTGACTGACCTCAAGGTTTATAATTATCATTGCAGCATGAGCTAAATCCAGGATTTTGTTTCAGAATCTGAGACAAAGTTACCGGATCCCTTTAAATGTAGTAAGGGCTATATCAATGGTAACAATAACAGTAACATACATGTAGGTGTAGAAAATGAGTGTCACTCATGAATGTATGCTAATGATTCCTCAGCATCGATTCTATTTTTATTGTTACTGATATTGTTGATATGTGGCCCACCCTTAAGTCAGTTTGGAGGAACAATCTGCGTATAAGGAGACAAAGGTTATTTGTATCAAATCTTATAGCCAACTACAAAAAAATGAAAATGGTGCACATGGGTTGATTCTTTTCAATGTAAATCTCTCTCTTTAAGGAACTTCTGTAACTTCCAAAGAGCTTTAGATTGTTACCATGTCACTTAATCCATATCTTACGGGAACCTGGTGGTCCCTGTGTTCTAAGCTTATTGGACCTCTACAATTCAGTAGTCAACGGGTTGAAGAGTGTTTTCCTCTGTAACCTAGCCTGCGTCTATAGAACAGGGGAGCGGCATGTTAAAACACGATGCAGATTTCATCAGTCATCTGTCTGGGCTAGATTCGAACCCACAGTCTTTGGTTCGATAGGCTAGGCATTTTATCGCCTGAGCCAACTCGCCTCCTCAAGTATACACATATCTGAAAGTGCTATATTTACCTCATCCAAATCACAGTCAAAGCTACTGCTATGTCCGCTGATGACAGAGTTAGTGAGTTGGAAGAGTCTGTCCTGTTTCTTGTGGGTCAGGGCGTGTGGACTGTAGAACATCGGGCAGATGGCATTCTTGTTATCTGCTAGAGTCACGTTGGTCACATGAAGATCGGAATTAATCTGAACAAGTCAAATTTATCAAATTTAAACCATTAGTTCACATTAAAAATGAAGTGTACATGTATATAGAAAGCAGCATACAAACACAGCAACATTTCCATGGAAATATAAGACATCTATTTGAAGACATGTGACATGCATCGTACACCAGATGTAAAGTGTATATTATATATACATGTATAGTTGTATCACATGCAGTGCACTATTAAATAGGGTATTTGCAAAAGTCACAGTTAATAAATTGTTATGTATGCACGAGTGTCCCAGTGGAAGAACTTTATTTGTGATAAGATACTGTTATTTTCACACAATATTGATTTAGTTCATAAACAACCCGTTTATCATTTATTATCACGGCTTGACATCATATTGTTGGAATTCGTATCTTGGAGTCATAAACGAATAATATGTTTATTGCTATTAACAGGTCCTCGTTTCTATTTAATTATTTCAATTTTGGTTATTTATTGAGGTTTATTTTGCCTTGCAACTTGCATATGAAATAAAATGAACCACAACACAAGGAATGGTGTCACCTGTACCAGTTTCCCCGTGTTACACATAATTATAACATCATCTGAGCTGCAACCAACCAATTTGAAAGTCCTGTTTGTGACTCTCGATATAGGGACTGCTGGTATGACCAGCTGTCAACAATTAGATACATGTATATCTGTTGATATTGAAATGGCTAATGTGGTTTATACTGTACATAAAAATTGAAAAATAAAACCCATAAATTACCTGGACATATATGCCATAGTGATAGCAGCGATATATGAGAAAATTAGCCACTGAGGAACATTGTGGCTGGCTCCTTTTAAACAACATCACACCCTGTAATCAAAGAGAAAGACATCAGCATGAGTTAAAGTTGTTCTGGTTTATTCACAATTATGAATACACAAATATTGACTGCTTAGAGAGGCATTGTTAAAACTATTTCTCAAGATAATCTGGAAACTGTGCTGTTCAAATTTCGATTTTAATGAGGAGTAACAAAAAAAAGCAAGATTATCTGACCAATTTTTAAATATCTGTTTGTAAATTGACAGTTACGATTACAACATGGAACATCCCTTCCCAGCAAAGTGACACTGGTTCCTGACTCACCTGTAAGGCCGAGTGTACAACGTTCTGACTGAATCGAGAGTCTACCCCACACTCTTCTCCATCCATCATGATGCCTGCTTTCTCTGAACCAGCTACGGCATTGTCACGCATCACAAGATTGTCTGCAGAGTCAAATGTAATGCTGCCAAACCAGTTTAAGTTCTCCACCTGCCAGCGGTCTTGGTACGTTGCCTTGGAGATGGATAGCATCACCAGATTGTGCTCTAGGAGGATATCTTCACTTCCCTCGATGATGATGCCTATACATGGAGGATGAGGAAGAGCCAATTAACCATATGATCAATCAACTGACCCAACTAATCAATCAATCAATCAATTAATTAATCAATCAACCAACCAACCAGCCATTCTATCAATCAAAAGATCAATCTATCAAAAGATCTTATCACATCACTCACTTGCTCCAATAGTACGATGAACAACGACGGATAGTCAACCTGTTCGAAACGTCGAGCCACTCCCGCCACCCATCCTCTCCAAGCGCTATAGTTCTCCTTAGAACTATAAGCTAAGAAAGATAACCAACAGTCTTTTTCAAGACTACACCAACAGTCCTTTTCAGGACTATACACCATCAAGAAAGATTACCGAGAGTCCTTTTCAGGACTACTCAATCCTCCCTCTCTCTCACATGGTGCACCCGCAAGCCTACTGTATAATGTTATCCTTGATAATCAATTTGCTTGAGCTGTACGTCCCAATGACCATACTGATCCTATCAACTAACCAACAACAAACCACCAATCTACAAACCGAACTACGTACCAATGTATCAATCAATCAATCAACCAATCAATCAACCAACCAACTAAATAACTAACAAACCATGCTATCAATCAATCTATAAATCAAATATGTCACCTGCTCCAATAGTATGATGAACAATGTTATCCTTGACAATCAATTTGTTTGAGCTGTAGGCCCCAATGGCTGTACTGAACCAATCAACTTACCAACAAAAAACCACTAACCAACCAACTAACCAACAAACTCACTAACTAACCATTTTGTTAATCCATTAATCACATCACTCACCTGCTCCAATAGTATGATGAACATTGTTATCCTTGATGATCAATTTGTTTGAGCTGTACGTCCCATACCAAGAACCAACCAACCAATCAACCAACCAATCAATCGACCAATCAATCAATCGACCAATCAATCAATCGATCAATCAACCAACAACCAACAACCAACTAACTTACCATTTTGTTAATCCATTAATCACATCACTCACCTGCTCCAATAGTATGATGAACATCGTTATCCTTGATGAACAATTTGTTTGAGCTGTAGGCCACAATGGCTGTACTGATCCAATCAACTAACCAACAACAAACCACTAACCAACTACTAACCAACCAACCAACCAATCAATCAACCATCAACCAACCAACAAACTAACCATGTTGTTAATCCATTAATCAAATCACCCACCTGCTCCAATAGTATGATGAACATTGTTATCCTTGATGATCAATTTGTTTGAGCTGTACGTCCCATACCACGAACCAACCAACCAACCAACCAATCAACCAACCAATCAATCAATCGACCAATCAATCAATCGATCAATCAACCAACAACTAACTAACTTACTATTTTGTTAATCCATTAATCGAATTACTCACCTGCTCCAATAGTATGATGAACAATGTTATCCTTGATGATCAATTTGTTTGAGCTGTAGGCCCCAATGGCTGTACTGAATCCATGATGGAAGCTACAACCAGTCAATGACGATGGCAACGTATTAAAGAAGGGGTCACGGAGGTCAAGGAAGGCCACTGAGAAACGAGGATCGTAGCTCTCGACATAACCCTCCTGTCCGGTGTGCTTAAACTGAACATTGGAGATGTAGGCTCTCCCTGAACAAAAAAACAAACAAAAATGAATACAGCAGATTGTATTCATGATTAGCAAAATGTTTGTCTCGTTGTAGAGCTATAATCACATAGGTATATGAAACGAAACCGGCTCGAACTACTTTTGATATTCTCTCCTAAAAAAAAACTAAAATAATGTAACCATTATAATCATTATTCTGTTATAGAATTAAAGTTATGCATCACCCATTCAAGAACTTTGGTGGAGTTAAAAGGGGTAAGGCCGCAGCGCCGCATAGGCCACACCCCCAACTTTGACATTTCGTAGAGGGGAAAAAACAAAAAACAAACAAAACAAAACAAACAGACCAAACAAAATAATCGTAATTTTCTTGTAGAACACTATTTTTTCTACAAACTGATACCAAATTCATCAATATTCTTATAAATCTACAAGAAGTTTACCTAAAAAATGTTTGTAATTTAGCAGATCTTCATCAATTTTTAAGCTAGTACTGTATCGCATGCAGATTCGGCATCCTTCATATACCCCTACCACGATGTGTGATGTAATCCGGAATTGCGACTTCGACCTGCGCAGTTGCGTTGCACGGCAGCTAGCTCCGTAAGTAACGGTCTGTCCCTTCTTTTACTCTTTTGGCGATGCAATGGTACGGACTTATAGATCTAGATCTATCGGCAGATTTTATTAGAAAAATAAGTTATGCTGCTTGTTTTCGTCTTCATGACACTATGCAACATCAAATTGTTGGTAATTTGTGTGGAGTTATTTTAGAATTGTCCTGTACCATTGTCTAGTCATCCTAGTCCCATATTTTCAAATGGACGTGCTGTTTTGAACGCTGAATTTGGTTGTTGTTGCGCAAAGGCCGCACCCCGACTTTTTGATATTTTTCTTCCAAAAATACTGCGGCCTTATCGCCGGCAAATACGGTACATGTATTACATCAATAAAGTACTTTATCTAGGAGTCTAAAGCAATAGGAAATGACAAAAACCAACTGTCATATCAATCTTGAAGTAACTTTCAATAGCATTCTGTTGACACAAAACACATCTCGCAAAGGGTTGCTTGGATACGTTATGACGCACAAAATATATTCATTTGACCATGTAGTCAATATACCCAATGAAACTAACCGGGAGTGATTACAATTCTCACGTAACGGGCTGTGGACCAATTACGCCTTTATTTCAGTAAGAGATATCCAATGTAACCTCGTCCATTGAATATTAAAGTGCAAGTACCTTGAAAGAAATCCTGATCTTGATAAAAACTTCCAACCAACACCCTAGCACCAAACAACTCTGTAAATATGCCATCATAGCTTGCACCCTCGATGACGATGTTCCTCGTGAAGAGTCCAACTTCAGCTGCAATTCTGTACTGATTTTGGGTATTCTCATGTTCAGTTGCAGCTGCAGAGGAAAGAAGAAAGAACAGTGATACAAAACAGCTCAATGCTAATAAAATGGGGTCTGACATACATTGGTGTGGTTTGATGGTTTGTTTTACCTGACTGCTCAGTGGGGAGGCGCGATAGTTCAGTTGGTAGAGCAGTGGTCTCGTAATCCGGCGATCCAGGTTCGAAACCAAGTCAATGCGCTAGTGCCCTTTGGTAAGGCATTAATCTACAGTCTTGGGTCCTCTGGTTGCTTACTAACAAGCTTTTATGCTTTCTTAGCAGCCAGGTAAAATAACCACCACTACTACTAAAGCATGTGTATGCTTGCAAGTAAGGAACCAGGGAACTGACGGCTTTATGTCTTCTCTGAGAGACTTAATGAGGATTAATACCTTACCAGAGGGCACTAGGCGCATTGATTTGGTTTCGAACCCGGGATCTCCCAGTTTTGAGACCATTGCTCCTGTGATTTCAGGGTCCATGACGAAAGAAATTCACACTTAAACAGATGCGATAAAACAAGGCCTCCTATTTAGAAAACATCAATCAAACTGAGCCCATGTATGTATGTGGAGCCTTAATTATAATAATAATAATAACAATATTTAATTTTTATATAGCGCTTAATACAAATGTCTCTATTAAGCGCTTCACAAATATACTATTACCCCGGTCATTGGATTCAGTGCTTGCCCGCACACAATGTGTGCACAATCTCCACTCCCTGGGGAGCATTCCAGCCAGGCGTTACATGATGCTCAAAAACTGTTTGACCAACAATGACGGTCGCATCCTACCGGGTACCCATTTAACACCTGGGTGGAGAGTAGCAATCGCAGGTTAATATCTTGCCAAAGGATATTAGTGCCGTGTCGGGATTCGAACCCTCGACCTTCGCATCTCTAAGTCAAGCACCTTAAACAACTCGACCACGACACTCCCATGCATATAGGGTTGATTCATGTTTTCAAAGAACTTATCTTCAATCAACAATCATTCACATGTGCCTAAAGTACATGTAATAATTTGTTTTTAAAGTACTAGACATCGTGTAAGTCACATGATATCCACCTTCCTCCTATTGTGATAACACTTATTTCATCAATACTGTCACAAAGGAAAGTACTGGAGTTAGTCTAACCTGTGTGTAGATGCTGAAATGTGGCATTAAGGACAAACGTCCTTGCATCGGTGACCTCCTGGATAGCAAAGGTCTCCGTGTGCCAGGTCTCGTAATCTGTGGTTGCCACGGCGATTTCGTCTCCAACTTTCCAGTTTGTGTCCTTCTCTAACGAGATGGAGTTGTCTCCGGGACTGACGGTCATCGCAAGACGCGTCCAGGTGACCTCAGGAGCTTTACCATGAAGATCCAGGACTCCAAATACACCTGCAAGACAGCAATGTAATTATTCCTCCAATACAAATCAGATTCAAGGGCCGAGTGTCCATGATATAATGACAATATTTATCACTGTTTTGTACAGTAAGTCCTGTTATCTGGAAAAGTCTAATTTAAGGGGGTTTAATACATATTTTATCCAGGTTTAAACAAATGCCCATGTTATATGTATGTAGGTGCAAACCATGGATTAAGAAAAGCCTCACTGATGAATGCTACAAGTCTTCATTAGGTAAAATCTAGGACAGTTTTCAAAGGGTAAAGAAAGCATGAACATGACCATCAGTTTGATTTTTCCCATTTTTTACCACTGGGGTATTATGGTTGCCTTCCAGAATGACTTACCTAGTGCCTTTGAGCCAAGATTGAGATCACTAGTCAGTGGTAGGTCTGGTGTGTTATGATTGCCCTCCAGAATGACTTACCTAGTGCCTTTGAGCCAAGATTGAGATCACTAGTCAGTGGTAGGTCTGGTGTGTTATGATTGCCCTCCAGAATGACTTACCTAGTGCCTTTGAGCCAAGATTGAGATCACTAGTCAGTGGTAGGTCTGGTGTGTTATGATTGCCCTCCAGAATGACTTACCAAGTGCCTTTGAGCCAAGATTGAGATCACTAGTCAGTGGTAGGTCTGGTGTGTTATGATTGCCTTCCAGAATGATGTGGACATTGTGGATGAAGGGCATTGCTTCACTCTCACCGATGACCAGATGACCACCCTGTATGAGGATGTAGGTGGCTCTCAGAGTAAAGTCCCTGACATCGGCCAGCTCCAAGGTTCCATAGATGAAGAGCTTGTTCATGACGGGGAGGCTGTCATTCGCAATGATGTATAGTCCTGAGTGAGATATTTATAGAAGTATTTTCAAAGAATTAAACATTAAAGTACTATAGTCTCTCTTCCGTTGTAAAACCCACACATAGTTCATCATTGTTAAAGGACAAGTCCACTCGGCTAAAAAGGTTTAATGATTAGATAGACAAAAATCTAAAAAGCCCAAATATAACTTGGTCTTGGAAAATGGAGCTCGGACTTATTTTAAATTAATTGTTTTAATGAGCAAAGAACAAGTTAGTGATCGAGCCGGTTCTCCCCCACAATGCATCGCGCGACATTTTTTGTGACGTAGGGTCCTCACAACACAGAGCTAGAGCTAGAGCTAGAGACGATGCCCATTCGCGAACGCGAACCAGTCAGACCGCAGCGCTCGCCAAATCGCACGTATTTACTCAAGTCGTATGCACGTTTTTGCTCCTCATGAATACGTAATAAGCAAAAACATGGCACAGTTCTCATCTTTCTGCTATGCTCAGGATTCATTTAATGACATTGAATTCGTCATGAATATTGAGCAAGAACTATAAACATTATAATGTACTATTCAATAAATAGTGAGTGAAGTTTGAAAATGTGAAAAAAACACCAAATAAAACTTGCAAAAAAAAATATTTGAAGAGTCGGATATACTTGTTAAATAACCATTTTTATTGGGGGTGCGTCTCGCTGAATTTTGGCTTACCACATAATGTAGATATTTTCCTAACATAATATTATACTTCCTGTCAATGTTTGTCTCAATACCAGTCAGGAACTAGCAAAGTAGTAGCTGATGCATAATAGACTTCGGCGGAAAATACGACATGGCCGATCGACGAGCGTTTCGCATCGAGATCAACCGGGGGATACCACGTTATATATAACTCTGCGTCGATTCGCGGTCCAACCAGTCTGCGCGCTATACGTGATCACGCACGGAAGATAGACGAAGATTAAGGATATTCATGAATTACTCTCGTGTGCGTAACCCCGGTCGTAGAGGCTTTGCATTGCCCCCACATACTTATTATTGTGTACGATATTCATGCGCTACATACTTGTAGAAGTGAACGGAAAGTACAAAATGGACACAGATACGCACACAAGTACAATCAAGTACAATATAGAATACCAGCTCTAGGGACAGAAGAGGGGATTTACGGTAAGTGTCTATATAGGCTATTTTTGGCCAGGCTTTGATATCATTTTAACAAAGAAGACACATTATTTGTATGAAATGTATGTTTGTGTAAATACAAACTTCTTTCTTTTTTTTGGGGGGGGGGCAATGTGATTTAAAATTGAAAATATGATTGTTCCCATCCCTGCTAATAATTTCATGGTTGTAAAAGTTCTGAAATGTGTTTTTATATTTGTAAACCATGATCTAATGAGAAGAGCCTTAAACAGGAATTTCTTTTGGTAATTCCCAGACATTTGAGGATGGTAATATTTTATTTCATAGTTCTTTTGTCAATTGTGTTACTCCAGTTCATGTGTATTCCTGGAAATAAAATATTACAAAATTCTTTCCCTTATTCTTTTTTCTGTTTGATTTTGTTTTAAAGTGACCCGCGGAATATATATATCTGAAAATTTATTTTCGGGGTTTGTTTGACCCTCGGATAGAAATATTAGTGTGCGGTGGGCTGAAGGGCTCACATATAACTTGCAGAATTCTAATTTTCATCTTCAACATCATTATCACAATCGTCATCGCCATCACAATCATTATCATCATCACCATAGCCATCATCGCCGTCACCACCTACATCATCATCACCACCATAAGCATTGCAATCAATTCACAACCATCATCGTCATCATCATGATCATCATCTCCATCATTATAATCACCGTCATCATCATCGCCATTATCATAACCATGATCATTATCGCCATAATAATCACCGTCATCATTGCCATCACGAATCACGATCATCACCACCACCGACATCACCATTAACCCTTACTGTACTGGGCTATTTTGAGCACCCACTGACTGGGGGGGGGGGCCTGGGAGGCCCCCCCCTATGATCTCGGCCGTCGATTGTCCGATGAACACGAAAATTTGCATGTTCGTAGATATTTACGTAAGGAACAAGATGGTATAATTAGTTTTTTCCGAATATGCAAATTTTTGTCGTTAGCCTAATTAATTATGCAAAATGCGCTAATTTTATGCATTTTACCGAAAACGTGTCAAACTCCACTTTTTGATTGTTGAAACTCATTATTCATATGAAACTTCTTTTCTAACACAAAAAAGTTATTTTAATGTAATTAATAATGATAATTTATGCAAATTTTGATGCGATTTTCACTTTTTTTTTTTTTTTTTTTGATGACATGCGCATACTAATTGTTATGTAACTCCTTACAGGTATATCCGATTTCGACGAAAATGGTATCAAAATGTGCGTAAGACTTGAGGGAAAATAGTCATGAAACGACAATTCAAAATTCCAAGCGGTTGCGGCGCAATCTCCGAAAATGTCGAGGGGGGGGCCTCCCAGGCCCCCCCCCAGTACAGTAAGGGTTAATTGCCATCATCACCACCAACCGTTAACGACCAGCATTGCCATCATAATCACCCTCATCATCACCACCATCAGCATTGCCATCAAGATCATCTTCGCCATCATCACTATAATCATCGTCATCATGATCGCCATTACCACTGACATCATCACCGTTGCCATCATCATAATCACCGTCATCATTATCATCATCACCATAGCCATCATGATCAATCACCTTCACCACTGACATCATCACCATCATCTCCACCGTCTCCATCAGCACCATCACAATCACCATCACCAACGTATCAAAAAATGTCAATGCTTGACTATTTATATTATGTTTACCCTGTGTAGGTACTATTTCTGGATGAAATACAAATCTGCAAAAAATATCTTTAAAAAAAAAAAATTGTTTTTTCTTTTGTGGGGGGCTATTATTTAACAGGTCTGTGTAATTTACATTCTTTAATCAAAATTCATGCTAACTAACCCAGAAGAAAACCAGCTCTGGTTTCTTCTGAATAGCCTAGTAAACAGACAACGGTTAAACAAAAAATGTATTATTTAACACTACTTCTAATAATAAATGCGATAGGACTAGGAATAAAATTTGCATTTTATAATATTTATATTTTATTTATGAACTGACTTTGACATTTATATTGAGACCATCACACGCATAAAATGTGTCGCTGAGAATAAAAGTATTATTAGAGTTCAATATTGTTAAATTGTATAAAGGTGACAGTTCTTCTTTCTTCTTCCTCGGTAAATGCTACTTCATACAACGAAGATTGATGTCTGTCAATGTCCCGCAAGCTTCGATGGTTGAGTGCGTCTGTCAGAAAAACAACAACAAATGATTGTTGTTCAGTCATGTTTCTATTAATATAATAAATGCTTTGTTCGTGTGAAGCTCTGGAATCCCACCTTGGAACTTTGGGAGTATCAGAGATTTTTGTTTTATTGAAAGGATTAAGCTGAACAAAATCCTTCTCGTCCTTCTCCCAAACTCCCCGTTCAAGATTGTTTGTTGCAACGTGAAGCATAACTGCTGATGAGTCTTCAAATTAATAACCATTAAAATGAACAAAGGCCTGGAGTCCACTCAGTCCAGCAAATGTTGATCCAGGAATGCAATGGAGACTGATGTGTGATGTCTGTCAAAGTCCCGCAAGCTTCGATGGTCAAGTGCGTCTGTCAGAAAAACAACAACAAATGATAAGAAGAATAAAATGGCTTAGTTCAATGTATGGGGATTTGAAAAGAACTTATCAAAGTAGCTAGCCATTTATGGTAGCCAAAACTGGCTTGCTCTCAAATTTATTTTTAAATGAAAACAAGTTACAGGTGTCAGATTCATGAAGTTTTCCCTTCATTTTTCAAGATGTGCACAAGTTCTAAAATGTAAGTGTTTAACTTCGGCTTTTTGTTTTAATTCTGCTCTGTTCATAATCATAATATATACAACTCGCACAAGGAATTGTTGCTTATTTCTGTGGCTGGCTGTAAGGTTTGAGTTGACCAGAAGGCAGAACCAAAGTTTGAGAATACCAAAATAATAAAATTAATTATCCTGTAATTTGTCATTCTAATATCCAGCTCAGCTCTGCTAAGGATTCCAGTTCTTTACAATTCGACCACAGTTATCAAACCCCTTCATTACTTGTCTTAACATGTTTAAACCCTTGTAAATATACATTTAAAACATATCATTTGTTCTAGATTTATAATAAATAGCAATGACTAATGAGCAGTCAGTGTCAGCAGTCGATTTATTTACATTGCTGTCGATTTGCGACAACAAAAACTAAAAAGCTGACACAAATAAATACACTTGGGACTACTGTATGCACCACACAATGGAACAGCGACACACAAGAAACCCCGCCATTCCTGACTAAAAGGCCGTAGCCATAGCAATTTCCTGCGGTTTCGAATCATTTTCCGTCTAGTTCCGGTAGATTTCCAAAATATAGCCCAATAATTTGAGCCCAATAATTTGGGCAAAATGTCTATGAAGTACATTATTATTTTTAAATATAGATTCTGAAAGACATTATTTGTGTTTAATATGTTTTTCAAATAAGTTCATCCCTAACTGTAGTGTACTGAACAACAGTACATAAACTTGTGCATTTAGGGATTAGCTTCTTTGAAGAACACTGAACACAAATATTGTTGATTCTTGTGTCATGTTCATAGTGATTTAGTGAATGTGATATTATGTGAAATGGAATCATTTAAACTGGAGGTGAAATAATTAATAATGCATGCAAATAAAATAAACACTCGTCGCCAAAAATAGATGACTAATTGACAGTTGACTTAAAGCTTGTCTTCCAAAGATCAGACATACATCCAAACCAAATATTTTCATCATCTTTGTCATCATTAACACGGTCCTTATTTATTACTAATAATATCATTAATGTTTCAGGTTATTATTACATCTACAGACAGTATTCCACAGAAGTAAGTACACCCTCACAAATAATTTGCGCTTTAGTCTGGAAAACATCTACAATGTATCTCAGGAAAGCTAGTATTTTGTCATCTGTCATCTGTTTTGTCATATTTACCACAGCGCTACTAAGGTCAACCTATAATTTAGACGAGTGTAAATGATCATTTCTGGCGCATTGTTTGTACCGGTAGGTTACTAGCAGCAACATGCACATGGCACGGCCGCACGCATAGACCTACGGCGCTGTAGATCTACGCCTGAGCGGCCCGGGCACGCAGGCATCGCGTACGATACGGTTACTGAATGAAGCCAAGATCTACGTTTGTGGATGTACTTTTTAATTGTTTACTTCATCATATTTTTGTAAGAACATTACCTTTTGACGCTCAGACTCTTCCCGACGTCGTGTTGTTGATTTCCTCTTGGATGGTGGTTGAGGACGGTGGAAGAAGATGGTAGGAATGGCATCGGGTTTTAGTAGTCCTAGTTTCATTCGGGCCTCGTACTTCATCACCTTCGGCCGAATTCCTGAAAACAATCAGCCTCGAAGTGGTCCTCGCAAACGACTATTTTTTTGCTAAATTGATATGTCCGTATATTAAACTTGTTCGTCCCAATATTGTTCAACCACTGAGAACATCTCTCCCTGTCTTGCAATGGGTTTGGGATGCTAAAGAAACTTTTTTTACTCCCATACCCTGGCCGATTGGAACACCCGTATGCCTGGCACAGCGGCATCTTGACTAGTCAGAATGTAAGATATGCGCTTAGTTGTGAGGACCATACGTCACATCACGTGATCAACAATCTGACATCGGTGCGGCAAATTTAAATGTTTTGCTAGAAATAACCGAAATAGAAATCGCTCTTAAAAATCAACCGATTGAAGTACAGCAGTGATATTTGGCAGTTTTAACCTTTGATTTATTTACAACATGCTATGATTTTTGAAAATTCGAGTGGACTTGTCCTTTAAAGATAATAATGCATGTACAGTGTGGCTAAAATGGGGTCAAGAAATAATCTGATATACTTTCCTGATTTTTTGATAGACCTTGGAATGTGATAAAGAAAAAACTTAAAGGTTCTGCTCCAGAATGGCTGCACATTTGAGGAATACATCTTTAGAATTTATATGTCTCCGCTAAATTTCTTGTGTCAAAGTGGACGCACTCAGTTGTTTAAAATTTTAATTATTTTCTGACAAGTCTATGAATGTTCATAATCGCAAACTGTTACGCAAAGTACAAGTAAACAGAACTTATCAACTATTATTTTTCCCCTTAAAGTATTGATCATTGTCATTAAGCTCTCCACCGCACTGCACCCTCATACATACAAGACCTAGTACACCTCTATGAACCACCACGACTCCGCTCTAGCTAGCTGAACATATTATGTAAAGGTTTAAAGATTCCCGTTTTAAAAATTCCTTGGTCTTGATCATACCTGGTAAGATCTGCACATCATCACCATCCTGAGGCACTCCTCCTCCATATCCACCCCATCCCTCAGTCACGTTGGCCCATGCATCTGGGTTAGACCAATAAAGAAGGTCCTCCGGTCGACCAGTAGGAGGCGCTTCAGGCACCGGCGGGATGCAATCATCAAAGTAACAACGATACACATCCAGGTCCACCTCGATGTTTACTGGCGTATCAAGCCCCTTCCCAGATACTATACGAGACAAAAAGATGCAAAGTCAAAACGAGAAGGGCAAGTAAAGGCTTGTTCAGTTACGCCGCAGAAAACTGCAGCAGTTTTGTTTTAATGGCAACTGCGCACAAAAAGGTCCTATGGGTGTTCACTTACCTCTGTGTTATAAGATACACAAATGCAAACATTTCTTGCAATACATCATCATAAACAAAAAGTTGCATTTTACCACAGCATATCTGACCGAGGCTTGACCGGTAAATTGTCCTATATGAAAGATCTGAGTATACCTGATGATTGTATGAAGGCCATATGACCTTGGATTAGATCAGAGTATCGAGGAAAATAACATTTTTTAATGATATTGATCTTCCTTATTCCATGATACTTGGTAGTGTACGTATGGGACATAAATGACCACATAATCTTGGACCTACCAGAAATAAAATACTGAAATAAAAAAAAAATTATGTGTGTTCTTCCAAATCTAACTCACTTTTCTCTCACAAGAAATTCATCATCAATGCAATCAGAAATAAATATGTTTTGAACCCACGACCTTTACAAAACCAGTCAAGTGTTCGAACCACTTAGCTACAACAAACCCACATTATTAGCAATGCATACACTACCAAAATACATGTACTCTGTACTCATACAGGGCTAAATAAACGTTTCTTTCAATGAACTTATGAATAACCTACCCACACAATAGACATTTTGACACAGCATTGGGTTGTATAAAAGTAACATAAGATTCTAGCACCATTGAGGAAGTATGTGTACTTACTCATATACGTCAAATCATTTGTCAAACTATCTATGTAGTAATCCCCATTCTCGTTGTCTTCATACGTCACTAAGGTCTCTGTAGAATTCCTGATCTCTCCTATCACTGAAACCTTGTCCACTTTCTGGGTCAGATTATGAGAGATCAATACATAATCTCCATCCTCAAAGTCATCAAAACGTCCGGTGTATGAAATGTTTGTGAGCTGCTCGTTAGTTAGGAATGACATGATGTAGGTCTCTCCATCTATGAGCGTCACCATCCAACCCTTCGGATGAGTGATCCTCTTCTTGTGGTAGTTGACGGGAGTAGCTCCATGAGCGTTGGTGAAGATGGCATCCTCGTAGAGAAGTGATTCGGGGACAGCATGGTTGAATGAAAAGCGGTGGAGCGCAATGCTAGAATCACACACGGCACCAGGCACAGAACCAAAGTTATATGCTGAATCATCCTTCGTACAGTGATCATCAGGGAGGTTGTCGTTGACTGGTGTTATGCTAGTAGCCCCATCTGTGCCTGACAAGCTGCCATCCATATCTTCAAACACTGCCTCATACAGCCACTGGAAACCTACTTTGTTATCAGCATTAGCAAACTCCATGTTTCGGAACCTTGTCGTGAAACCTCCTTGCTCAAATCTGCACTTGCTGCATGCTCTTAAGGTGGCACAGGTGTCCCGGTCAAAGTTGATGAACTTGACACCATCCAGGGTCACGAAATGGCTCTGTGGAGACACAAAACCACCTATGGTACAGGAAGCATTTTCACCTGTCCCTGATATTCCATCACTCCTCCCGATGACAACGCTATCTTTGATGAGGGCCCCTTCTGCCCCGTCATCACCCAGCCACTGTATACTCGTTACCTTTTGGTATTCCAATCCTGACTGTTCAGTGTCTGAGGTGACAAAGTTATGCAGTTGAACAGCTCCACAATCAACAACTTCAGCTCCTCTTTCTGTATTCCAAACGGTCAAATTGGCAAAGACAGCAGGTGTAGATTCGAAATCATTGCATCCTCCCGTCACCTTTGGATGGTATTTAGGAAACACCCAAAGTCCATACCACCCAAAAGAGTGAGCTGTGTTGTTGTTGAACTCCCCGAGTGGCACATGTCTAGGGCACACCTCTGTGGTGAACGAAGGGCCTCCCGGATGCTCAGGCATGTTGTACCAAAAGCCAAAGTGGCTTCCGCCAGCCGCGGCATTGTGGCGGACGTAGTTGTCGGGATTGGTCACCCAGAAGCTTGCGGGAGTGACATCCACATTGAGAAGGCTGTTACTCGAACGGACAAAGACAGCCAGGTTATACTGGATGGTGTTATTGGTTTCTATGCCATCCTCCATGAAGTAAGCATGGCCCATGATGTTGTAGGCCACGTTATGCTCTACCAAGAGGTTATGTACACCATGGATCGTTACTGCTCTGTTGAATGTGTGATGGACGCTGCAGCCACGAACGTATGACCCTGAGACATCGCCATTCATGTGGTAATGAATCGGGTATCGTCCAAGTCGGAAAGCTTGTCCCACATGAGTCAATTCTACGTACTCCAGGTATCCGTGGACAAGGTTGGCGTCCATCTCCCTGGCAAATATCATGATGTGACCGCCAAATTGATCGCTTGCTGTCTCTTCCCCGAAACGACCAAGGAAACAAGTCTGTGTATCAAACATACCTGTAGTGTAGGAAAGACAACAAAAAGATACAAAGATGGCATTTATTGTATTATCGTAAGAAAAAAACATAAAGTATCAATTGACAGACTGAGAGACTCATAAAAAAATGGTACAATTAAGTTGAGAGTATTCAATGCAAGTGACATTTCATACATGTAGCATTTCTTGCACTTTGAAATTTACAATTGTATATTTAAGTCATCATAAAAACATAGCCGCTGCAATTTTGCCGGGTCATATCTGAATGAGACCTTATTCAGGAGATAATGGGTAGTGGAATTCTGCCTCACCAGTATCGAAAGGTGCCTCACAAGCTTCAATCTCCTCTGTCCAATCCTCGTTGACATTGCCTCTCACTACCACGTTGTGAGTCAAGAGACCAACCTCGGCCCTTGTCTCTAGAATTACACCCGCTATGTCCTGAACGATAGAGATGTGCTGGTATTCGATGGGAGGATCGACGGTCAGGGTCATATTGTCGTCAGAAACAGCTGGTGAAGAAAAAGATAAATTATTGTTTTTGTTTTAGTTTGTGAGCAAGATGGTGCACAGCAGCCATTGTAGTATATATAGAACTTGAGGTGGGTTCTCATTATGGAAAACTACATTGGAATGAAACACTTGATGAGTTTGTATCTATTCTTCATTTGCTGGCTATCAATGAAAAACAGCAAAGACCTGTTTAATCTGTTAATATTTTGTGCAGATTTTGAGCAATTGAATTTTAGTTGAAAGTTCCACATTTGAAAAAAATATTTATTTATTTATATGTATTCATTTATTTATTTATTCATTCATTTATCCATTTGTTTTATATTTCTAATTACTTATGTGTTTATTCATTTTATTATTGTTTATCAATTTTGCAGTTGATGTTGATGTTGTTGTTGTTGTTTTTTGGGGGTGGGGGAGGAGAGAGGGGAAGTGTAGAAGGTATTATGGGCTATATAAGTACCGTTCTAATGTTAATATAGTCATGATCAGTCAATCTACCTGTAATAGTAACGACCTCATTCTGGTCGATGTCAAGGCGCCCTCCTGTGGTTGCAATCACTATCTGGTCACCCACGTTCCATGTGACAGGTCGCATAAGGGAGATGTCAGTATCCTCAGGATCAATGGTCTCTGAGAGGTGTGTCCACATGATGGGTACAGGTTGACCTGGAGGGTAAGAAAGGGGGAATGCACAGTTAAAAGCCCCACTGCACTACTTGTAGCTAATTGCACCCTCTTAATAGCAAACAATGCCTAATCGGTGACCATTGGTCCCCCATGATCCTCTTTTTCTTATATTAATTAAGAGCTGATTTTGATGAGATAACCACCTGTCAGTGACCATGCAGGGAGGTGTAATCCCTCCTGGCCAAACTAGTACAGACAGGCTTTAAAGGGAGTGGGTCGTCAGTATCCATGTGCAGAAGGTCATAATTTGCTGACACTAGACTTGGCGGAAATACCATTAATAGGTGTTTCAAGTCTGCACACAGCAGACCTGTAGGCCAATCAAGAAATACCCCCTTGTCTCTCTGAGAGTCTTTGGGTTATGCAAATGTTAGATAATGACTTTACCATAGGAGAAAAAGTCAGAGTATTACATTAAGCCTGTCGGTCATAGAACTGAAGGCTTACCTTGGTGATTGACAACACCTCCTATTAGGTAAACACTCATACAATTTCAAATTTTCCATGAGACCCCATTTCTCAGTGTCTTTAAAGCTCATGTACAGTAGGTAGCATAAAGTAAAACAGAAAGAAACATGTTAAATATAGCTTCATGGTGTCCACTTTGTATCAAAAGATGTATGTACGAAACGATTCTGTCCATAAACTTTGGTGAATTGTGTGAACACCTGCAAGGTATAAGTTTTACATGTGTGTGTAGTGCCGGTTGGAATTGATAGAACTTACATTTCATGATGGTATCTTAATTTTGTTTTACCTCTTCTCTCATTTCTTTAATATTCCACTTGATGAGGGAAATAAAGTTCACAACAGCTTTATATTGCTAGTATCTTCCTAATTATCGTGCAAAATCAGAGAAATCTGATGTTTCACAGTGACTTTTTCTCAAAGTGTGATGGTAAACAATAACAATATCTCTGTTACAGGATGTACAAATTACCATGCAGGTCAAGAGTGCCATTACGAACAGCCAGGACTTTAGCGCCATAAAATGGCAGTTCTGTAGACCGGACGTTGCCATAGAGTGTGATGATGCCCTTGTGTTGGAACGGCTCCTCTTCGGTTCCTACGCTAAGGTGGCCTCCGTTGGTGACGATAATATACTCTGCTTTCAACTCAACGTCCTTTTCATCAAAGATCAGCGAGCCCCCTTCCAGATTAAAAAGATGATAACAATAATATTACCACAGTTAGAATACTACAGAATGCTGCTGCAAGTGTATAGTGACCTCTCCGACAAGCACACCTGTTCTTAAAGTACTCCATTGGTTGCTTACGCATACTGTGTGAAATAAGATAAAGAACTGTGGAGTGCATTACGCTCATTTATTTATTTATTTATTTGTAGTTTTATTTTTATTTTTTGTTGTCATTAACAAATCTGCTTTCCACCTTGGCCTTATTGACCTAGACAAAATTATATGAATAAAGATTAAAATTATAGACAAATAAATGGCTAAGGGCAAACTTAAAAAATCTGCCTTGGTAGACAGGTGAGATTTCCTGCCTTATACACTGTATGTGACCGAGCTTCTAGGGTCTAGACAGGGGTGATAGTGAGCATCTAAAAAAAAGATTTTTGTTTTCCCTCAAAAAAAAAAAGGGGATTAAGGGGGGGGGGGGGGAATGGCATCTAACAACATGCCCCCTCCCCTTTTGAGTAAGAAAATTGGGGAAAAATAGGAAAAATCAGGAAAAATCAGGGGAAAATCAGGAAAAAAGGGGTAAAACCGGGAAGAAAAAAAATCTGGAAAAAAATATTTATAGAAGATGCTCACCATCGATGAGTAAGATCTTGAGGACAGGTGTATCCGTATCCAGCAGGATGGTCTGCCCCGCCGAGATGGTAACAAATGTGCCTGCACCAGGGGGGTCATCTCCACCCCATGTAAACCTTGAGGACCAGACATCTATGTAGAAGTAGTCTGCTACTCCCTGTAACAAAGTGACAAATAGGTACGATTATCCCGATTTATTCGTATTATTATCATGACATAAGTATCTGGCATCACCTATGCCTGGGAGATGTAAGGCAAATTGAATCACTGTTTCCTTCAGGTCTCTCCTCCCCGTATAACTGCTTGAGGGTGTGCAGGTGGTCCATTACACCGGGTTAACCCCCTACTTTTAATCAAATAATACGTGGGTTCTTAACATGCAGACGACTAGGTCCTGCTTTCTGCATTGATGTACCTCTCCGCTACACAGGGCCATCCTATCCGAGAAACATAGTGTTTTCCACTGTAACATAGCCTACGTCTACAGGGGGAGGGGTACATCGACTTAGTGGTCTGCTTAGGTTGCATTAAAAACCCATGATCTTTGGTTCGACAGACAGACACTTGCTGACTGAGCCAACTAGTGTTCTGGTAATGATAAAAAAATAATTTCTCACAGAATCAAAAACAAACTGTAATCCACACAATAAAATGGTTAAGACTACAAATAAATTACTTGTGATATACAGGTACGACTTTGGCAGAAAATATATTACCGGTAATAGCCGAGTTAGGAGCATAAGACACAACTCGTTTCCCCAAACCACGAAAATGACACACAATCTATGTGTGCAAATGGGATGTGATTCCCAGAAGGTTTTCATGTTTCCTGTATCCTTTTGATATGGGAGTGTCGTGGTCGAGTGGTTTAAGGTGCTTGACTGGAGATGCGAAGGTGGAGGGTTCGAATCCCGACACGGCACTAATATCCTTTGGCAAGATATTAACCGGCACTTGCTACTCTCCACCCAGGTGTTAAATGGGTACCCGGTAAGATACGACCGTCATTGTTGGTTAAACAGTTTTTGAGTGTCAAGTAACGCTTGGCTGGAATGCTTCCCAGGGATTGGAGATTGTGCACACAGTGTGCGGGCAAGCACTGAATTCAATGACCAGGGTAATAGTATATTTGTAAAGCACGTAGAGACATTGTATTAAGTGCTGAAAGCTAAATATTATTTTTATTTATTATTATTATTACCTGTTGTGCAAGGGCTGCTCCTTGTGACCCTACTTCAACTTTGACCTCTGTCATCTCGTTCTGATGAGACTCTGTCACGCAGACGATCTGGGTCTCTGACTCTGTATCGATGATGCATTCTGTCCCTCCTATGGTGACCTGATGGTTACCTGATGAACTGTTTGGATATGATATGGAGAAGTTATGATTAAAAAGAGATCTTGTAAGCATCATTAACTTTAGGGCAATTGATAATACAGATCAATGATACATCTGAATTTATATAGTGCTTAATAAGAAATACCATGATCTCTATTAAATATTTAGATATTATTATTTTCCCGGTCATCAGATTAATTCAAGCTCCCTGTGAGTCTTCTATTAGTGGAGGATATTGACTACAAAGCCATTTTAGTTGGACCATGAGTGGTACAACCGCAAGATCATTATATACATTGTAAATGCAGGGACACCTGCTATGTAGTGACTACCTGCATAGGTTAGAGCATGTACTAAAAGTACTGTACATAAAGACCACCTGCCCATAAAGACCATTTCAGTTGTCTTCTTTGAACGGTATTTATTTAATTACTCTTAAAATTTGTTCATCACAAAATATCAAAGGCGAGCTCATAGTTTTAAACAGTAACTGCATTACTCACAGGAAGCCGGTTCCATCGATGGTGACTGTTGTACCTCCTGCCGTTCCTCCCCTCTGGGGCTCTACAGAAGTGATGGTTGGGGTCAATGACCTCTTGTAGGTGAATGCACCCGTGGAATTGTCCTGTGACCCGCTCGCAAGACTGATCCTGACATCGCACACCAATTCATCAGCTTCATCTAAACATCAAGAATGCATTTCTAACATTACTACGATAGTCTTCTAGCAACCCTCTACGTTTGATGTGATTATCACTCATTATTAAAACATGAATGGGCTGTATACAACCTGTAATAATGCATACAAATGGAAACAGATCTTTCATGGCATCAGCTCCGGTCATGCTCTTTGAAATTCTTTACTCTTATTCCTTACCCTTAGGAATACAGTAAACAACTAAATTATTCACAACCCTTGTAAACTTGATGTTTTTTGTGTTTCTTGTGACTCAAGAATGAAAATTTGACTGGTTCAATGAGGGCCTCTGTTAAACACGTTTAGAAGTAAGCTTTAACATGTCAAAATCTCAAGATATGTTAATCTGTACAAATCACTGTTTCCCTTAATTGAAAAATAATTTAACAATATAAAAAATGCTTACAAATTAAAACAGTGACACTTCAAAGATGATTAATAGCTGTTTGTAGACTTAATGGCAAAATAAATTTAATATAAAACCATAAAACATCAAATCAATTGCTTTTAACTTTTTGAGATTTTCACCACTTAAGAGAGAGGGAAAAGGTCACAAAACGTAAATAGACCCATTTACTTTACATTTTACACATACTTCTTGAAGAAAGGTTATCTACAGAAATGACATTGTGTAAAGCATGTGAATCAAATAGTTGGTCACAGCTGGGTTCTAGAAAGGTGCATATATTTTGATAAATATAGTAGTAAAAAAGGTATATATAGAGTACCTAAGTGCTAACGACATATTCACTCCTTGTCCAGGTTACTGGTTCCAAACAACAGAGCCTGCACATGAGGCTCACCGCAAAATCATTCAAGCAACGGGATGGAGCAGGGAAAATACAGTGTTTGGCGCTGGTATGATCAACATACCATTGTTACGCACCATGCAGCCACCTTGACAACTTGGCCAGTATGACATCACATGACTATTTAATGATCTTACCAAAGTTTGGTGGAACCTCACACATGATGGATGATGAGGTGGCCAACGTGTTGAGACACAGATTATCACAGACATAAACTTCCGTAGTCGTCTCATCAAAACCTGAGCCACCGATTGTTAATGTGAGCCCACCTCCAAAACTTCCTGGATTGAATAGCAGAATAAATACGTTGGTATATATGAACATAGTTTTCTTAAGCTTTATCAATTTGTTTGCATGTGCATTTACAGAGAAAAAAAACATCAACATAGAAGTGGAGTAGTATGGTATTGTAACTATGCATGAAATCACAAATATTTGTATTTTAAAAAAATGTGACAATTGTAGAAGAACCTCAGAAGATATTGACCCCCTAAAAATGGGCAGTACATGTTGTACTGAGCGAGACGGGAAGTTCAATAGCCTTGTTTTCTATCAAAATTTGCTTTAAACAAAATTTGATAACATACTTGCTCATCTATATTGTTTTCAGAGACACTACATTTTATTTTATCAATGTAGCAATTAAAGAAAATTTTATGGTTGCCAATTAGAAGAAAAATATGTGATCTATTTTTTCTAAAACAGTTAAAACTTGGAGAAAGGGAGTTTCATGTGCATATAAAATTGAAAATGTTGACTTTTGAAATATGTCATCTTGGTGCTGACAAAAATAATCTTGAAAAAAAACTTTATAAAAATCATTCTATTTATCCAAGGTAAAAAACAAATTAGGAAATGAATTTGATAATAAAATAAAAAGAAAGTATACTGCGTACACTGTATGTCTGATAATCAGTGGAGCAATCAAGAATAGAAATAGTTATTATTAACTTTTGCATGCAGTTTGAACAAAGATTGAGAACACAGGTAAAGATCTAAGATCATATGAAGGTGTACCAATCGCATAAAAATTGTATAGCTAGAATTTTTGAAATAAACCTCAAAACCTTTTACGTGGCTCTCTATATGGGTTAATGGTCAAAGTGTATGGGAAAAGAAAGGAAGGAATTTTTTTGTTTAAATGCACAAGGAACCCGACTTCGACTTGGGTTCCGTGCGGGCTCTTTTTTATGCAACGGTGTGGGGGTGTTTCGAGAAGTCTACTCAAAAGTTGCTGTTGGGCTAATCTAGGGTATGTTTAAACTTGCAATATCTCTTTAAAGTAATGACATTCAAATTTTAAATTTTGAAAATTTTTATCAAAATAATATCCTTAAGAAACAGAGAAAATGTTTTTGATGATTGGTACAATTTAACTCATAGTCATATAATCCTGGAATACTTCAAAAAGGATGCCTTGTTTTGGAAGGATGTGGGAATCAAAATGAATTATGTGCTTCTTAATTAAAAATGGAAATGCATTCCTTTCAACTTCCAAAGTTATAAAAAAAATTGAAGTGACTGTGTCAATAGTGAAAAAATGTGTAAGTAAAAGGCAATAATTAAATAAATTACCAGAAGTGTGGATGTGAAAATTTCTCAATAGTGGAAATAATCTTGAATCATTATGTGTAGAATTAAAATATCTGAAGCCTTGTTCACTTACCTGACTTAGATTGCATCACTTTTTATAGAAATTATGAAAATAATTACATTCAAAATACAATGTTATTCACCCTCTATTTAATATAAATTAAACGAATGAACACTCAAAGAAAAGATACAGGTAGTATACAAATATATTTCCAAAGAAGAGCATGAAATGATCTTTCATCATTTCAAAAGACTTACAAAGTTCATCTACTTGTCTTGGGCTGGAAGGACGAATCACTTGGACAATATGGCTATTGATTTGAATATCTTGAGACAAGAACATCAATTTATTCACATATTCACAACAAAAATAATAATCTTTTAGTTTTCCTTTTCATGTGAATTTTATAATGACTGTACTAACTAAAACTAGATGAAAAGGTAGGAAATGCATATGGAGAAGACAAACTAGATTAGCTATTGCCTCTTTAGAGAAAATGTTATCTCTCCCAAAGCACCCCGTTTTTGAACCAATATCAGCAAATAACGATTGCAGTCTTATCAAGTCATCCATTGCTAAGTGTTTACTAAGAGATATCAATGAATTTGAACTGGATATGCCTAAAATTAGGCCTTTCAGTGCTCAATTCCATGTCTCTTAATAATGGGCATATGTGATGGAAATACTGTTGGAGTTAATATATATTTATGTTGTTCTGGCAACTTGCTCTGAGCTTTAACCCATTAGCAACTAGAGATTTTGTAAAAATGCCATTTCACTCACTGGAAGATGTTGCGATATTGCTCTTATTTTGACATTGTTCTGAACAATATGAAACATTTATTCTTTTTCTATGAAGAGTCCTACTGTAGACATTGTAAGGATCATGCACGTATAACATCATGGGAGACCCTACAATGTATATTATAGCACGTTGAAAACAGACTAAAACGGACAGGCGGTTCAATGAGTAAAAGGAGGGCAGTTACGGGTGGTTCAATGAGTAAAAGGAGGGGCGGTTTCGGGAGGTTCAATGAGTAAAAGGAGGGCGGTTTCGGTGGTTCAATGAGTAAAAGGAGGGGCGGTTACGGGTGGTTCAATGAGTAAAGGAGGGGCAGTTTCGGGAGGTTCAATGAGTAAAAGAAGGGGCGGTTTCGGGTGGTTCAATAAGTAAAAGGAGGGGCGGTTTTGGACGGTTCAATGAGTAAAAGGAGGGCCAGTTTCGGTGGTTCAATGAGTAAAAGGAGGGGTGGTTTCGGGTGGTTCAATGAGTAAAAGGAGGGGCGGTTTCAGGCGGTTCAAGGAGTAAGAGGAGGGGCGGTTTCGGGAGGTTCAATGAGTAAAAGGAGGGGCGGTTTCGGGAGGTTCAATGAGTAAGAGGAGGGGCGGTTTCATGAGGTTCAATGAGTAAAGGAGGGGCAGTTTCGGGAGGTTCAATGCGTAAAAGAAGGGGCGGTTTCGGGAGGTTCAATGTGTAAAATGAGGGGCGGTTTTAGGTTAAGTTGCTAATGGGTTAATCTGTCAATTATACAGGGTTGTTAGGTGAGGTGTAGGGCTGGGGATGTGGTTCGTGTATGTTATTGACAGTGGAGTGATGTTCGCTAGATCATGTGTTGCAGAACTGTTTTTCTAGTTACATTCAAATCGGACTCCCCAGTCAAACATTATAATGGTGGGGTGTTAAGGAAGAATGGATGAACTTACCTTCATTAGGGGTGACAGAATCCAGATTAAGAGAGTACTCAAATGTCACGCTGCTGGTGGCAATCCCCTTTCCACTGACATGGACTTCCAGGTCATAGGTTCCAGCAGAATGACTACCAGTGGTGCACTCAATGGATGTAACCGATGAAGACGTGACGTTACACTCCACAAAATCAATGATTACTGTCACTTCAGATGCTTCATCAGAGAAAGCAGTCCCCGTTATTGTGATGGTGTCGCCCGATTGGCCGGTTGATGGCAACAACGATGACACAATGGGCGTCATAGCAGCCGTGTATTTGTAAATGAGAGTGGTGTAGGTGTGCAAACCGCTTGTGACGGTCACTGTTTCAGATCCCTCTGCACGGGGTGGTGTAATGCATATGATCTGGGACAGTGTGAGTGATTGGATTTCACATGGACTATCATCAATCAAGACCTGGATTTCCTCCGCGACGAAGCCATTGCCAGCGATGGTGACGGTCTGTCCACCCTCCAAACTTCCCGAGGATGGGTCAATGCTGTCTAGTGTCTTGGAACTCCATACAGTGTTTCCAGATTCAAACTGAGCGTTACCAAATCCAGCAATGTGGAAGGAAATAGTTTGGGTACCAACAGGAACATAGCTGACATCACACACAACAGAGGCATCACTAGTCTGGTTGACAAGGCAATCAGTGCCTCCGATGTCAATTGTAATGAGACCAGTATCATTCGTGTTAAGAAAGGAACCATTGAAATTGATCACAGTGCTTGCCCCATAAACAACGGCATTGGCTGAGGTAAAGGATGTCACTACAGGTGTGCTTTCATCATTGTAATTGAAGATCATGAGATCAGGTGTGTTCCATTCGCTTTCAAATTGGCCCACACGGACCTCTATCTGGTATGCACCCTTTTGATTAGGACTTGTAATGCAACTGAAAGAGGTGTAGCTAGATTCCTGTATGGTACAAGGTGCACCTCCAAGACCTCCCATAGTAACCACTGGCTCTGACGAGAAACCAGATCCTGAGAATAGTATCTCAGTTCCACCGGCAATCGATCCCTGCTGGAGTGACACCGTATCCACTTGAGAGAAAAGAACAAAAGAGCGCTGCACAGGGACCTTCGGCAAGATCTGCGCAAATCCAAGGTTCTTGATGTTAACAGACACTCCCTGCAGGACCCCCGTCTCTAAGACGTCTCCGGCTTCTACATTACACTGGACTAAAGTGGACGATGCCGAATCAACACTGCATGACTGGGTCCCGACCAAGACCTCAACTTGGCAGGACATGCTGCTCAATCCCGTTCCAGTGATGTTAAGCAGAGCTCCTTCTGTTCCGGTGTTGGGACTGATCATGCTCACGGTTGGCGTGTGGCAGGTGGAGTAGGTAAATGTGAAGACGTCCTCAGAGCTGGTATCTCCTCCATCATCGGTGCATCCTTCGATGGCGGTAGTATCTCCTGGACAAACTCCTCCTGATGAAGGATCAGCCACACCTATGTAGGAACACAGCGACAAGAGAAAGATTTATTGATTGGCATTGAAGCACGTTTACCAGGATAGAGATATCATAACAAGGGAAATAATTTTTGAAAAGCCTAGGATCAAATTCTTCTGTCAGCAGAAACATTGACTCAGGGGTGATAGTGAGCACTAAAAAAAAAGTTTTTTCCCCCCCTCAACCAGGCCCCCCCTTGAGTAATAAATAAAACTAGATGGAATTCGACTGCGCGCAGTCGAAAATGATGCCTCCTTCATAGACCAATTTTACAAACCGAAACGGAAGAAATTTTTCAAATTCAAGTTCAATTGTAATCCATTAACATGTTCTCAGAATATTGTGATTACAAGCAATTTCTCATATACATATATGACCCTTTGATCTTTGACCTCATGACCCTAAAATCTACTCAGTTCATTGGCTCTGCAAGATGTCCTGAGTTAAATAGTAATCTATCTGTCAGTTCTAATGAGAATGCTTTCACAAGCTATTTTTGCATACATAATGAGCCCATGACCTTTGATCTTATGAACCAAAAATCTACTCAGTTCATTGGCTCTGCAAGATTCATAAATGATCTAAGTTGGCAGGAATCCATCAATCTGTTCTAATGATAATACGATCACAAGCTATTTTTGCATACATAATGAGCCGCATGACCTTGACTTTACCTCATGACCCCAAAATCTAATCAGTTCATCAGCTCTGCAAGTAACATACATGACCTAAGTTTGGCAGGAATCCATCAATCGGTTCTTGAGATAACGCGATCACGAGCTGTTTTTGCATACATAATGTGCGCTGTGACCTTTGACCTCGTGACCCCAAAATCTTATCAGTTCATCGGCTCTGCAAGTAACACACATGACCTAAGTTTGGCAGGAATCCATCAATCGGTTCTTGAGATAACGCGATCACAAGCTGTTTTTGCATACATAATGAGCCCTGTGACCTTTGACCTTTGACCTCGTGACCCCCAAAATCTAATCATTTAATCGGCTCTGCAAGATACATACATGACCAAAGTTTGGCAGGAATCTATTAATCGGTTCTTCAGATCACGCGATCACAAGCTGTTTTTGCATACATAATGAGCCCTGTGACCTTTGACCTCATGACCCCAAAATCTAATCAGTTCATCGGCTCTGCAAGATACATACATGAACAAAGTTTGGCAGGAATCCATATATCGGTTCTTCAGATAACGCGATCACGAGAACGGGACGTACGTACGGACGGACAACCCAAAAACATAATGCCTCCGACTACTTCGTAACAGAGGCATAAAAAAGAGGGTTCGGGGGGAAAATATGGCATCTTACAACATTCCCCCCCTTGAGTAAGAAAATTAGGAAATAAGAGGGGAAAATTGGCAAAAATCGAGATAATCAGGTTAAAATTGGGAAGATAACAAAATTATTTTAAAAAATAAAAAAATTGGGAAGAAAAAAAAAATCAGGAAAAAAAATAAAAATTGGGAAACCGATTTAAATCGAGTAATTATCAGGCCTGGTATATTGTGGTGTAACAAAAAAAGCATAATCAGATTTTCTTATATATGAGAGAGCTAAGTTTACACCCACCTGAATCTAGATCGTTTTCAGCCTCATATCCAGTAACTGTTACTGTGATAGGTAGCGTGGTGGATGTCCTGGAACTGACTACAATGATACCCGTCATGTAGATAGGATCATCTGGATTCTCATAGTTGACAGGATCACTGGAGTAGTAGTACGTACCTGGGGCATCAAACTTGTAGGAGAATTTACCTGTCGATGATACAGGAGGGAAGAAAAGAAACGATAATGGTCTGGTAGGAGGTTTTATGTGTAGTACCGGTACTAATAAGATGTTGCTCACACTGGAACCTGTGGAATCGGTCTACAAAGTAAACTTTACGGTTTATGGTATTTGTTTTTCTTGCATGTTTTAAGTGGAAATTAAGCATTTTAATTTCAACAAATATAATATTAACTGACTGCTAAGATAGCAGGCAACCAGTGGACTTAGAACATTAGATCCTATCTTTAGAACATGGTTATTGACAACTACTGCCTTATTAGACAAAAATACAACTACACCAAATCTAAGACCTTGGTAGCTTTTCACGAAACCGTCATAACTTATTCCAAAGCGTGAATTAAATTTATCACACATTTCAATGGATGTCGGTGAACTTGTTCTCTTGATGGTTTCGTGAAACAAGGCCCTGGTTACAAAACTACTGCTCTATTGCTCAGCTGTCAAATTTTTTCACTTTTTTCAACATTTATTTTGAATACCATGTCTTCTCAAACAAAGTTTCAAACACACCAGTGCCCTCTATCATCAAAAGCTACAAAAAAATTAATCAGGTAGGTACAATGCATGGTAAGATACATTTAATTGCAGGAAGATTGGAAATACATGTACAATGGATATATCATTGACACTATGAACATGGCAGACAAAGAAAGCGGACAAAATATACAGTTCCTCAGGTAGACAAAGGAACATCCCTTCACTGCTATTATGTAAAAATGTGTAGAACAGGTGAATATGCCTGTGACACCTGTTCCACACATTTTTACATAATAGCAGTGAAGGGATGTTCCTTTGTCTACCTGAGGAACTGTATATTTTGTCCGCTTTCATTGTCCGTCATGTTCATAGTGTGATTGTAAAAGGGATCCAGTAACTTAGATCCTTTAGAAATAATCCTTGATTTAGCTCATGCTGCAATGATAATTATAAACCTTTAGGTCAGTCAGGAACTCCATGACTTTTACAAGCCGATCGCCTGTCTGATTATCAAGATATTAGACGAGGCGTCAAAAGTATCGATACCAGCAGGCTTCCGCCTCACGTATTGGCGCATCGAGGCTGCAATTACGGCCGAGGCCTGGCTGGGGCAATTATTTTTCAATTATTAGCCCAGCCGGCTTGCGCCAGGCTGGGATCTGAGGCTCGGTTTCCATTCGAAAGGCGGCAGCCGGCGCATGCTTTTGAATGCCATTTCCTACCGCCAGCGGTAGCCGGCTGAGCTAATTTAAAAAATGCAGCCAGGACGCACAAGTGCAGTTAGCTGCCGCTGGCTGGTATATTTATTTTTGACGCCTCGCCTTAATGATTGGAATTACAAATTTTGAAAACCGTTTGCCGAACGGTTTTCATAACACTACAGTCTATTGGGGAAAACAAGTATGGTAAAACCGGTCACTCAAAGATTTTTACTTTCTTGAGGCACTTCTTGATCATTTTGAAGCTTTTTTTAGGGCTTTAATATTACACCATATCACAGACACTGGTAACATGTAGGACCGTGTATCTCAGATTTAACATTGTTAAATGATCCCTTTAAGTCAATATTCATGTCACAGGGCCCAGGTTTATTACTTGAGGCCTCGTCGTGCCTTTGAACTTACCCGCAGTGCCAAATGGTCCGCTGTTGAAACCGGAGCCATCATACAAAGTGTCTGCTGCACTGGATGTTTGATGGACAGAGTACTTGATGCCACTGACATACATGGGTATAATTGCTGTCCATGTAACTATATCTCCTGCTGCTATGTCGAGCTTAGGGGGATCCCAGGCATAACCGATCCCATAGGCTTTGTAGGTAAAATTAAAAAATAGTAGTAATTAATAATAGCTCAGTCACCAAATAGACCTGATCTGTGGATTTAAATGCATAAGTTATATGTACAAATTTAGCTGTAGATCATTTTTTAAATGTTTAAAAAATAGCAATGTTCAAAATGTTTAAAATTACTTTATAATACCCAATGCTGTAATTGAATGAATAATATACTGGTCCAGGGAGGTGTTACACAAATATCCTAAGTTGAACTTATCGCTAAGTTGGACTTAACAATTATGGAAAGCCGTTAGCAGCTTTGAAAATATTTTGTAAAAGACATTTTAAAAGGCATAAAATGTTGATTCAAATCATTCATATTTTCTATAATCAAGGAGATTTCATGTTCTTGATGTAGAATTTATGAAAAGTCTAAAATACTTGAATGGCTCTTCATGACTTTTAAGTCCAACTTAGAGTTTAGTTTGACTTAGGATCTTTGTAAAACACCCTCCAGGACAGCACCAAAGACTCACTTTCATGCTTTCCAAGATGGCTAATCGTGTGATGAGAGTTGACTTGTGGGCTCACACAGGTCATGAGGTCATCAGCTACCATGCTAAGCGCACAGGCCTCGTCTCCGATCAACACCTCAACGTCATCTGCAGATGTCCCAAATCCTCCCCCGGTGATGGTAACCGTTGTACCTCCGAACAGGGATCCCGATTGTGGAAACACACCGGTCACAACCAGAGCATAGCTCACTGCTAAGTTCACATCCTCAGACCTTGGGATTTATGCAAGAAATATCAACAATTTTAAGCCCGTCTGTACTAGTTTTGCCAGGAGGGATTACACCACCCAGCGTGGTCACTGACAGGTGGTTATCTCATCAACTCATTTCTCAATTAACATAAGAAAAAGACGATCATGGGGGACCAACGGGCACCGCTTAGGCATTGTTTTCTATATAGAGGGAGCAAGTAGCTACAGGTAGTACAGTAGGGCTTCAAGGGAAGAACTATCAACAATTAAAAGTTTTGGGTCAGTTGGTTAATGCCAAGAGAGAAAGAAGGAAGTTTTCCATGTATTAATTTATGTCCTCAAAGGGGTATTTCCAGGGGGTAGATATCCTGTTGTTAGGAGGCACGTGTACATGTTTATGATTGTCTGGAAATAGTTGTAAGGATATACCTAATCTTGTTTGGGCAGAACCTCAACCACCCAACAAAACTATATAAATGAATACATAATTAACCTATTTTTAGAACTAACCTACAGAAAATTACAATTTTCCTTTCAGAAATACATTTTACAAAACTTTGGTGGTTATACATATACCATACCTGCCAACATTTGAAAATGAGAATTAAGAATTTTTAGCACGGTATGTCTTCGAAAAATAAGAAATCTGTTCCCTTAACAGGTGTTCGCACAAGCAGCGGCAGTGTAACTGGCCAGGCCATGCGCTACACACACACACACATATGCTGATCTCTACGGTATAGATCAGTGGCACAAATACGCTGCAAAACCGTCATTACAAGCCAAATGAGCTTCCGCTGCCATCAACACACACAGTATACTATACGAGAGTTCTCACACAAATCGCGGCAAATGGTAAAACAAGCCCAATTTGGCTTAAATTTCCAAAATGCGGAATATCCCACATTTTAAGGTCCTAAAATTCCAGAAATTCAGAATATTCCGGAAAATGCGGGAGGGTTGGCAGGTATGCATGTACAACCTCATTTCTTTCTCTTTTCATCATACTATAAATTAAATTAGTTTTTACATCTTCATCTTTCCATTATACTTCTTTTTCTTTCTAGTTTCATCATTTTAATTCAATTTCATTCCTCTTTCATCTCTTAATTTTGACTTAATTCTTAAAATATCAATTTTACAAGATCCTCTGTTTTGGTATCAATGCATGGAGCAAGATTTCTATAAATAACATATTCTTACATAGATGATTGAATAGCCATTCTTCTCAATGAAGCATAGCCATAAATCGAATAGATATAGAATTACTGTATCTGCCTATCAAATTGACTTTGCTACTGCATAGAGTCATGTTGTAATTACAAACAACTTACGCTTTCTTGGCATAACCAACCCCAGCAATGCTGACAAAGGCATTATGAGCACCATAAGTATGACTAGGCAGAACGCAGACAATCTCGGTGTCACTTTGAGATGAAATCTTGCATTCCTTTCCTCCAACATCCACGCTCGCACCCGAATCACCAAACTTGGTTCCTACGATGGTCAGATCGGAACCACCTGGACATAACAAAAAATAATAGTGAGCTCCCTGTCAAAAACCATGTGAATCTCCAAGCGTTGGGATAATAAGAAATAATTTCCCCCACAACAGAATTAAATCCTTGGTACCCCTAACAACCACAGACTGAAATAATGTACCTAACTGCAGCAAATTCTCGACAAAGATACAGTGATAAGTTGAAAATAGCATTCCATGGTCACCTTTTGGGCAAAATAAAGAATAAGCCAATCCTCTCTCTCTCTTTCTCTGTGCAATTATCAAAATCACACCGTCCCTGTCCATTAAACCTCTTAACCAGTTAACTACTGAATTCTTTAATTCTCACAGGGTTAATACATTGATCACACGGTTCCCGTAGGCAGTGGGTGCTGCACAGTATCCAGATGATAGAAGAAGTCATCATGCATTCATTTCATACTGCTTCACAATTATCCAGATATTCTATAAGGAACTGGGGTGTAATGAATTTATATTTACATCACAAGAGTTGCTTTGTATCTCTTAAATGTATGAGTTTTGTTTATGCATATCATATGAATTTTGACCCCCCCCCCCCAAGAAAAAAAAAAAAAACCCCAGAGAGGCTAAAAAAGGAACCAAAGCGTTAATGGGATCACATGTGAAGGAGGCTTTATTGTGGAAATGGGTCTGTTCAGACATACCTGTTACACTTGATACAGTTGGACTGATAGATGATATGGTTGGTGTGATGTTTTCTGTCAGTGTGAACACATTGTCTAGACTGGCAGATTCACCATTTGGTATGAACACGTTCACTGAAGTATCATTTCCTTCACTGCTGGACTGTGAGTTAAAACAAAGAATACATCATTTAGACCGGCAGATTAAGTGATGAGTATGAACACACTTAAAATGAACTGTCACTCCAGGCATTCCTTGACTCTGGGTAAAACTAAATTTGTGAAAATGTTCATACTTTCTTCACCACAGGAAATGATATGAAACATATACATATATATGAATGTGTTACATATTATTTGTATATTGCCGTGACGGAGGATTATCAACATCAAACTATTTGTTCTATACATATATATATATATATACATATATTAATATCTGTCTAGAAGGCCATATATATCAACAATAATTCAATATCTTCTATTGGTAAGACATAAAACTAGTAGTTTTACCATCTCATTTACAAACATTAATCCATTGAGTACTGACTTGTCTATCTTTAAAAGGCTTTTAAAGGCTTTAAAGACATTGTTTAACAATGTTAAATCTGAGATGCATGGCCCTACGTGTTATCAGTGTCTGTGATATGGTGTAATATTGAAGCCCTAAAAAAATTGCGCTTCAAAATGATCACGAAGTGCCGCGTAAAAGTAAAAATCTTTGAGTGACAGGTTTTACAATACTCATTTTCCCCAATAGACTGTAGTGTTATAAAAAAACGTTATGAAAACGAAAAATGAAATTTTGATTTCCAATCATAAATATCTTGATAATCAGACAGGCGATAGCCTTGTAAAAGTCATGTGATTCCTGACTGGTTTATAATTATGATTGCAGCATGAAATCCAGAAATTTGTTTCAGAGTCTGAGACAAAGTTACCCAATCCCTTTGAGAAATGGTACCACTTAGTTCCTGTATCGAAGCCATGGATTAAATATTTCTATACCAGTTGATGGAAGAAGAATGGTATCCTACCTGAACTTTGCATGTAATAATAGCATAAGACACAGAGATGATATCACAAACTCTGCCTGCTACTGTGACCTCCATGTTGTCACCGAAGCCATGTCCATTGATAGTTACAACTGTTCCACCTACAAAACAAAAACAAAAAACAATAAGATCAAGCATATATACATGCATGTAGTCATAGGTAAGATTGTAGATGAATACTACAATGGGTGGTATAATTCTAATACCGGTATACAAATAATGATTGCTTTGAGGGGCATGGTAAAAAGTATTGCCTGAAGTGACCTTGAAGACCTGTGTCCTGTAAGTTGATAAAAATCAATTCTCAATTCCTGCTACAACTGATTATATTTTGCAATTGATTTTATCTTTCTGTAATACATAAAATTGATTATAAGTAACTTTTCATTGTAGAGATACAATGGAATGGAAAGGGTACAATTAAACTCAAGGGAGACACAATTGATTGCAACTCTTGTTTATGTTATGGTGCTCGGGACTGATATCAAAGACCTCTGAATGATATTCCTTATACTCAAACAGGATCCAATCCTCTCTATTTCAAAATAAATTAGAAATAAATTTAAAGGAAAATAATTTTTTTTTTACCTGCAGTACTCCCTACAGAGGGACTGACTGATGTCAAATCAAATGTATAGATGAAACTGACAGCACCTGAAAAATGAAGAGAACAAAAAAATGATAATAAAAATAATCTGGTTTTATATAGTGCTTGATACAAAGATTTCCTGAAGAAATGTGAAGCACATTACACTTCACGTCATCATAAAAAACAGACGTGTTGCGTCATGTCTGAATGAGCCCAGTGATGTTAACACGTCTTCATTCAGAAATCTTGGGTCTTATTCACACAGGACACTGTAACTGCCTTAGAATACTAGCTGCCGCAGTGTAATAAAATGGCTCAAATATATAGCTTCACTTTTCGGTATCTTATGACAGTTAGACAAGCAAGTTGCTTAAAAGTGACTTTGATTGTCAAGGCTACCTTTTCTTACCCCTCTTGGCATATTCAGTTACAAGTAAAATAGTTCAATTTTACATGGCATTTAAACCCCCCAAAAGACTTTTATGTTTAATTTGTTAACATATTTATTCAGGATAACAAAGATCTTATGATACAAATACATATAATTTTTTTCACATCTTGAGTGGCAAAAGTAGATTAGAGCCCTACTGCACTACTTGCGCCCTTTATATAGCAAAAAATGCCGAATTGGTGCCTATTGGTCCCCCATGATCCTCTTTTTCTTATGTTAATTGAGAGCTGATTTGATGAGATAACCACCTGTCAGTGACCTTGCAGGGAGGTATAATTCCCCCTGGCCAAACTAGTGCAGAGGGGTTTTAAGATCTTGCCAAATGTAGAGTAATTATGTCTTGACTAATAATATCACAGCCAGACAGGAATCAGAAACCTCAGATTCTTGACCAAAAGTCAAGTGAATGGGTACTATCAGTTCAGATCTTGAGTTGTCTTTAATCACAAGCATAATCCCAGCCAGTGGGAGTGTCGTGGCCGAGTAGTTTAAGGTGCTTGACTGGAGATGGGAAGGTCGAGGGTTGGAATCCCGACACGGCACTAATACCCTTTGGCAAGATATTAACCTGCACTTGCTACTCTCCACCCAGCATCAAATATTTATTTATTTTTTTTTTAAATGAAAAAATAAACATTTTTGGGAGAAAACAAATTTAAAACAAAAACTAGATGGGACTTCGACTGCGCGCAGTCAAAAATGATGCCTCCGTCATAGAGCAATTTTACAAACCAAAACAGAAGAAATTGTTCAAATTCAAGTTCAATTGTAATCCATTAACAGGTTCTCGGAATATCGTGATTACAAGCAATTTCTCATATACATATATGACCCTTTGATCTTTGACCAAATGACCCTAACATCTACTCAGTTCATTGGCTCTGCAAGATGTCCCGAGTTAAATAGTAATCCATCTGTCAGTTCTAATGAGAATGTGTTCACAAGCTATTATTGCATACATAATGAGCCCATGACCTTTGACCTTTGACCTCATGACCCAAGAATCTACTCAGTTCATTGGCTCTGCAAGATACATACATGATCTAAGTTTGGGAGGAATCCATCAATCTGTTCTAATGATAATGCGATCACAAGCTATTTTTGCCTGCATAATGAGCCGCATGACCTTTGACCTTGACCTCATGACCCCAAAATTTAATCAGTTCATCGGCTCTGCAAGTAACATACATGACCTAAGTTTGGCAGGAATCCATCAATCGGTTCTTGAGATAACGCGATCATGAGCTGTTTCAGCATACATAATGAGCCCTGTGACCTTTGACCTTTGACCTCGTGACCCCAAAATCTAATCAGTTCATCGTCTCTGCAAGATACATACATGACCTAAGTTTGGCAGGAATCCATCAATCGGTTCTTTAGATAACGCGATCACGAGCTGTTTTTGCATACATAATGAGCCCTGTGACCTTTGACCTTTGACCTCGTGACCCCAAAATCTAATCAGTTCATCGGCTCTGCAAGATACATACATGACCAAAGTTTGGCAGGAATCCATCAATCGGTTCTTCAGATAACGCGATCACGAGAACGGGACGTACGGACGGACGGACAACCCGAAAACATAATGCCTCCGGCTACTTCGTAACGGAGGCATAAAAATGTCAATTTTTATCTAAAAAGATTTTAAATATATTGTTTTCATTAAATTAAGATTTGAAAAAAAAAATTGATTCAATTCCAAAAACAAATTTACATTTTTTTAAAAATTCCCAAATAGTAAACCAAAATAGTACTCTCATATAGTACTTTCTAAAAATAGGTCAAATATTTCTGGTCATGTGACGAGCTCTCAACCAATCAAAAGCCAACAATTTTTGTATGCAGGATATAATAGTATATATCTGTAAAGTGCTTTAAATTGAGACATTGTATTAAGCGCTATATAAGCGAAATATTATTATTATTATAACCATTTGGGGTTGAAGCCAATCCTAGGCCAAGGACCTGAACTTTGACCTCGTACTCCTCAGCAGGTGACTGTCCTACATTACAGGTGATTTCAGTATCGGTTGATGCCATGACCTCACAGGTAACTCCATTGATAGTGATGGTATTCTCAGACGACTCGGTACTGAACATGGAGCCAGTAATGGTGATTGCTGTGCTGTCAGTGGATGAACCTGTAAAATGATAACAAGCGTGGTGTTGTTGTCAATTTTTCTGGCCTGCAAAACCAGTGGCGTAGCTTCGCCCCCCCCCCCCCCAAAAAAAAAGGGGGAAAAGGAGAGATAGGAAGGAGAAAGACGGAAATACAAGAAGAGAATATGAAAGGATATCCCCTCCCTGCATGCTGGCTGCTTTTAATTGGTGGTCTTGGTGATCCACACTTTGTTCACAGAGTAACCTGGTGCACCTAGGTTAGTGAAAATTAGGCAAATATTACGAGTTTTTCAAATTAGTGAAATTACTATGACAAAAACTAATTGTATCATATCTGATCGAATGTCTAATTCTTGCAAATTCTGCAGTTTGTTAATGTGAAAATGGCTGTCATTGACAATTGGCAAAAGCTTTAGGTTTTAGTTAATTATTTCCCGTATCCAATGAATTCCTGGTCTACAATCCCGATGGCACACATACCTTCAGTAGGTGTGATTGATGACAAGGTGGGCGTGGCCTCATTAGTGTACTCAAATGAACAGTCACCAATGCAGGAGGCTAGCAACTTCTTAGCTCGTACTTGAACCTGAGAACAGAAGAACAAAAAGTTTCAATAAAAAGGATGAAAGAAAGGGCGAACTAACTTTGCTCCTGAACATCACCTCTGGGCTTTACTTCATCTAAGATGTAAGATTTGAGTTACAGGAGCGATTAGATTTTAGGTTATTTCTGGGTAATGGGTAAGGTATAGTGATTGGTTCTGGGTTGAAGTTTGGTATTCAGTAACTGAAGTAAATTTGACTGCACTGTACCACAATATTTCATATATTATTAAAACTTGTGTTAAACAATATAAGAAGAACAATATTTATGTTGGTCAGTCCTATTTGATGTATACTTTTCACTATAAAATTTCAAGGCAAAAGTGACAGCTTTGTTTTTTCCTTGTGACAGCTTGCTGCCAAGATGCCAATGAACCACAGCATTAATGTCCTTTGGCAAGACATTAATCTACATTTGCCATACTTCACCCAGGTGAGGTAAATGGGTACCTGGTAGGAAGAAATTCCTTGAATGCTTGAGCACCTTTTCATGGTAGCTCGGCTAAAGCTGGGGTAATGATATGATCGCAAGGCCCCTCAGGGAGAACAGTAAGTATACTGATGAGGCTACCCTGGGTAAACAAGATATATTATTATTATTATCATTATTATTAACTCTTCATGCCATACCATACCTGCGGTTTGTCGTGAGGGGTCCTCAGAAACTCTCCAGGGATGGGGTTCAGGAAAAGATGTCCGTCCATCTGCTTTGTGACTTGAAGATCCACTCCAGACTGCTCATTGGTGAGGGTGTGGCTTAGCTGCCATAGAAACAGAAATCAACAAATACATGTTAAGTGGGATCCATGATACATCTACATTTCACTAGATTTCCTGCATCATGCAATTAGCTTTTTAAGATAGCATATATTTTCCAAAATCTGAACTAGGAATTACATTTCTGTATTAAAGTGATTCTGATTCAATAATTGGTCTTTTCATAATCTGATAATGACAATAATACATAAGATTATTGAGATGCCAAATCTACTTGAAATCAAATGATATAGGCGCACTAGTGTACTTAGCATCCATTTATTTGTCTTTTGTTATCTCACTCACCAGGTAAGATTGTAAAATGGCACGCATGTGTTTTGATGGTCCAGATAATGAATCATTTAGACCAAACTGTCTGGTCCTATCATTATACTCACTACTGTGATCTGAACCTAGGACCTACAATCAAAGTGAAGGTCCAGATAATAAAACATTAGACCAAACTGTCTGGTCCTATCATTATACTCACTACTGTGATCTGAACCTAGGACCTACAATCAAAGTGAAGGTCCAGATAATAAAACATTAGACCAAACTGTCTGGTTCTATCATTATACTCACTACTGTGATCTGAACCTAGGACCTACTATTAAAGTGAAGGTCCGGATAAAAAAAAACCATTAGACCAAACTGTCTGGTCCTATCATTATACTCACTACTGTGATCTGAACCTAGGACCTACTATTAAAGTGAAGGTCCAGATAATAAACCATTAGACCAAACTGTGTGGTCCTATCATTATACTCACTACTGTGATCTGAACCTAGGACCTACTATCAAAGTGAAGGTCCAGATAAACATTAGACCACAATGTCTGGTCCTATCGGTAGACTCACCACAGTAATCAGAGGTTGACTGCCACCATTCCCAGTAAACTCTACTTGCCAGGAGTATGCAGAGCAGAAACCTAACCTTGTCACTTTCACAAACCCGGTTATCAGCTCCACCTCCAGATATTGCTTTAACCTCTCCTCCGTAACCATGGCATCGATTCCTGTAACATTCAACGATTAGAATAATGATAAACATTACAGTGCATAAATTACTGCCAAGTCACTCCATTTGGACAGGGTTCTTGGCAAGGATGTTTTGAAAATCCTCGGTCCTTGTAGCAACTTTTATCTGAAGGACTAGTTTGAGAAGACAGGATTGTTTTCTTGTGTGTAATGAGAGCTTGCAGTGACATATATATTACCCTAGTCAGTGATAATTTACCCTTGGTGTCTGTTGTTGTTGTTGTTTTTTCTTCTTTGTGGGGGTGCTTTTACACTTGAGATGAACATGTGTGTTATGTGGAAGTAAAACCCTACACACATACAGCGCACGCTCTCCTTTCCCAAAACCACTCCTGTCGATCACGATTTTATACAGTGATTACAGCGCTAGTGTTTACTTAAGGCTATATAACCCCAATCTCAGCTCTAAAAGTGGTTTAAAGTCAAATAGGGGTTTCAATTTTAAACGACGGGTTTCCGTCATGATATTCATCAGAATTCAAACAAGTGACAAAATATGATCCAACCTGTGGCTGTTTTGCCATCAAATTGGAGGTCAAAGCTCCCGGCAACAGGAGGTGTGGCTGCCTGCTCTCGTTCTACCGCTATGTTGCTACCCTCAGGCCATCCACTGGATCCATAGACCACCTTATCATCATCCTCCGTCACCACATCAGCACTGGTGATCTCAAACAGAGGGAAATCGTAGCTGCAGTGATCGCCGATCATGGTAATGCGATATGCATTGCCTGCGTTCCCTTCGATCAGATCCACATCTATGTCTATCACGAAGATGTTATTGGGCCTTGCACTGGGGTTCCTTTGAATCTCAGCTGAGCTCCCTGCAAAAAATCAATCAAATTTTCAAGATAGAAATCAACAGCGAATTATGAGTCAATTACTCGAACTAGAACTACTTAAGGTATTACTCTGCAATGTTTTGCCAGTTTCTACCAGCTTTTTTTATCAGAGTGACTTTACTAATCAGCCAATTTGAAGTTTGCAAATTTTAAAACTTCATGGCTTCATTTTTTCCCCCATTTCATTCAAGCTTTCACCAATCTGCTTCTCTGATTTTTTTGCTTTCTTTTGGAGTACTAAATGCTCAACTCTGGATTTCCCTTTAACACCACAGTACCACAAATGGCCAGGGACAGGTCAGTCTGGAGTTGATCAGGGGGGTGTTTCACAAAGAACCTAAAAATTAAGGAATGCCATCAGCATCTTTGAAAATATTTTATAAAAATTATTTTAAAAGGCATGAAATGTTGATTCAAATCATTCATATTTTCTATTATCAAGGAGATTTCATGTTTTTGATGTGGAATTAATAAAAAGTCTAAAATACTTGAATTTTCACTTTTGAATATATCTTATTTTAAGGCTATAAATGGCTTTCCATAGTGTTAAGTCCAACTTAGAGTTAAGTTCGACTAAGGATCTTTGTGAAACAGGCTCCTGGGATCAGTTTGAAGGTGTGACTGGGGTTTAAACACAAAGCAACATCACACCTACCACTTGTTTTACGGCCGATGGATACATAATCAACATAGCACTCATATTCTGGATCATAATCTATTTGTATTCTATATGCCTCGTAGACAAAGTTGTTTAAATCATAATCATCATCATCATTGGCAATGTCATAGAGGTTGAAGCAACGCCGTTCCCATCTGCAGAAAACAGGAAAAAGAGAGAAAAAACTTTACTATAACATTTTTTAAAACCTATCATTACACTTTAAGGTCATTGAGGCAGGAATTCTTGCCGTTCCAAGATAAAACGGGGAAAACAAAATTGTCTTTCAAAGGGTGACCATTTTGGGGGTAAATAACCATCATCATCATCAGTAGCAAGCACACTTGTGTTGAAACCAGTTACTGCCATAGTGCTCTTTTAAAGTAACACATTATTTCAAGTACATGTAATAAGAAAAACAATCTTACAACTACAAACTGCCCCCAAAGTTGTGTTTTCAAGGCCTTTCTGAAGGTAATAACTGATAAAGACTGTCTAATTATAAGTGGTAGAAGATCATTCCAATATTTTGAGACAGATACATGTCCTATCACCGGCTAATGTGCGAGTGACTGAATATGTGAGATGGAGAGGATCACTGGCTGACCTCAATGCCCTGGCAGGTGTATATAAATTAAAACAGGTATCCAAATATTGTGAAGCTTGATTAATGAGTATTTTGTAGACAAACAAGAGTAATTTAAAAATCATTCTTTGTTTCAAAGGAAGCCAGTGTAATGATCTCAAGATGTGGCTGAGATGGATGGTCCCTAGAAACCTGAAATATCAATCGGGCTGCCCAATTTATTTTGTAGCCGTTGCACATGATCCAATTTAGTCGAGGGAATGGTCGAGAGAAGCCCATTACAATAAGGTATAGAACTAAAGGACTAAAGAAAGTATCAAAGAACTGCCTTAGAATGAGCCTCAACATAGACAAATCTCAAGAATCCTATTTGTGTATTACATGTACAAAACAAGTTAGACAAATTATCACAAATCAGAAGAACAATTTAGGGAAAGAATTACTAACGTGTTTGATGGCTCTTCCTCGTCATTGAAGAAGGCAATCCATTTATTGATATAGGAGACACTGTCATCAGACGGATCCCTGGAATGCACGACATATCGCACCTGGAATCTACCTCGAAATCCTGAACCTCGGATGCCAAAACACAACTGCATGAACATTGAATAGAAAGAAGAAGAAAAAAACACAGAACAATTAACAACAACAATGACAATACTAATAATAATAATAATCATAATAACTACAGTAATGATAGATATATTAAAAATATTAATAATAATAATAATAATAATAAAAACTAGAAATTTAATTCGTCACGAAGACGAATAAGGTGGTCTGTCTATGTCTTATGATAGATTTGAGAATGGGAGAAGCTATATAGACATGTAAACAATGATGATCATGATGAACATGATGATGATCATAATAGAAAAGGTGATGATGATCATGATAATGATAATGTTATATGATGATAAAAACGATAATGTTACTGATGATGATGATAATGATCATGATCATGGTGATGTTGATGATCATCATCTTCAGACCATGATGATGATTATGGTGACATTGATGATAATGATGATGACGATGATGAGCATGCATGAGCATGATCCTGACATCTGATTGAATAAAAAGGAAGTACTTAGATAGCAAATAGTCCCAGCTACAACATACTAAAATTTGGGAGAAAACTGTTGAATAATAACCGAGATACTGGTCAAAACACATTGTCATGCAGATACATGTTTTGACAAAAGTGACCTCCCATAGACGTAACACGCAAATATGACAAATTATGCATTGTCGCCTTTAATAGAATATTTCACTATGATGACGTCATTCAAATGAAAAATAAATGGCATATTTCTGGTAGAGAATTATCTCAGCTACAACATATCGAAATCTGGGAGAAAATCCATCACTGATAAGCGAGGTAATCTCAATTAAACAAAGACAAAAATGACGTCATCAACAAAATACATTTTCTTTAGTTTAGATGCAAATATGAAGATTTTGTTTCACTTTGTACGAGTCAGGGTGGTATGAAATCATATCTCCAACTCATGCTCTTTCCAACCATGATATAAAAATTGGGGGTCGATGGACTATCTGAAGAGCTATTTCGATTTTAATAAAGTAGCATGTTTTTGATCAAATTTACATTATATTGCACATAGCAGCACGCGCGGAATTTGAACTTTGACGCGCGCTCACGGCCTTATGAAAGGTCAAGAGTGACTGAAATTCATGTAAATTGTCATTTACGGTAAGAGGAATCTAAATCATGTAAACAAATTGAATTTGACCTTTTCCGCGCGTTGTGAGCGCGCGCACCGCGCGCGGGGACAAGTACGGACGGAAATTTTTGAAATGCTTAAAATGACCTGATTCGTACTCTCGTTTGATAGTTAAGTGATTTTGAGCATTTTAAAATTTTGACGCGCGCGTACGTGCGCGTCATGACCTTTATGTAACCTTTGATGACATGAGTTGTTGACCCTTGACCTGAAGTATATGTGATATGAATATGAATGACCTTTGTTTATGCATCATAAAGATATGATGGATAATGTGATTTCACAAAATGGCGCCTGGATGACGTCATGATGACCTGATGACCTTGAAAAGGTTACTGTCACGTCTTATGGCAATGACCTATGACTGTGTCAAAATTGAATGAAATTGACGGAACCGAACTTGAGTTATCTATGGCACAAAAAAGTGTAGGAAATAAAAATAAATAATAATAATAATAATAATAATAATAATAATAATAAAGAAAGAAAATTCTGACGAAAACAATAGGTGATCTGTCGTTGACAGACCACCTAACTAGAAATTTAATTCGTCACGAAGACGAATAAGGTGGTCTGTCTATGTCTTATGATAGATTTGAGAATGGGAGAAGTTATATAGACATGTAAACAATGATGATCATGATGAACATGATCATGATCATGATAATGATAATGTTATATGATGATAAACACGATAATGTTACTGATGATGATGATAATGATCATGATCATGGTGATGTTGATGATCATCATCTTCAGACCATGATGATGATGATGGTGACATTGATGATGATGATGATGATGTTAATATTGATGATGATGATGACGATGATGAGTATGAGCATGATGCTGACATCTGATTGAAAAAATGCGGAAATATTTAGATAGCAAATAGTCTTGAAAAAAGTGACCTCCCATAGACATAACACGCAAATATGACAAATTATGCATTGTCGCATTTAATCGAATATTTAACTATGATGATGTCATCTAAATGAAAAATAAATGATATATTCTGATAGAGAATTATCTCAGCTACAACATATCGAAATCTGGGAGAAAATCAATCACCGATAAGTGAGATAATTTCAATTAAACAAAGACAAAAATGACGTCATCAACAAAATACATTTGTTTGAGTTTAGATGCCAATATGATGACTTTATTTCACTTTGTACGAGTCAGGGTGGTATGAAATCATATCTCCAACTCATGCTTTTTCCAACCATGATATAAAAATTGGGGGTCAATGGACTATCTGAAGAGCTATTTCGATTTTTAAAATGGCATGTTTTTGATCAAATTTGCATTATATTTCCCTTAGCAGCACGCGCGGATTGTGAACTTTGACGCGCGCTCACGGCCTTATGAAAGGTCAAGAGTGACTGAAATTAATGTAAATTGTCATTTACGGTAAGAGGAATCCGAATCATGTAAACAAATTGAATTCGACCTTTTCCACGCGTTGTGAGCGCGCGCACTGCGCGCGGGGACAAGTACGGACGGAAAATTTTGAAATGCTTAAAATGACCTGATTCGTACTCTCGTTTAATAGTTAAGTGATTTTGAGCATTTTAAAATTTTGACGCGCGAGTACGTGCGCGTCATGACCTTTATATGACCTTCGATGACATGACTTGTTGACCCTTGACCTGAAGTATATGTGATATGAATATGAATAACCTTTGGTGACGCATCATGAAGATATGATGGATAATGTGATTTCACAAAATGGCGCCTGGATGACGTCACGATGACCTGATTACCTTGAAAAGGTTACTGTCACGTTTTATGGCAATGACCTATGACTGTGCCAAAATTGAATGAAATTGACGGAACCGAACTTGAGTTATCTATGGCACAAAAAAGTGTAGGAAATAAAAATAAATAATAATAATAATAATAATAATAATAATAATAAAGAAAGAAAATTCTGACGAAAACAATAGGTGATCTGTCGTTGACAGACCACCTAATAATAACATAATATCAATAATGATAATACTAATATCAATAATCATGATGATGATGATGATGATATATCAGCTTTATTAAAATTTTGAGAAAAATAATGTCCTCAGCAGTTATAAGCAAGCCACTGTATTTCTCAACATTACTTTAATATTACAAACCATTTGCCAATTTAAAACAAAAAAATAGAATTTGTATTATAAATACTTGGAATTGCGATGTTTATTAGGTACAATTGGTAGTGTCATGATAGTTTCTCATTACTCATTAAATATTTTGTTATTTCTTGTCACGAAACTACAGTATACCTAAAGCACTATTCTCCCTCAGCTCTCCATTGGGTATCAATTACCAACAGAAACTGGGTGGCTCCAGTATTAAAGCTTAAAGGTAATACAAAGTTTTGGTATGGGTCATGAATTTGGTTCAAATGAACATATCGTTGTCGCAGTTGAAATCGAGTTTAAAGTGATGAAATTGTAAATAATAAACTATTTATGTTGTACAGCTCCCTCTCAAGGTCAAGATATTAAATTAGCTATAAAACAATATTTCTTGACTAAAATCGACCGATTGGCTATTCCCGTTTGGAAATTATATATCACAACTACATATTCTGAGATTTTCATGGTCGCAGCTCCCATTGTTTGGCCTTAGGCGCTATTTGAAATTTATCGGGAGCACTGGTAAATTTTGATATTCAATTTTTCTCGAAAGCAGAAGTGTTTTAGGGGCTAATTTTTCTGGTGCTTATAATACAACCACCGGGGCATCCAAATATATCAAATTTGTACAGAATCACTATCCAACCAATTTTCAAAATTTCCCCCAAATTTGTATTACCTTTAATATCATGAGAGAAGTCAGAAGTCAATGGGTTGATATAACCATCACTATCGTTCATACTAATCATATCTGTGTCATTACGATCATCATCGTCATAATAATCTTATCTCGATAATACTTCACCTCTTTATTGCTAGAGATGTCAAATCTTCCCTTGGTATCCCCATCGGACGAAGGGGTCCTGCTCTCTCTGAAGATATATTGTGGGTTCTTGAGCGATGTTCTGCCACAATACGCTTCCTGGCCCCTCACACGCTCACCATATTCCCTGGTGTCATACTCATCGGATTCATAGTCCTGGAAAAAGTAATAGAAGTCGGGGTCCAGTTCTGGGGAGCAGCGAAACCCAGTCATGTCTACCAGAGCATCCTCCACCTACAATTTTACAAAAATATGAGAGCATGCAAACTGTTATATCATACAAAGCAATGAGGCTGAATAGGATAAGCGAACACAGCCTCAACGAGAGCAGATATATCAAATCATGAATCACAGATCAGTGTTCATATGAGGGTTTCAATCTCACTTTTAGGTTTGAAGGACCTGCATGATTTCATTTAAAATGTCTTGGATACACAACAATGACAACAACAGCGACAATGACAACAAGTACGACAAAAAACTACAAATAAACTTTACACAAAACGTATCACTGTCTGTGTTTAAGGAGTAGGAAGGTAATAATATTCACTTCAAATATATTGGACAAAAGTAGTTGAAAATTACACTGAGGTATCCCCTGCTTACCTCTTGAGCAGAAGAGGAGAACGATAATGGGGTAGACTGAATTCCGGCATAAGTGATGGTGAATTCATCCGGTGCCACTCCCGCTGTCCCTTCAGATACTTCATCCACCGTGATGGAAACGGTTTTGTCGCCGGTGTATGTCAGAGCAATCAATTCAGACACACTCTCTAAAGGTGTTCAAAATCAAATTAAAAGAATATTTATTATGGAGGGTTGTCATTGTAAAAGATCCTGTACAAGCCCTATAAGAATACATTGTTTTGGTTCATAATGGGATTGATATGCACGAGTCAAGTTTTCAAGGAAGAAAACAAAGTCAAGTCTTTAAAAAATATTTAATAAAATTACTGACATCATATGAAAATAATTTAAATGACATACTCAAAATAATTTTCTTTCATATACAAGATGTTGATATTTTGGTGAAAGCTTATTAACACGGGACAGATGGAGGTGTGAAATATGGATAAAAAAAGGGAATTTTCTTAAAGAATCCAAAAAGAAGGATCAGGACTTTAAAATGGTAATATCTAGAAATGTACATCTGCTGGTAATGCATCCTTTTACCCCCTTCTGCTGGGCAAACACAGGAACAACAATAAAAATTATAATAATAATAGCTACATTTACATTAATATTAATATTAAAATTAATATCAAAAAGAAAGGCGTTGGTGATAATAGTCAGGTCTTGACTGATTGCCATTACAACAAAAAACAACAACAACATTGCGCACCTACAAAGTCGTATTATTACCCTGACATTAGCCTAGGGGCCCCGAGGTGCTAAAAGCATTCAAGGAATCAATTCCTACCCGGTACCCATTTACTTTACCTGGGTGGAGTGTGGCAAATATAGACCAATGTCATGCCGAAGGAAATTAGTGCCGTGGCAGGACTCAAACCATGAACCATGTGATTCACAGTCTGGTGAAGTATCCACTAGACTGTGATACCTCTATGATTGGGGATTAGCCTCGACAGGCCCCTGGCCTTTGCTGGTCCCCCCATATGTTTTTTTTTATATCTACATGTATTTAGTTGTTCTGTGTTTATGGACTTTAGATTTTGATCGCTATTTGTTTCTCTTAATATTATTTTTTGTTAATTTTGTATTACTTTGCATTTTTATATGTCTGAACATGTATGTATACTTGTTTTTTATGAACCACTTGAACTTGAATTGTTTTTATTATCACTATCTCACCTTCCTGGGTAAAACACACTGTGAAGTTGAGAAACGTATCACCTTCATCCAGAGTGACCACGACTTGGTTTGTCTCTAGGGTTGATAGGCTGTTGAGAGCATCCTCAAGTTCTTGACTCGTACTTAAGTTGGTGAAATCTACAAACAAGACAACACCAAACACCCATCAACAATGATCAGTATGTCAATTTCAATGCAAGGCACTACAACATAAAAACTATTTTTCCAATGTTCCAGTGCAACATAACTTGCCAATCGGGGAAGCTGTATCAACCTTCCACACTTCTACCTTCCACATAGATCAAGTCAACGGGAGGCGAGTTGGCTCAGTCGGTAAAGCATCCGCCTGTCAAACCAAAGATCCCGGGTTCGACTCCCACCCAGGCAGATGACTGAAGCCTGCGTTGTGTGTTAACGTGCCCCTTCCTTTGTTCATAGACGCAGGTTATGTTAAATGGAAAACACTCCGTCCCTCGGATAGGACGTTAAATGGAGGCCCTGTGTAGAGAAGAGACACTACCTTTGCACGTTAAGAACTCACTGCACTATTTGTATAAGAGTAGGGGGAAACCCCGGTGTAGTGGTCCACCTGCACTCCCCCAGTATAGTACGATAATAATCTGTTAAGAGGTCTGGACTCAAAAAGGAAGAAGAAGAAGAACTGTCTGCTAGTGCATTTTCATATTTCATGAATGTTCTGAACTTCATATTTTTGGCAAGCAGCACACAATAGTATCACAGGACACATGTGCCGTTATGAAGGGTCTGAGGCCAGTTTCGAGAAACTGTCATATGTCTAAGTTCATGGTCATCAAAAAGAAACGTTTGTTAATCTAAAATGTGTTTCAATGGGTGCTTATAGATTTCTGACAGTTGAAAGAAATTGGGTGCAGGGGTTAGCATAACTTGCTTACCTGCCGAGACTCCATCATATGCTACTGTGAAGCCTGTGAGAACGCAATCTTCTGTTTCACACGATGAGATGTCAATATTTATCAACTGGACTTCCTTTTGGCCAGACACCCTGATAATCTAAGATTCAATTCCATGAAAATGTGCATACTTAATGAATATTAAACACATCACCATGCAAAACTTAACCATACAGGTTTATCTGATACAATTCAATTTAAATTTTTTAAAGCATCTTGATTAATCAACACACCATTTTTGTCATTTTTTTTCATTTATTCAATCAATCGTTTGGTGCATTATTCAATTCAATTCAATTTCGGTTTCATTGTGAAAAAGACATGGCAAAGTCAGAAGACTTATATTGTCATATTTACAGCAAAATACAAGAAAACATGAAATATGGTTGTAAAATGTACATTGACATAAAATACACTAATAATAACTTAAAGATGTTCATTAAATATATACCATGTTCAATTAACATAATCCACTAAATTACTCAAATCAGTAATTCGTTCATTCACTTTATTTATTTTCAGTCCATTGATCTTTGTATTTCATTTCTTCTTTAAATTCATTAAAAAGGTCCTAATTTCTATATGTACCTGTACTTCTGGGTTAGAATCAGCCACAGTCTCAATCAACTGCACGTCATTACTGGCTCGAGCCACATCCTTCTCCGTCCAAGTGGTCTTGTGCAGACCTACACCCAACTCTATGTTGGAAGCGGAACTGTAATCATAATGACGGGCCTCCAGGTAGTACAGTCGATCCTGATCCAAGGTCAGCTTATGAGATCGTTGACTATCGCTGACAAAGAATGTGTTTGTTTTCCTCTCTGAGTACGCTATCTTGACCTGTATGGTAGGAGGACAGAAGTAACTGGTAGGTCAACTGAAGCATTATGCGCAATTCCAAGCATTACGGATATATAATCTAAAAATGAAGATTTTATTTAAAAAAGGAGCTAAATCCACTTTTGATAAAAATTGAGTTATTGATATCAGAATATTGTTCCCTAAGTACCTGTCTTTGAACAAAATTATTTACCTAAAATTTAGGGGCAATTATGAAAACATGCACCTTCTAATACCACTTTCCAATAGACGCCTCTACAAAATCTAGCAAACAAATTCTTTTTTCTCTGAAATGACGAAAAATGGATTTAGCTCCTTTTGGAATTAAACCTTCAAATATATATACGAAATAAATATGAAGTACTTTCATGACAATTGGTTAATGGGTTTCCTATACACTATTCATCATACGGCTATGTTTAACGGAATGACCATGAAATCATCTTCAACGTCACTCCTCAACAAAAAGCTTTGTATAATTTGAAAATTCATTAGTATGATAAATGGTTGATAAAAAAGTAGGGAACTGAACTGTTTTGAAAGTACTTCATATTAGTTTTCATATCATATCATATCATTTATTTGTAGATATTCATTAAACTTCTCTTTCTCTTCCTGTTGATGCCCATAAACACAAGAGTTGATATTTACATCACATTGAAATGTAGATCACTTTTCCATACCTGCCAACAATTGAAAATAAGAATTAGGAATTTCTAGCACGGTGTATGCCTTAACAGGCGTTTGCACATGCAGCGGTAGTGTAACAGGCAATACGCTGTAAATCTGTACAAAATAGTTAATACAAATTTGCTGCTCGATCATGCACGCCATACATGAACTCTCAAATTGCGGCACATCATAAAACAAGCTTAATTTGGCTTTAGCAACAACAACAAAAAACAAATTTCAGAATTTTTAAAAATCAGAATATCCAAATTTTTAGGTCCTAAAAATCCAGAAAATCAGAATATTCTGAATTATTAGGAAGGGTTGGAAGGTATGCTTTTCTGTCCTGCATAAAATATGCTAATCAATTTTTTTTTCCTTTTTTATTTCTTAATAGGATCTTACCGCATTCTCAGGGTTGGAAGAATTGCTAAGCCACAAATCAACTACATCATCTCCTCGCACATAGAAAGTGTAATCTCCAGTTTGAGGAGGCGCAAAGTACCCAGAGAGACGTGAAGCAAACTGGTTATCATTGGGTTCCTCATCGGTAAATGCTGCATCTATTATTCCTCCACGAACGTAGACAGAATCACTGGTGTTCCAATGAAAGTCATCCAGACTACATGTAGGAAGAAAATGACATTATGATAATAATAATGATATTCATTTCTTGTATAAGGCAAACCACATTATATGACACCCCCATGGGCTTCCAAAAATTGGCAATCATCTTTGAATTTATTTATATAAAGATCAATAATTATGAATACACAATATCATGAAAATAGTATGATTCTTCAAAGTTCATATAAGATTTTGTGAAATGTCATGCACGCAATATCATACAAATCATTTAAGCTGGGCAAAGGCATTGGGAAATAAAGTTTTGGGTGATAAAAAGGGAAATTAATGGGATTAAAATATATAAAGCAATTGATAAATAGTAAGGACATGACGTCACAAACTGATAATCAAATTGGCCATTTGTGTAGTGATTTCCATTGTTCCATACTTTTTCAAAAATTCATAACTTCCATATTAGTTATCCGATTTTACTCATTTTTTTGGTGCTCTGTTTATCTTGTTTTAAATTATTAAATTATCTATTAAATGCAAATTAATTTTGGAGTGGACTTAGTCTTTAAAGCAGGTTTGACTGTATTACCCTTGATTAGATGTTTGATCAGCCCACCACTCCAACAAAAGGCCTCTGCCACCGGGGTAGAGATCCGAATTCTCAGGAGCTGGGCTTGTAGAACATGTGATCTTCTGTGGCTCTTGAGTCACAATGTCACAGGGTTCACCTAAAGGTCAAGAGTCAAACCATCATAAGAGAAATGATTGGTGGGATGCAATTAGGACTTGGACCTTATCATATGTGTACAGGTGTGTGGGTTTGTTGGTATATGTGTGAGTTTGATGGGGTGTGCAGGTTTTTGGGGCTGTGTGAGTTTGAGGCTGTAAGGGTTTGAGGGGCTGTGTGGGTTCGAGAGGGTGTGTGGGTTAGTGGGATGTGTGGGTTTTAGGGGCTGTGTGGGTTCGAGAGGGTGTGTGGGTTTTGGGGGCTGTGTGGGTTAGTGAGATGTGGGGGTTTGATGGGGTGTGTGGGTTTAAGGGGGTGTGTGGGTTTAAGGGGCTGTGTGGGTTCGAGAGGGTGTGTGGGTTTTGGGGGCTGTGTGGGTTAGTGAGATGTGGGGGTTTGATGGGGTGTGTGGGTTTGAGGGGCTGTGTGGGTTAGTGGGATGTGAGAATTTGTGGAGGTGGGGTGGGGGTTAGGGGTTTGTTGGAGAGGGTGGTTTTGTGGGAGTAGGTGGATTTGATGGGTTGTGTGGTTTTGAGGGTTGTGTGATTTTGAGGGTTGTGTGGGTTAGTGGGATGTGAGGATTTGTGGGGGTGGGGGTTAGGGGTTTGTGCGAGAGGGTGGTTTTATGGGAGTGAGTGGGTTTGTGAGATACAGACACAGGTTAGTTATATATCCTGATTAAGTTCTGATCAAAATTATTCCGCAGGAAATATATTGCCCCTCAATTACATAATTAGCAAAATAACATTTTACAAGGCATATTGAACTAGATATTAATAGTATTCCATTTAAAATAACGGACCTTCTTCGAGAAGTTGCATACTGTAAACCACTGAAATTCATTGGTCATCACATACATACAGTATTGTTTGGTGGAGCAACATGTGATTAAAATATCTAGTCTGTGTGTACTATATGTAACACCAGCAAATCAATTAAACATGAACATGGTATTGTATAGGTAATGTCCTACTTATTCTTCTTTTTCTTTTTCTAGAGTAACTACACCAAACCGTTCACTCTTAATTAGATTGTCCCTATCCAGTGTTGGATGGATTGCAATGTGCAGGGGGTCAGTGCTTCCTGGTGGGCATTTCACAAAACTTGCCATCAGTGACAAATGACAGGTTTTGTTTTAAGCTACTGAAATCCTTGCTTCTGATTGGTTATCAGCAGATTTGTCACTGATTTTTGTCATTTGTCATTGAAAAAAGGCTTTGTGAAAAGCCCCCAGATCATCTTCGGTGCAAGGGTCCGCTTGATGTGATCAGGCTAAGAAACGTCGGTAATATCCTGAGAAGTTTTGGAGGATGACCCATCACTTACCTCCCACGAGGACATCATTGACGAGAAGGAAACCATCGCCCTTGACGGTCACAAGAGTACCCCCCTCTAGACTCCCACTCTGTGGTGAAATACTTGTGACCACTGGAATGAATAGAGAAACAAAGGCAATGACCCACATTAACATAATAATGTCAGTTTGGGTTTAAACCCCGACTAAGTGGGTTAAGCTCTTTCAATAATAATATGTCTTATACTTGTATAGCGCACTAAGATATAACGTTTCTATGCGCTTCCAAAGGACTTTGGATTTACATGTAGTTCTGCGATTCATGGAGCTTCAAGTGTCCTTCTGTCCTGTAAAATTATCATAATTCTGTAGTTAAATGAAAAAATGATATTACGTCAAGGTGTAAACAATTTATAAACTTCATTTCATAAGTGGGTCCATTTAGTTTATTAATTTAGTTTAAGAATTTATGAATCAAGTCAATGTATACAGGCAATGGCACAGTAGGCGTAATACATTCAGTAATTGTTTTTGTCATGTTCAATACAGGGCATGGGTTAGAATGAAAACCAATACTAGATATAAAATCGCTTTCCAGACCAATCATGTTGAAACTATTCTTAATATAAACATGATTCAATCAAAGTTTCATATTGGGTGCCATAGACGAGGTTTAACTTATATTTTTCTTTGAACTGTACTTGACCTTGTCCTTGCCACCGTATTTCATCTTAGTTTCATAAAACTGCATTGCACTTTAGATTCATTTTTCTTATTTTCTATTTTGTCAATTATAATTCATGTGTTAGTACTTTCTTTTCTATATTTTTGTTATTGCTCTTCTTATAGGTACTACAGTATGTCCCACTTGCAGGCCAAAAAATGAAAAGGTTAAATTCCAAAGGCATTTGAAAGATAATACTAATTTAGAACTTCCATCAGAATGAAACGGCTTGAAAATGTCTTCTAGTGGGCGAATAATGACCGTTAGTTGTCAAATCAACTTTAGTGATGGCAATCATTTTACTAATAGTCTGATTTTCAGACCCTTGTACCGCATGGTTGTACGTTTTGTGCTGGGTAAATATTCAATCAGTTTAATTTGGGGCCGTTACAAGCAGTAGGTTATTGATGTAGACAAATGCTCGTGTTTGTTCTCAGCAATGTTCTGTGTGGTTTTATATACTGTAGTTTATATTTTGTATTGGAATGTTTGAATGTGTTATACTTTGTATTGGAATGTTTGAATGTGTTATATTTTGTATTGGAATGTTTGAATGTGTTATATTTACCATATTTTCCATTTTATACCATATCTCAGGTGCGTACGCAGGGGAGGGGAGGGGGGGGGGGCAGGTTGGGGTTTAACCCCCCCCCCCCCCCCTACTGAACGAAATATCGGTCGGCATAATTTTCCTATTTCCGGGACAAAAAAACAGTGTTTTAAATAAAGGAATCAATCAATACATTCAAAATAATCAAAGATTCACCTGCGTATTGTTGGTAGTGATATCGCTTGCCCTGCCCATCCACCATATATGTGTCACTAGGAGCATATGCATTACCATGATCATGAGAAATCTGCACCACCAACGGATAAGATCCTGAGAAAATAACCACAGATAAAATTAAAAGGACAATTCAACTTTCCTGATGAGTGCATTAGTGTGATAGATGAAAAATAATAGAAACAGAACATGGTAAAAGTTTGAAATAAATCAAATTATGAGAAAAATCATGAAAGTTTGAAATATGAAATCATTAAGTTAACCAACAAGTGAATCTCAAGTTATGCCGTATTCACGATCAACTCTCCTGTTTGTCGTGCACATACTAAACAATTACGTTTTGTTTTCTCCTAAATCCATATTCTCCCTTGGGGCACCACTCATAATACATTATAGATAGCATATTGATATGGGTCCTCCAGAAAGAAAAGATCGTGCTGAGTAATCCATTTTGAACATTGGATTTTTGATGGTGTGTGTGTGTTTGAACAAATTAGAGAGTCGTCCATTACTTCATTACAGTGACAGTACTGATTCAGCCAATTTTAATACCCACCTGTAAACTGATTACTTTCAACTATTCATAAGAATCATAACTCTCTTTTTCTTTGTCCAATTTTGTTCACACCTTCACCAATTTGCTTCTCTCTTTTTCTTCTTTCTTTAAGAGCATTTTGCCATGAAGGTTGGATTACCCTTTAATACTGTAGCTTGTAACCCAAAATCCCAGTCTGGTCTGGCTCATCACCATATATAAACTATTTGCTAAATAAAGTTCTAGACGGGTTCAGTAAACTCATTTAGGAATACAGTTAAAACCATCATGAAAATATTTAACAATTTTTTTTAAATTTCTGCTTACGGTTGGTACTACCTCAATCCAACCTCAAAATAATAATGGTTCTCGTTCAAATTGCAGCATCATTCTTACCCGGCACATTCGTCTCTGGAGAGCAGGCAACATAAACCCAAGCAACAGTATCCTCGTACTGGTATTCCAAGCGTATTCTGCAAAAAAGAAGCAAATAAACTCTCTATATGGAAATTCCATATTACATCCACGGTACTTTTGCCCTACTGCAGTCCATTCTCCCATCAGGGAGAATTGAGTGTGGTAAGAATCTAGCCATAAATGGGTTGTCTAAAGGACAACCCTTGTAATAAATTCATTGGTATGGAAGCAGAATCTGAGTTCCACAGGGTAACGTCATCGGCCCAATGTTATTTCTGGTGTTTATCAATGACCTGCCAGAGTACCTGTCTTGTGACGCCACTGTTAGACTCTTTGCAGATGACTGACTAGTCTATCGCAACATTGGATTAGAAGCTGACAGTGTACAACTCCAGGAAGACATCAACTCACTGGAGCAATGGGAAGCCGACTGGCTAATGGAGTTCAACCCGAAAAGAAATGCCAGTTCCTCCATGTTTCCAACAAACGCAAGCCCATCATCAAGTCATAGCCTACATCATTTATGGACACACTCTGGAGAATGCAGACACAGTAAAATATCTAGGAATCCGTCTACACAAGAAGCGTAGTTGGAATTACCACATCGACCGAGTAACAAAAAAGTCTAAATCCACCGAGCCTTCCTCCAGAGGAATATCAGATCATGCCCATGTATAGTCAAAGTCTGCTACCTAACCTTGCTTAGACCAGTCATGGAATACAGGAGCATCATCTGGGATCCCTTCACCCAAGCCAACATCAGGAAATTAGAGATGATCCAAAGGAGATACGCATGCTTTGTTTGCAATGACCATCACAAAATAAGCAGTGTCACAGTCATGCTTGACCAACTTCAATTGCCATCTCTGCAAGAAAGGCGAGTCCAGACGAAGGTACAAGTTGTGCAGGTAGCGATGATGTTCTGCATTAATGAAGAACTCACTGATTTCCTATTTCTATTCCCCTGGCAGCTCTGACTCCATCGCTACTTGCTTCGGGAAGAGGCCATGACCAGAGACTCCAAGTGCCATATGCCTGGACACAAGTACTGCAAAAGAGCTTCTTTCCTGATGCCACCAGGCTCTGGAACTTACTACCCTAGGCCGCCGTCACCTGTACCTCTCTACCAAGCTTTAAGAGAGGTACTCGAGATCCAGCTCTGTTAAGCTACAGATGTCTTTTTAGCTGCACACAGTTGTTTGTAGGCCTTTTATTGAGTCAATATATACATATACATCAGTATGAGAATAGACCAGACGGTAGTCTGTACTTATAGCAAAGAAGAAGAAGAGAAACAGAATGGCAAAAGTTTGGATTATATCACTAAATCCATGTGAATCTCATTTGGCAATTTGGTTAATGGATTGTGGCGTAGTCATGGGACAACTCTCCCGTTTTCGTGCACAAAATATAATTAAGTTCCCCTTTTCTAATGCACATAAGTGCCCTCTCCCTTGGGGCACTGCTCAAAATATATATCATGGATATATATTTATATATAATTTTAGGTCCTATAAAAAGAAAGGATCCTCCCGAATCATACATTTTGAAAAATTGACCTTTTAAACATTTTGTGTGTTGAAAAAAAAAGGAAATTCATTGCAGTGACATTACCAATTCAGTCAATTTTAAGTGTTCAAATGTATAGAATATATAGTAGTGATCACGGCTTTACAAATTTTGAACTCTTTTATTTTTTCCTAATTTCATTCAATCTTCACCAATCTGCTCCTCTGTTTTTTCCTTCTTTAGGAGTAGTTCATGATTAAGGTTGGGTTTCCCTTTAAACTTAAAAAAAAAAGGTTAAAAATGCAACAATTGGCCTTTATAGAAAGCCCTAAAATCCACCAGCTTCAGGGGGCTCTGCACTCCGGCTGGGACTTTGCCCCTGTACCCTGCTTGGTGTTGGCTCGGTCGCTACGCTCCCTCGCAGCACAGTCAAACATACAGGTTGGCACTTCAACTGAAAATTCTTTTTGTTTTGGCCCTTCTAATAAACTAGTAGAGAAGGCTTGCAATAGATGATTAGCAAGAATATTAATAGAAAAGTACTCACGGTTCTCCTGTTGTGCCATCGATAGGATTACATTTGTAAGGTCCCCAGGTTATTCTGTAATTAAAGTTAAAAAATAAATACATGAATATTGAATACCAGTAACTATAGTCTTAATACCATGGGGAGAGCTTTTGGGGAGAGCTTTTGGGGAGAGCTTTTGGGGCGGCGGGAGAATGAGCGTGGTGGCGTGAGACTCCCTCCAATGCGGGAGGGTTGGTTGACAGCCCTGAACTGAATACGTATTGACCTCTAGCGCTGCACTACGTACAGTAGTACGTGTTAAATAGGCAGCAATTGCACACATGTATAGTCAACAAAGACGACATGTCATGATGTGGCTGATCGGCAAGTATATGACAGTAGACTCACGATTTGAATTTTCAAAATATTCTTTCTAACATCGAATCAATACAACAGGTGTACGAGTCTAGGCCTGGAATCTATATCTAAAACATTTCTAGCTCAGCTCTGCTCAGCGTGTATAGTCTATGTTGGCAATAGCCAATACACGACGCGACAGCGAGACGACACGGCGGCGCGGCAGTGCTGCTGTCAAAAAAACGCGCTCGCGTTATCGTGTAGCACACTATCACACACTTGCCATGACACAGTTATCATCATAAACAACGATGTAAAGAGCTTAATCAATTAATTGATAAATTCATTAATACCGTTACCGTAAAATGGCGAGAATTTGCTGAAGTGGTATCCTTTACTGCTCTAGACCAGGGAGGTGAACACTATACCCTACCCTAAACCTAACCCTAAACCTAACATAAAACCCTATTGAAACCCTAACCCTAACCCTACATCTTAGACGAAATAAAGCCCGGAGCAATTGTCGCAGGAGCAAATGTCGTGTCACCTAGCAGACATCGTAGCTCTGTTGTATCGCTAGAGGGAGACAAATACTACATACTAGCAATGCTTAGCGCTTCTAAAAACAAATCAAAACACATACTATAAAACTTGCCTCGAAAGAGTTGCACGACAACGGTGTTCCGGTTGTTGGTCAAATTATCCTACACTAACTGAATTCTCTACGACGGGAACAAACACCTAACCCGACCATAAAGCATATAACCCTTTCATTTATCAAAAACCCAAACTGAAACGTTACCCTATACCATAAGGAGCAATATTGTCAATGTAGCATGGTGGAGCACCATGCCTCTATTATAGAGAAAAGGATCAAAGTCTTACTGGACTATGTATAAAGCGTTGGTGACGTCAGACAGAGAACTGGCAGCGTTTTCGTATACGTTAGTGTAATACCTCCCTAAGGTAGTTGTGCTTGAGCCTGTACAAACAAACGGACAAACGGACAAACAAACAAAAGAGTTTCACATTATATATCTGCACTATAATGATAATAATAATAATATACACTGCTGCCAATAAAGTGGACCAATTCTGTCTTACCTCTTTTCATGAAATGATTGTGTCAATTTATACCTTCTCAGCTTGAGCTTTGGTTTTTATCCATCTTCACAGAGATTGATCAATAAAGTTCAGAGAATATACTTTATCATGAATAAACCATATTAAGAAAAAAGAAACAAATGCTTTATGGACAACGTCACTGACGTACTGATGGGAGGGCCGGGTGGCCCCAAATAAAAATCAAACTTGGTTTATTTCTAATTCGATACCATGCAGTGATTTACAAATGTTGCTGAAATGGCATGATTTTCCCAGAGCTTCCGAAGGCTCTGCCCCCTGGACCCCACCAAGGGCCCTAAGGCGGGCACCTGGATGCTCATCTGATCGTAAATAAATGCTAAAAAACCTTGAGCTTCTGGAGGCTCCTCCCCTTGGACCCCACCAAACTCCAATTAGTGACCTTCCAGTGTTACAAATATGGTATCAAAATATGTTCGATTGGGCGTTACCTCCCCCTTTCCCCTCCCTACCCTGTTGTGAATCATACAAAAGTCCATATATCCTGCTGCATAATACTTTTTCCTTGCTGTGCATGAGCACAGGGGCGTTTTTTTTCCAGTTTTTTGCTGTTGCTCAAAGGGGTATGGGGGAGGGTTGTTGAGTAAAAAAAAAAAAAAAATGCTCCATATATACCCCCCCCCCCCCCCCCTCCGCTGCCCGTTGAGCCAGAAGAAGAACAAAAATAGGGCTCACTGCCAAGGAAATGGAGGTTTCAGTATAGGGAAAGATAAGCATTATCTTTAGAGCATAATTTTGATTACCCCCCCCCCCCTCCCACTTGAATTTGGTTAAGAGACTTACCAACCGGTCCTGCATATGAGGTAATCTGCGTCAATTTCTCGTGATTGTTGCCATTTCTATACTGTGAAGATAGAACAAATTAAACATAAAATTAACACAAAGATATATTTTATGTCTATATATGCGGAATATAATGCTTCTTGTAATATTCATGTCCATGTCCATGTGTAAGGATGGAACTACTATATATGTTTTATATATAATGCAATAGAAAAATCGGAAGCTCTTGAAGCTCCGTCGTCGAGCTACAGTATAAAACTTTTGTCATTTCTTCAAGTATAGGTTTTCAAATCTTAGCCTTCAATAATTGGATGGTTTTTGAGATATAAGAACCTGCAGTTGGTGTGGATGTTGTTGTTGCGTGTTTGTGAGATCGTTCGTTTTTTGTGTTAATGTTGTTCTTTTGCTTGCTTGTTTGGTCAGAGATCTTTTGAGATCTATGCTCCCGGAACAAAATCCCTTTGTTTCCTCCTCCCCGGCTTAGAACTTTTATCACATGATAATCTGACCTTAATAACAAATTGCTCTAAAAGAATGCAGAACAATTAGAGAAGTAAATTGGTGGTGAAGGTTTGAACGACATCGGGCGAACAATAAGAAAACTATGACCTTTTAAAAGTTGTAAGCACTACACATTATTGGAATTTCAAATTGGCCGAATAGGTAATGTGACTGTGATGTAGCGGCGGAAAACTCTCCAATTGGTTCCAACATACAAATTTACTAAATGTCAATGTTTCATGATGAAAATGTTATTTTTTAAGAAAATATCACAAGAGTATCAATATTATTTATCAAAAAATAAAAATTGACAAAAATCAACAAAGACAAATCAAAAAGTTGAATTCCCGTAGACAGTAAAGCGTTTAACTTACTTCAAACTGGCAATAACGAGTTCTTCCGGTACATTCTGGTATCTGTGTTCCATCCACCTCCACAATCACTTCAAACAAGCCTACCTCACCAGGCCTGTAAGAAATAATACATTTTGTAATCCAACCTCACGTTTTGTTTGCAATAAAGAAATAATGATAAACCATTCACTCAATTACCTCTACTGTGCTGTGACCCATGGGTTTATGATCATGAGCCAATATTTTAAGTGGGGATGAGCTAGCGCCAGGAATATAGTACATGTACATACGATTCGGGTATTAGATTGGGGTCCGTTGATTATACAGGGATCGGGGGGGGGGGGGGCTACAACCCTGTTCTTCTTAGAAGAAAAAAAACAAAGCATTTCTTTTTGCCTTTGTATTAAAAAAATGCATGATAGCGAAGCCCTTCATAGTACATTTTATTTTGCCGGATCGAGTAGCAAGCGTAGGAGAAATAGTGTGTTGGTTTTCGTAGATTTAATTTACTTTTCATTTACAAGCACTTTAATCAAACGGGCAAAGAAAAGTATGAGCTTGATATCGCCCTACTTTCTCCTCCTAGAGGGATAAGCAGCGTTAGATCATCACTTTTTTTTGAGAACTTGTCTATTCGGTGTACGACGTCTCTCCAATTAAATGATATTTAGAGTCTTTATCATTACGATTTTATATACAGATCTTCTTCATTTTAGAATGAACGTGTAATGTCTATTAGGGGAGAAATCGTAGCGACCGGGCGAGATTTGAACACACTATAAGGCCCTCTATACCGAAAATTCATCTGATATTTAAAGTTATGTAAGGTTGGGTTCTTGGCCTCGTCTTAATATCGGTTGAATAAATGAAAAAATCCTAATACAAATAATAATACAAATTTTAACTATTGAAATAGTTAGGAAATAATAATACAAAGATAAATAAAGAATAATCCATTTAGGAAACATTTCTTTCATGAATTCCCTCCAGAAGTCAACCTTCTCATAAAAGGGAAGATAATTGTTCTTACCTGGTCACGCAGACGAGTCGACTGGGGTTGCTACGGTATGGTACTACGTCACACGGTATTTGAGTATAACCATTCGTAAGGTATACCTTGTTACCCAGAGAATCATCATCAAGTTCAAACACCTGACTGAATTCTGGAAAAAGATGCAGAAAATATTTCGTTTCATTTCATTTTTCCTTTTTCATTTCATCTCTTTCGTTTCATTTTCATTTCATTTCATTTCATTTCATTTCATTTCATTTCATTTCATTTCATTTCATTTCATTTCATTTCATTTCATTTCATCTCATTTCGTTTCATCTCAATTCGTTTCATCTCATTTCGTTTCATATTCCATTTAATTTGTATTTCGTTTCCTTTCTCTTCGAAACATTGGACGTTTGCTCACTACAAAACCAGACATTTTTAGCTGCATGACTTGTGTTCCAAATCGCGTTAGTTTCATGCCGATCATTAATTTAATCAAATGAAATAACACAGCATTGATTGGTTCGTGCCTTGAAGTTTTTCACATTATTGCATATCAAAGAAAGTTGTTCATAGTGATGCGAAACCAGAAAAGTTCTTCTTATCAGGAAAGTCCTTGAAAGTTTTCAACATTTTTACTTGCTCCTGAAAGAATTATCCATTTGATATTTTTTGTACATTCATGGGTGTTGGGGAAAAAACATGAATTCACCCACACTTCCTAACTACAATTTGTCTTTTATTAAGGTATGCTCTCAGTCCCACCCCCCCCCCTTTCCTTAGGTACGCCCCTAAGGTTATACGTCACCTTGTCCCAGCAAGGCTATCTCTGTACCGCCTGCCAAGCTACCAGATAAGATAGACGTGAGTCCGTTAAATGCAGGCTCGCTTCTCACCAGCGTCACTGGAAAACAAAATAACAGACGAAAAACAATAATATTTTTTCATTCGACCTAACGTATAGAGAAAATTGAAAGCTTGAAAATAGATGTTAATAGCGATCTGTTTTCAATTTAAAGTGACATTTACTGTCTACCATTCACCTTCCCTAAATTTCACTTTATTTATTCACTCATTCATTTAGTTACATATCTATTTATTAAGTATATATAAATAAATCTATATAATATACACACATATATACATATTGATTTATTTATTCATTCGTTTATTTATCTATTTATCATTCATTTGATAATCTAAAACGATTAATATTTAATAATCTATTTTTTTAATTTCGCGGCTTGTGTGCGGAATTACAGATTCTTTTACAAAGGATAACATGACTTTAGCATCAGTAATATTAAAAGTATACGCATATTTGTATTGTATTGTATCGTATTCAATTGTATTGTGTTGTATTGTAGTGTGCTGTATTGTATTGTCTTGTATTTTATCGCATTGTGTTGTGCATATCTTTTCAATGGTTCCCTTTATTCTTCACAGACCACTAAAGCACTGCCTAAATGTGTAGGCCTATTATTTACAAATAAACGAAGACGTGGTTATACTATTTTGTTTTAAATTTACAAATGATCTACCAACAACGATGAGAGACCACACGAGATCGAAGCAGTGATTGATCAAAGTTTAAAGTATACAAACCGAGCAAGCAGTCATAACTAAAACATGTTGAAGCCTCGGCGTTCGGGTGAGCCCCCCCCCCCCCCCGGCTGCTTATAGATGCTCACCAAAATACATCGAGTAACAATGCAAATGATAACCTCAAAGTTTAAAACCTCGAGCTAACTTTTTTTTTCTTCTTCTTCAAATACCAAAAGCTTATTAATGTTTTTTGCTTTGTTTTGTTTTGTTATCTTTGCTTAACATTATGCTATGAACGCTTTTGGAGCTACGTTTGTACAAGGCCTAAGGGCTTTATCTCGATAGTTCCCCGTTTCATTTTCAAAATTTGTTTATTGTATCTTTCGTATCAATGTAAATTTTAATCGAGAATGAAATAAATGAGAATTGATTTTAATTGAATTAAGTTTACGGACTCTCGTGTGAACCTTAACGTACTTTATCTTTCATCACCTCCGCTTCTCCTACTGAGCGGATAATATGTACCATAATCCACTTTGCATGATGGCGTCGGGTAATAATGTTTGATTTCATGCTCTAAATATCGTATTCATCGGTTTATCTGATTACAGCCGTCTGCGTGCATCCATGTGATGCAATATTCGATGGGATCGACCGTTTTATCGCCTGATTAGATCTATTGTTACCCAATTAATTTGCCTCACAGCTCGAAAAATAATTTTCCTTTTCTAAAGATATATACCGACATTGATAAGGGATGGGTAACTTTTTCGGGACGGGGGACCGGGAGAGGGAGGGGCGTAATCTGGTCTAGGAGAAGGGGCTAAATAAAAATACAAGTACCAGATTTGAAAGGGACAACTATTTGTTTAAAATAAGAATAGGTTTTATGAATTGCGAATGGCGTAATTGGCCAATACAAGAAGAGGCCTTTAATTGAGGGTTGATTCCTGACTCCGCGCAGATCCCTTTAACAAATCGTCTCTAATGACCTTGGTTTCCGCTGTTCTCTCTCCCTTTCTCACTCTCTCTCTCTCTAATCAATATCAATAGTTGGGTGTAGCGCACGGGAAAGCTTTCCACTAATTAATTCATTCGGAATAATTCAGTCTACTCTTCACAATGGGAAATTGTTTGAAATAAAGTAAATCCTGTAGGCCAACCTATTGTCACGTAACACCTGGCCTTGGCTTGAAGCTAGTTCAATTTATACAAGGACCACTAATACAATGTATATGACAAAAGGTGAGTTAGTTTTCAGCGCCAACTTGTACTTTTGCTAATAAATTTATATTGATTACCCTTTAATATTGCCCCTGGTAGAAGAGAACCCCTTAAAGGTAATACAAAGTTTTGGTATGGGGTCATGAATGTGGTTCAAATGAACATATTGGAAGCATATGCGATCCTAGATATTCAGTGATCGTTGTCGCGGTTGAAATCGAGTCTAAAGTTATGAAATTGTAATTAATAAACTCTTTATGCTGAATAGCTCCCTCCCAAGGTCAAGACATTAATTAAGCTATAAAACAATGTTTCTTGACTAAAATTGACCAATTAGCTATCCCCGTTTGGAAATTATATATCATAACTACATATTCTGAGATTTTAATGGTCGCAGCTACCATTGTACGGCCGTAGGCGCTATTTGAAATTCATCAAAATTTACCGGGAGCACCGGTAAATTTTTATATTCCATTTTTCTCGAAAGCAGAAGCGTTTTAGGGGCTAAATTTTCTAGTGCTTATAATACATCCAAAGGGGCATCCAAATATATCGAAATTGTAAAGAATCACTATCCACCCAATTTTAAGAAGTTAATTTACCAACAAATATTTAAACAAAAATTGTAGCAGTATCATTTAAAGGAAATAAAAACACACATATTTAACACGAGCGTAATACGTTTTGTAGGGCGCTCGCGCGAAATAAAAAGAGGAAAATTGTGATCACAAATTAAACACAAATTAAACACAAACAACGGGATATATCCTGAAGCAGGAGACATGTTTTTAATATAGTGATGAACGCAAGGGCTAGGAAAATATAAAGCGCACATTAATAAGTGACTCAATGTACTTTGAAAACAGTGGCATACCTAGGGGGGGGGGGGGCATGTGCCCCGTGTGGCACTTGAAGCGGCGCAAAAAATGCAATAGAAAAAGGGCGCAATTCTTTACGTCATTATAAATTCTTGTTCATGTATTCTATATCTTAATATCTAAAATCTTTAATTTTTGTGTAATTTTTGCCAGCTGAACAGGCTACTTTGTGTAAATATGTGATTTAAATAAAAAATAAAAAATAAAAGAACTATGCACCTTCATTTTGAAGGGTAAATTATAATAGAAGATGACTTCTCGACGGTTTAAAAAATTAACAAGCTCAGTCGCTTTCCTACCTCGCATGTGTTGCTTAAAAGTTTTAAATATTTAATAAAAGGGCTTTTTTTTTATTTAAGTATTATTTGTTTTTCATAAAACAGACAGAGCAACTATGAACTGAATGTTGTTTTAGATTTGAAACGAATTTCTTTAAGAAGAATGCAACGCAGCAGACATGAGCTCATAATCTTATTCAAACGCTAGTGAAGACATAAATCTGAAATCACTCCTGTTTGTTATCCGATTAAGGAAAACATTTTATCTAAACTGTATTTTTTCCTTGATAGCGATCCTCCTACGGGAGTCGCTATTTTGGAGGAAAAAATAGATTTGTTCAACTCCGTCTTGTGAAATACCCACTGACATGTGTTTCAGGACACTCATGAGTGAAATACTAATAACGGTTTATTAATAATAAAAGTGCATTGTGATATTCTCTCATAACATGTTATGACAAAATATTTGAGTCAGCTATTCGGACAATTTCGTTTGTTAAGAAATATTTGGCATGAATAAGATGCTGCTCGTTCAGACCATGGACCTGGTAAGAAAACAATAATTCCGACGATGCAGGCAAACACGTAGACAGAACTGCTCACAGAAATCAACCGGAGGGGTAATAAGATGGTTGCCGTTTAGCCTCGATGACTATGGTAATCTGGTTGTACAATTGCCAGTCATTGTGTAACACCATATCCATTCTATCCAGGTCAATTGATACTTTCAAACTCCGATATCACTCTTTTAATCAACATGGCGACTCCATGGGAAAATGGGAAACTGTAAGGAAGTGCAATAATAATCAAATAGGACTAATTTTAAGAACTTTTAAAATGGCTTAACATTTTGAATATATTTATCAGCTGTTAATTGGATTTGATTCCATTGCTTGAAGTACGATAACTTATTAAACATTTCAAAAGCAAGTCAATGAATAATCATTACTCAGCAGTAAATTGCTTTTGAAATGTTAAACATCAACTTATTGAATTGAGTTAAAGGTCACTTGACTAGAAATAATCCATGTCGGTATAATCATGATAATCCTTGAGCAAAATTGAATTCAAGGTGGAAGCTTTTAGGAAGAAAGAAAAAAAGATTATATGCAGGCATGAACGCATCCCATATAAAAAGAGTATTTTCTGCATCTATGAGCCGTAACCATTAAGCAACAAACCAAACGACTCGCTACTATGACAACGTATACACATTACACCACAGAGGCGTTCTGTTGGCATAGGAACGGCTATTACAGACAAGATAACAGATAGTACAGTGTACCTCTATATGTTTTGTCTCATCAACTCCATGGAAGTAGGTCGGGGTGCGCGAGAACTTCTTTCGCCAGATGAGATTTCTTACCAAAGGGACCATGCCGTTTTGTACTTGGAATTCTGGCCCATAGCCCCTCCGCCCACCACTAGTATATCCCACTCACTCACACACACGATCACACCACACCCACACACACACACGCACACACACACACACACACACACATAACGCACTCCCTACATACTTTTTTTTTATTTTTTTAACGATTTTGTTTTATTTCTCCAAATGTGCAATACAAACCATAACATACAATTGAATAAAATAAACGAGTTCAATATTGATGCTTTTACATAAACATAATTAAACACAAACTTATTTGCAGTATATATAACTTAGCAACAAAGTAAACATATAAGTACCTACACACAATATGTCAATTGTAAATGTTGTACACTTATATACAAACAAAAAAAACTTAAACAAATCTGGAGGTAATTTTACTGGAACAATCCTGCCCCCTCCCTGCCCCCCTCCATCACACAAACATACTCACCCACCCACACACATACTCACCCACCCACCCCCCACACACACACCTCTCACTCAGTGGATGTCTGCTAACATTCTCAACTCAAGAAAAATATACTAAATAAGTTATCCAGGCCGCAAAACAGAGTTACCCTTTTAACAGGCTCACGGTGGAAAAGAAGAAAACAATCTTAATTAATCTTAAGCTGCTCCCACTTTAAGAAATGTGATCCCAGCTTTCCCATTTTAATTGCTATTTTCTTTTCCTCATCCCTATACTTAAAATTATTTTTTTTCCATCTTTTCTAAAGTTGGTACTCGCACCCCCGATCTTGACATAAATGTAACATACTTCACCATGAAAATGATAGTATTACACATTTTTATTCTATATGAACTACCTACCAACCCAACAAATATATCTCGCCATTCTAAATCTTTAATTTCATCTAACTCGAAAAGTTGTATTAAAGCCCGCCATATCCTTTGAACGCTCCCGCAAGATAAAAATAAATGTTTGTACAGTATGTTTCTATTTCCTGCTTACAAAACGAACATAAATTATCACCTACAAAACCAAATCTATGAAGATGCTCATTAGTGTATATGGCTCCATGTAGTAATTTAAATTGAAATTCTCGTTGTTTTCTAATAAGTATAGTAATTTTTGGTCTAACAAATATTTCTTTTAATTCTTTATCTATAAAATCATAATCATTTTGCCCATCCCTTACCTGCAAATCATACGTTTGCTGCAGTGCTTTGATAAAATAATCATAAATTGTTCTTGAACCCACATCCACAAACTGTATTTTTTTACTTGAAATATGGAAATAAGTATTAAAGCTTATCAAATCAACCTCGAGGAATTGTATTAACCCTGAATCATCCTTCCATAACCTGGGTATCGCATCATAAATATTAATTAATCATAAGCAAATCATTACCTTTCATACCGAGGTTCATAAAATATTTAACAGACTTAACATGGCCTTTCTCAACCAAGTGATTCAGTTGAACAATCCCTCTTTCAAACAAGTATCTATCAAATATACTTTTTCCATTTATACATTATATTCCAAATAATTGGATTAATATAACCCTCCAAATATCTTAACTTACTTGTCTCTTGCCATGCTTGCAACATTCCCATATAGTATGGTGAAATATCTAAAACGAGTTTAATCTTTTTTAATTCATAATCACATAAAAAAAAATTAATCTACCATCCACAAACTATTTCCATCCCAAATTTTTCTCTCCATATAAAAGACGTTTTATCCACATTATGCGCTATATTTTAACAGACATTTCAAAATTAATCATTCTTAATCCTCCAAAGTCATAATCCTGATACATTATTGCCCGCTTAATTCTATCTTTCCCCCTCCATATAAATTCAAATGAAATTTTTGCAACTTCTTTGTATACCCAATGAGGGACAATAACGAGAGATGAAATATAATTTAATTTTGAAAGCGCATAAGTTTTTAACAAATGTATTTTACCCATAATAGTTAAATCTAGTAGTAAGCACATTTTTTTTTTTTGGTTCTCCAAAATTTTCAAATTTGCACCCCCCCCCCTTGAGCGCCAGGGGGGGGGGGGGTGAAATTGTGCGCATATCCGTTCTAGCTCTAGCGAATGCTCGAGACGACTACTATACTTGCCTGGCCTGGCTCTGGCCTAGTTGCCTTTAGGCACTGAGAATATTCAACGAATAACCTCTTCCTTTCCCAAGTACAAACTATAAACCCGTTCACTACCCAAGACTACTGCTATTTTTCATTGATTTGTTCACTATTTCATACATTTTTCACAGTGTGTGTATACCAGTCAATATAAAGGTCTTCGGGCCCATGATGAAAACAAAATAGCGACGATCGAACAGAGACAGGTCAAGGATTTGTTGGTCAATTATTTATTCGAAAATCAATTTCAATGGGAGCTGAACATGATATAAATTAATAAAATTTTGATGAGCTTAGATTCAGACTAGGCTCACTATAATTATATGACCTATATTTTACTAATTAATTAAAGCCCCATTGGTTTCATGTTGGAAAAAAATCCATTTCTAAGTAACATATTATACTCTCTCCCTCCTTCCCCCTTTCCCTCTCTCTCTCTCTCTCTCTCTCTCGCTCTCTCTCTCTCTCTCTCTCTCTATCTATCTCTATCTGTCCCCTTTTAAAAATCTCTTTCTATTTCTCTCCCTCTCTCTCTCTCTCTCTCTCTAGTACATCGATGGATTTCTCTCGTTTTTGGAGAATGATTGATTATTATGCCAGGGGAGCCCCCTCGGAAAATTGTCCAAGAATGACCACATTTGGTTATGAGTCTTGGATGTATTACGCCAATGTCACGTATTTCCGTGAGCTTCGAGATATTTCTTTTGATGTAGATAGCATTAACATATCTGTGGAAACTATATTTCGTTTATAAGCTCTCAAAAACAGTCATCATAAAACAAGTCATGAAATATTTCTTTCTAATCGAATTATAAAATTGTTAATACCGTTACAATGCGATGATCAATGCAAGTTGTTTTGAGCTCACTGACAATATTACACGTAAACATGTTTCATTTTCTTACACGTTCGCCTTATTGTTACATAGCAGGTTTACATTTATATTGTTGCAATGTAATTTCATTCCCTCCGGTGTCAATATGTAAGATATACAAAGGCCAAAACATGCCAGGTGAAAAGTTCAGTCAAACTGGTAGTGAAACAATTGCCTGAACGGACCCATTCACCTTATAAATCTTCTTATCCCATTCCCCTCTATTTAACAGCCACTGTACATTCTTGATATCACAACGATGCGGGGGCATTCGTTTGGGATAGATATACGGTACGATGTTCAAATTCAAAATAATCCACTATTCTGTGTAAAACCAGTATATTTCCAACCCCTTTTTCGAAAAATAACGGAAAAACCCGGGACCCACCACAATGTGTATAGACACTTTGATAATGTATTGAGAAATAACGTCACATAATGCTAGGTCAATATCAATTACACAGATTATATACACTTAGACGTCAGCACATCTTGATTAAACAGCAATCTATTGTATTTTTCTGATCCACTGCTACAAAATGTGTCTGTGCCGTTCGAAAGAACATTTCAAAGTATCAGTCTCTTATTTTTATCGGAAATTAAAGCAAATGGTTACAAAAGGTGATGTAAACACTATTTAATTTGTTTTCCCCGGATAAATTTCATCTACTGCTAGAGAATGTTTTTCTTCAGACACGGATATAGACGCTGTTTTCAATAACGAAAGATACACCGTGAATAAACAAAAATATAAAGACTACAAAAGACCAAGTGCCACATGAACTTTTAAATGTACACATGCCATTTTAATTCTTCTTTGATACTGTAGAACTCTAGAATGTTCTTAATTTCTAATAAACAGTCATTCTAAGGATTTTAAGAATTACTTCCTCTTTCTATTTCGAGTTATTTTTTCTTTTGGGCTTCTGTGCAGATTGGTACTAACATTCGATTTTTTTTAAAAGTAGTCACTACACGAAGTAAAATGTCAATAAAATAACATCTCATTGAATGAGTTATACTGAATCAAGGTTGCCACTAATAGGAAGGAGGTTGACATCTCTCTGACTAAACATCAGCAAACTTGTAAATGTTTTGTTTGGTGTTGTCAAGCCTGGGTGTTGTTGTTCTTCCTTGTCTGCAAACGATACAATTTAAATTCATGCCTTTTTCTTACCGGCATCTTTTTTTCATTGGATACCCCTACCCCACCTCTTTAAAGAAAGACCGGGCACGCATGGATGACGCTGACGGCCCTCAGGCTCCTCAATCATTTACATTTTTGCGATGTCATTGCAGGGTAAAAAGTATGGTTCTCAAAAGTAGTAAGAATATATATCTCATTGATGCAGTAACAACTTACGATGCTTTGTTAATGATAGAGTGACGTTCGCCTGGGGTTGATTCAGAGAGTCTTCTAAGGGAAGGGGGATGGAAAACGCCCTAAAAACCACCAATAACAACATCAACAATACATATATCATTTCCTACCAGTTTTGATGCGCACGATTGTCAGCTGACGTCAAATGCTTTACAGTTTCGGTGAATTAGAACAATAAAATTTTGTTTTCTTTCGTTGATCACGTAGGCCATAGACCCCCTGGACTGATATTTTAGAACTAAAGATTTAAATTTGCTGGCTCCGACCCACATACATCCAATGCACTGCACTGTAAACCAGTATGCGAAGGGAGGGGGCAAAGTGTCAGCGGGCCTGAGGGCAGAAACCGTTTTCAGCAGGATTTTAGCAGAATTTTACCTAATGACGTATATCACGGAGCCAGTTTCTCGGAACTCGTCTTAAAGTTCGTGAACATTCCATATAAACGTGTGTAGTTTTATAAGACATATTTTGTTGGGATATCCAAAAGGTTCGACCGTTTGTGGGAACGGCTGGGCCCAAGAAGTGTATCAGCATGGAAGGGGGTAAATATACGTAACGTTGGGAGGGGGGGGGTCGTATGAATTGGGGCATTAAGTGGGCTAGGCTCTGATGCACGAACCAAGGTACCCTTAAACATTCCACAATGTATTTTTTTTTTATAGAATGGCGTACTTGCACTGGGTGACCGTAATATCAATGCAACAAATATACAGAATATGACATGGAAATCATATTTTGTGAAAATAAACGTGTTTTTTTTTTAGGGGGTAAATATACCTAACGTTGGGAGGGGGGGGGGGGGTTCTGGGTATGAAATGGGGCATATTTAAGTGGGCTACATTATGATGCACGAACCAATGTACCCTTGAACATTCCACAATGTATTTGTGTTTTATAGAATGGCGTACTTGCACTGGGTCACCGTCATATCAATGCAACATATTTACAAAATATGACATGGAATCATATTCTGTGAAAATACACATTTTTTTAGGGGGGCTAGGACGGGGGTGGGGGGGGGGGGGGACATGCAGCGGTAATGTGATATGCTGGATGCGCCAATGCTTTACCAAGCAACAGTGTAATGGAATCCGTAGGGAATATTGTATTTTCAGAACATTTTGGGGTTAAGTTTTAAAGAAGAAATATTTAAGTTACTACGTACATATTTGCGTCAAAGATACTATGCCTTTCAGCGAGAAAGTGTGTGTATGTATGTGTATGTGTGTATTTTTTGGTGATTTTTTTTGTTTTCGTAAGAGGTGAAGAAGATACTCGATATGCTGGGTTAGATAGCGGTAAAATCATTCACCTCGAATTCTGAATTTTGAAAGAGAAGAGATCTAGCACAAATCATTTTGCTTCATCATGGGCATACCGCCATGGTGTCATTTTATTAAATGACGAGATTTGTCGTTTAATAATGCGGCTCATAAAAGTACAACAATCAAACAGCTATCAAACAGACATTACATTAACAGATAGACTGTGTTATTCATCACCCATGGCAGCGGGACGCGGGGGAGAACCGCCATTGAAATTGAAGGTCAGCAGGTCAATTTATCATAATGATAATAATTTTGTGTCACTGAAAAGATTATATGATGCATGATATAATCATGCCAATTGGATCGGAATAATCACCCGTGCGAGTTGATACCAGCCAAAATCACATATATGGTCTTATAACTATACTCATGGCAAGTGTAAGTGTTATTGACACAACACATGGACATAAAAGTTCGATTCCATACTCTGAGGGTTTTCATGGCAAAACATATTTGTTATGCAAAAGTATATATTGAATATGAAACACTATGAGAAATCTTGAGGTAGAGAGAGAGAGAGAGAGATGGAAAGAGAGAGAGAGAGAGAGAGAGAGAGCGGGGATTTACTACACTATGGTTTGCAATAAGTCATATACTATATTATTACTGCCCACTTCACTTCAACACGATTTGAGCAATGACCATGATGATTGTAAGGATGTTTTAACAAAGGTTCTTTTTTTTTTACCAGTGGCGCAATGACAGATGTTACCTGAAGTTACTTTTGGGGCATGTAATATACAAACATAGCTGTTTAACATGCCCTACTATTAAAGAAAAATATATCACGAAGGTAAATACATGTAAGAAATACATTATTAAGCTACGTAAAACATCATTCATACAAAATGATAGAAAATTATACAAAAAATATAATTTTGTCATGTTAATTGTTGTTATGCACCATTATCTAAAAATATTAAATAAACGTATCTGAATCTATACAATGAACTAAGATGTACAACATGTAGTGTAAATATAACGAAGTTCACATTACGCTATATTTTTGTGAGTATCAACATGAATGTCATTGCAATTTTTAAATATGAACTTGGAAAATTAACAAGATCATCCATGTAATACACAATTCAAGCAAGTTGTGAGATGAGAAGAATAGATTTTAAAAAAAGAAGTGTGTAACATCTCCATTAAGTAAGAGAAACAAATAACGGAATGGTGATGGGGGGAGGGTGGTGGTGGGTATTTCTTTTAGCTTACAGAGATACCAACAGATAGGAGATGGGCGTGTGGGGGGGGGGGAGGGAGACTCTCCGGTCTTTTCCTCTCCACCTTTTATCGCCACACATTTTTGGGGCACGTGCCTTTTTTGGGAAGCCATCGAATGTCTAAAATAGGAGTCTTTGTCTTTTTGTCTTTTGTGTAATTATCATTATTTGATCATTACTTTCGGTAGACGCGTTAACAAGTTAACCTGTATACCCCTTTTCTCCTCTATTCTGTTTTGCTTCGTAAATTGTTAGTCCTTGATGGTTTCTTCGTGTGGGGTAGCTTGGCAACTGTAACCAAGCACAAGTTGATTTGCTAATTGTTGTCACCACGATTGCATTATTCATAGAAAAATATGCTTTACTGACATGCAGCTACGTGACCTGACTGTTAAAAAAAAAAAAACTTTTTCTGGGGTTTTTGTGTTTTGTGTGGAGAAAAAAACAAAAAGTGGAAGTCACGTTTACAGGCGATGAAACCATGAAAAAATATCAAAACATCTTTTAAAAAATTACACCCACGCAGTCGCCTAGCAACAGCAGCAAGTTGCATGTCGGTGACAGTACCACTCTCTTCATCCTCCAAAACGGTGCTTTTTAGACGTTACACTACCCTTCTCTCTTCTCAACCATGGGGCCTATAAAAGCTGGATTTCTCGCTTAAAATGGATTGGTCGCCATCTTCCCAATTAATTTCCCCCTTTCTATTTCAAGCTAGGCAACAATCTTATTTTTTTTCTTGTTTACAGAGGCAGTCCAAACGAGCGACTGTACTGAACAAATACCACGTTGGCCAAAATGCAATTTTTTACGTGAACACATAATATTGCCCCAAAACAACAACAAAAACTCACCATGGGGGGGGGGGGGTGGATATTAAGGGCTCGATCACCCTTTGTTACGCAAACGAAAAAAGGGGACTCTCAGAGGAATCACCCTTTTGTTACAAAGGATTTTAAATACGCCATTGACTGACAAAGTGTTGTAACGATTAATGAAATGTAAATGTAAACTACTTTGTCACGCCACAATATTTTCACAATCAGAATCTTTCTAACATATACAGTGGTGTAGCTACAGAAACACGATGGACTCTGATACAGAAACAGAGAGGGAGAAAGGGGGATAGAAAGAGGGGGGGGGGGCAACGCGAAAAACACGACCCTTTTCCTCTACCTCCATTCAAAGGTGTTGTTTTTCTACACTTCACCTACGTACTAGGACAAATAACGTGCCCCCATGTTGATACAGCCCCCCCCCCCCCAGAATGGCTAGACCCCCGTTACGCCGCTGCTATCGTTATGTCTATAATTAATCACGGAGAAGGAAGTAATTTTCCACTCCATTATGAACAAGAATGTAACCTTGATTATGAAATTACAATTATTTCAGTCTCTTCCTCTTTCTTTCATAGCTTAAATGCGAATGATTGTCCCGTGCAAATATTTTAAAGTTCGTTTAACGAGGATGTTAAACTGTGCATCAAAGCATCAACTTTTAATCTATCAGTGTACTAATGCTGTTATTCTAATATTAGTAAACTGTTTACGTGGGAAAAGCGTTTAGATACCCCCAATTGCTTTTAAGTAACGGGTGACTCTTTACAATCAAATTCCTTTAAAATCGATCCGACTTTGTTGGTCAATTGAGAACAGAGTCGAAGTTCATTAAAAAATAGTCATGGATGAAATTATACCTTGCTTGTTATGGTTTTAATTATATTTGTTCATCTTCATTAAACAAATTGTAGGGGACGGGGCCTCCGGTCTTTTCCTAGATAAAGGCTTACAGTGACATGGGGGAGGGGGAGGGGAGGTGGTAAACAATAAGTTAAATACCATTGGCTCGCAGCATATCGTATATACAGTCTCAGTATTTTGCTCGCTTACTAGGCCATGAAAGGAAAGTACTCAATAAACTGGATGTGATAAATTTAGATCGAGAAATGAGGGGTACAATATCTATTTGCAAAAATATATGTTATGTGCTACTTTGAATGAATAATACATTTGGATTCTGGACAGCTGATATTCGGACAGGAGACGACAAAAACGGGACAAAAAAGGACACCCCTCCCCCGGGCAAAATTGTGCCCAAAAGATCACGCTTATTTATAACAATTCAAATACTCCAGTGCCATTACGCAATGATACATATTCACCAGGTTAAAAGTGGGGAATTAATTTCCAATGAGCAAAAACAAACATTTGATTCCACCTGATTCGGTAACTACGACGAATTCGTTTTACTGCCGAGACAATTAATCACCCATGTACAAAACAATGAAACATAGAAGAAAAATACATTACATCCCCGGCCCCCCCACTCAGTGTTATTTGGGGTACGCATATGCTCGTACCCTCTTTTTGAAAGCACCCCCTATCTGAGGACTGCCAACATTTCCGAACCCCCCTTTCGCGGGCTTTTCGCGGGCTTTTCCTTCCTTGGAGACCCCCCTAAATCAGGGAAAATGCTCAATGTACCCCCCTAAATTCAGAATAATTTCTCAGGAGTCCAAAGAGATGAGAGAAAAAAAGAAAAATACCCCCTTTTTAAAGAAATCTCCGGGTGAAAAGTCAAATACACCCCTTTTTTTTACAATTCTCGGGCCGGACTTTGTCGCACGAAAAGTACCCCTTTACCGGACTTTTTGGCAACACGCATGCGGTCATTCCGACCTCTGAGGGGGGGGGGGGGGGGGGGGGGGGGGCCGGGATTACATCCTATAAAATCGAAACAAAATAAAACACCAGGACCGGTATATCAGTTGCTAATAACTTTAACCCCAAAACCATGAGAATATATTGGTGCCAGTCACTTTGGCTGTATAAATGCACTTAGCTGTTGAAATTGTACCCGTCTTAAAATTTGCAGCACATTTTGTAATCACACCAAAAGTTTACAGTTTATTAGCATCTATATTGTATTGTCCTGTGGTGGGTTTGTACGGTAATACGTATTTTTAAAACAAAATATGTCATATATTCTTAATCATTTATGCCTTTATATTACTCTATTATCTTTTAAATCTTTTATATTATATTGAATGTTCAATGCAACTTATTTTACCTTTATTAAGGGTGGTCGTCTCGACAAATCCTCATGTGTTTTTTTATGGCTACCCAATTCTTGTGTTGTTATCTGTTGTATTGCTTTATTGTTTTATCATTTTACCTTTTTTTGTACTCTTGATGGATTTTATCCTGTTATCCTATCGTAAATGTAGTCTGTTTTGTATCATTGAATTGCATTGAATACGGTGTATACGTTTCTACATCAAAGAATTACCTATAGTCTGATAGCAATGGCAAGGCCATTCTGCATCATCATAATTTGTAGCGCGAAACCTTGACCTGTGATAAATTACTTTCGGAGTAATACAAGCTTCAAGCCGCTTCAAGCTAAATGCAATATAGTCAATCAATACGCACAAGAAAATCAATAATATAACGAATTTGCCGATGGTTATCTGTTCTTGAGTATAAGCATTTTATCAGTTGATATTGTTTGATATCAATTCCGCGGGTTGTCTTTCAATAGTACCTGTCATAGGATGATTATGGCACACAATGTGATAATGTATCTGTCTGAAGTTTCGATTTGTTTCTATTGTGTTTCTGTCATGTTGTAATTTCATGCTACCACTGATGGCTAATTGCTTTACAAAAGGTTGTTTCAATACACGCACAAAGATGATGGAACTGGCGTTCAAATGTCATTTACTGTGTGAAACTAATCAATGTCTGAATGGTATTTATTATCAACACCATGTAAAAAATAATTACCGTTGATAGTGTGGTTTTATACTGTATGGTATGTGTTAACATTGTGGTATAGATAGTAAGCGTTCACACTGTGGTGTGGATAGCATGCGTTCGCACTGTGGTATGGATAGTTTACGTTTCACACTGTGATGCGGATAGTACAGAATGCTTTTCTCACTGTTGTGCATAGTATGTGTTCACATTATGGAGTGGATAGTATACAATCAAATTGTGGTTCGTTGATAGTGTGGTTTTATACGGTATGGTATGTGTTAACATTGTGGTGTGGATAGTATGCGTTCACACTGTCGTGTGTATAGCAGGTAACCACACTGTGGATTGTAAAGAATGTAATTTACACTGGTGTGTATAATATGTGTTCACATTGTGGTGTATAGTATGTTTTCACACTGGTGTGTATAGTATGTAATAACACTATGATGTGTTTAGTCTGTTATTCTCCTTGTGTTCATTGTTTCACACTTATAAAAACAGTGTTTTTTCACTCAGCAAACACTTCGAAATCTTTCCACTGCAATTTAAGATCGCGCAATGTTGTGACGATAGTGTGTTTGACACTCGGTGCTGCTGCCGCTGGTAACAAAGTATTTTCATTTCCTTTACATTGTGAAAATACGGAACACTTCTTGCACATTAATTGTCAACACAATGAATCAATTCTAATATCAGACTGTACTGCGCACTGCATATTTTTTGTTTGTTAGTGCAGCGTGTCAAACTGTGAAAATAAATGATGTAATGTGGAAAAGTATATATACAATGACTTTAAGCTGTCACCACTATGGGAATATTCACAATTCATTCTAAGATAACACTGTCATGTGGTGTGTTTAGTATAAGCGAATCTTGGTGTGAACATAGAGTGTTGTGTAGAAAGTGTGAACAGAGCTGTGAAATTCTCACAGCATGGAAGTGTTCAAAATCTCTTTCTCTAGGTTGTACTATATGTGACCTTTTGTCTCCCTGGTACTTGCATGAAAATCATATAATCATAAGAAATAAAAATATGAGAGGGGGTGTTTACTGCTTATTTCAAGTGAAGGTAAACAACTTATGTCACGATCAGAGATCCTAAATGGCAAATCAAACAAATAAAATGGCATTTACTTTCCAAGAGTACCTATTATAGTTGATTAGAGGTTCAAAGTACGTGAATTGATTAAACATATACAAAGACAAAGTGAATTTCAATGATGTACAAACAACATTATTCAATATATTCCTTCACCGAGTATCGAACGAAAACATATTTAGAAAATGAAAAATGGAAAGAGAGAGAGGAGAGACTGACCGCTTAGAGAGGGGGAGGGGGAACAAGAGGGTGGGTGAGATGAGGAGGGGGGGCGGGGTTGAAGAGATTGCAATAAATTAAAGATAAAGAGAGGTATTTATGTCGACAGAGAGGGGAACAAAATAAAACAGCCAAGGTTGGCCTTGCAACACTAGAAAACAGGGAAAATAATATATGCTTTTAAAGTGAAGAGAGAGAGAGAGAGAGAGGGAGAGGGAGAGGGAAAGAGAGAGAGAGAGAGAGAGAGAGAGAGAGAAGGGGGGGGGTAGGGGGCACGAGGGAGGGGGTTAAAACAAAGGGGTGTATAATGTGTGTCAGTACTTCTTCTCCTACAATACTCCTCAACGGGAGAGAAAGAGAGAGAGAGAGAGAGAGAGAGAGATAGAGAGAAAGAGAGAGAGAGAGAGAGATAGAGAGAGAGATGGGGAATCAGGAAGGGAGAGAATGAAAGTCAGGGAGAAGAGATACAACAGAGCATACTGTAATTGAGTAGGGATATAGTAATATCATTAAGAGACTTACCCAACAAGCAGGTGGCTGCTATAAAAAGCAAGCCATGTCCTGGTAGCTGGGCCGCCATGCTACAAGCAGTCCCTATGACACGCATTGACCAAAAACGTCCCTATGGTAACTTCAACACCACGTCAATCCACTAAAAAAGGGGGTACCTGTCGCTGAGGTTATCAGTCTCTTTCTCTGCAAAGGTAGAGAAAACAGAGTTATATAGGTAATTCGAATATGGCTTTTTCGCCTCCGTATAATTCCATGCTCCACTAGGCAAGATTAAGAAAAAATTACATTACAATGTTACTCGAACGAGTACTGAAATTGAAAAGATAATGGAGTAATGTAATGCACACATAGAGTCATGGCTTGATAATGGGATAAAAAATAAAAACGGTGCTTATAAAGCGCTTACCACCAAAAGTCTCGAAGCGCTACATGGATGAAAGATTTACTGATCCATAAATAATTGAACGGCTTTATTTCAGTAATTGATAGAGAGAGAGAGCAGGCCCACGCGATGTTTTCTCATCGACATCAATCAAGTTTCATATATCGATAACAAATTCCATAATTACAGAGGTACAATCAAACCTGTCTATTGGGGACTTCTATTAAAGAAGAGATTAAGTCAAAATTGTTAAGTCACCCAAGATAGAAAGAACAACAAAAAATCAAACAAAACAATGGTTTCATGTAATGGACAATGCCGTCCTCCCTTAAAGTGACTGAGGAGGAGGAGGAGGACGAGGAGGAGGAGGAGGAAGAAGAAGAAGAAAAAGAAAAAGGAGAAGAAGGAGGAAAAGAAGAAGAACAAAGAATCAAGTAGTAGTAATAGTAGTAGTAGGCCTAAAAGTAGTAGTAGTTTTGTTTTCATTAAGGTTCATACTAAATCTACTAATAACAATTTGTTGGCTACATAAAATAAACTAAATATATAAAATGACAGATTCACAGTGATATGCAGTTTTGCATTGGTTTTAAAGTTTTAGATTTTGTTCTACATATGATTTATTGATTCAAGAAATCTTCGCTGGCATCAAAACAAAATGCATTTAAAAAAAAAATAATTGAGATCGCAAAATATATTCATACGTATTAATTAGAAAATGTTAATGAATACAATATAAATAATTCATCACAATTTTGAACTGATGTAGATTACGTTAGAAAGTTAAAAATCATTATATGATAGTCTTTAGATGAATTATTAGTGGCTTCGGAAATTGGTGTGAAAACTGTCTATATGATTATGTAGAATAAACAAGTCATCAATAATATGTTTTGTGATTCATACTCCAGAGAAGATAACACTATTATAGAACAATTTCTATCAAAATTCGAAGAGTAAAAATTGTAAAGACATAATCAGAGTTTCAAAGTATTTTTATCTAGAAAAAAAAAGAGAAAGAAAGAATAGGTAATAATACAGGGGAGGGGAAAGTTACCAAAAACAAAGATAGTAAGCTTCTATACGTATGATGAAATATCCAGCCATTAAGATATTAACATAATATATAACCTTTGTTTGAAATTACCACGGAAATTACCACGGAAATTACACGTTTTCTCTGGTTATCGAATTTCATATTGGACACTTAAAATGAATAAAACGAGGGTGATTATGCATGCGTTTGACCCTTTTATGTCCAACTCCAAATACATTATAACTATTTAAGTGAAAAATTATTTCTCAAAAAATGAGCAAACAAAATCACTCGAGTTGGATGCACAGTTGACTAAATGGATCAAAATCATAACTACACCATATATTTTTAAGAGTAGTTGCATACCACGGGGATAAATACATGTATAGCATCCTTGTTTTTCATTAATTCTCAGCACTCCCAGAAAGCATGCTCATAATAACTGTCTCTCACATATAATTTTCATCTCAAGGATGTCCTTTATAGAATAGCTAACTTCATTTTACCGAAATGAAATGAACTAACCTGAATTGGTGCATTCATGAAAATGTAATAGCGGCTATTTGCCGAGTTGCGAATCAAACCATTTATATGGCAAAACACAAAATAGGCTATTTAGAATCATGAGATAAGTAATTAACAAATGATGATAAAAATGTTTGTAGTTTTAATTTTAATTGACAAACACAAAAAAATGACATACTTACTTATCGGCAATATCCTGATGTTTTAGAAAATGGTCTGCTCAGATGTTATGTTTTAAAAGTATAAACCTCGCTGTCGGATCAAATGATTCTAGTACTCCAGCAGCTTATGATGAATGGCTGTGTAGCGAGACAAACGAAATCGCCCTCGTTTTGTCATCTCGTGTAAGGTCCACACTGATTGGTTGTAAAGCTATGCGTAAGGTATCAAAGCCACGCCTCTTTGTGATCGCGTCACTTCATAATACAATTCCACTTATTGAAATATATCCTAGTTATTGTAATATCTTCAAAAAGGGATGCTTTTATATTGTTACTCGGTATTCTAGAAAACCGGCTATGAGCGTGTGCAAATCAAAATCTTATTCCTGGTTATAAGCGCCAACTCATAACAAAAATACATTCTCACCCCCCCCCCCCCACACACACACACACACGCAAACACAACACTCAACACACTACACACAACACATAACATTCAGTTGCTAAGAGCTAACATTGCTAATTAGAGCTATCATTTGAGCCTTAAAAGAACATTGGCGCCATATTAACGGGGAAGACCGCCCTGATATTAAGTTGGTTTTAATAGAAGCAGAACAACATTAATAATGGGAGAAACATGGCAGTGAAAGTTTGAGCAAAAACCGATTAAAAGGAGTGAGAATTGGAATGTGCTTTGTTGATTAATGCTATGAGTGTTTACTGTAGTGACGTGTGTGTTTTTTTTGGGGGGGGGGGGGGAGGGGGGGGGGGCGAAATGAGAGAAGTTTGTCAGAAGAACGTGTCTGAGAGTGTGTAAGAGCAAAGGGACTGCTTGCACATCCTTTGACCCACTCTTGTGTCACCTCACAATACATAACTTGATCTCATTTGAACCTTTTCTTTGTCTTCTACCTTTTGTCTGGTATTGCCTTAGTCATGTTGGTCATGATTTTTTTGTTATATATATATATATTATAATTTTGTGCAAACAGGATGTTGTTCTTTTCAAAGTTGATCCGTTTTTTAAACCACATTTGTATGTATTATTGCAAATATAAATTGTATATAATGTAGCCATTTGGTTGCGAAGTGCAATCATATAACCTTTTAATCAATCAAAACAAACCAATCAAAAAGTTATTAAACTTTTGAGGTGCGATTAATCATACATAAATTGGCAACTTTGTGTCGTATCTTGTGAGCTCCCCTCCCATTTTCCCTGTACTAAAAAACTTAAAAAACTTAAAAACCATAGTTTCCCTTAAAAACATGTTCAATCATACATACACTCTAAATACAATTATTCCACATATTTGTTCATACAACCCCTGTATGGACAAAAGCTATCCCGTCATCCTTACATAAGAAAATGAAAGTTCATGAAATTGTATGAACAAAGCTAATGAAAACTTAAACAAATCATAGCTCACTTATTTTCAATCAGTTATTGCTCAAACTTTCATATATTACTCTATTTTCTGCTTTTATTAAATTATATCACGGTGGATTTCCCCTTTAAGGTCAAATAATTATTCGTCTACTCATTGGAATAAACAAAATAACTGCTCTTATGCTTAACAAGAAAATCATTTAAAACAGAAATCCTAGAGCCCCATAATGACAGCCATGCTGAAGCCGGAGATATAATATTATTGTGGCACGCCAGGAGTGACAAGTAAGACAGACACACGCGCTATACAAGAACCCACTATTATCATTATTAATGTGTCTTTGTTATCTGAAAATTAAGCAAACAGAAAATTAATCAAAAATGCATTATTGAAAAGACTGATCATGATCTCTCATCCTTTGAAATTATTCTCTGAGCATCATCACGTTTGACAATGAGATTATATTTTTAGTTCCCCAACAATCAATCAATTAAAATCTTCCCTCAGTCTAATGACCCGATACGAAGCACATGCATGGGCAATCAAACCACAAGGTCGTGTTTTAATGTTCTGAAACTATGATTATTTGCACTGTTCGCTCTAGCTTCAAACGAACGCGATGGATGATGACAAAATGTTATTGTGAACATTAGAATCATTCATCTCACCAATTAGTTAATAAGCAAAACTTTCAAACTTGAATTTTTTACATGAATTGAAATATGTTTCCATCATCACATTATATGCAAAGATAAAATATAACGAATTGATTAAGTAGACAGCCAATGAAATCGTTAACTGGCCAACGATCAATTCTATCACTCACTCAATCAATCAAACTTTTAGTCGTCCAATCAACTAATAAACTGATGATGGTCAGCAACAATTCAGCCAATAATATGAAACAATCATATGAATTCATTTGTCAATACATTATTCGATTAATCAATCAACCAGTAAATTCAAGAATCAATACATTATTTCATGCGGTTCTAGGACACCTGTCCCCTGGACATCCACCCCCGGATAACCACCCCTAGTCAACTACCCCCTAGGAAAACTACCCCCTAGGCCAACTACCCTCTCGGACACCTATCCCCCGGACAACTTCCCCCAGATAACTACCCCCTACGACAACCATCCTCTAGGACAACTACCCCCGGACAACTATTCTAGGGGGTAGTTGTCTGGTGGTAGTTGTCCAGGGGTAATTGTCCTGGGGGTAGTCGTTCTAGAGGGTGGTTGCCCTAGGGGGTAGTTGTCCTCGGGGGTAGGTGTCCTAGGGGTAGTTGATTGGGGGTGGTTATCTGGAGGTTGATGTCAAGGGGTTTGGATACGAATTCATGCATACAAATAAATCAATTAAGCAATTTAATGAACAGATTATTCAATGAATCCAATAATCTATCAGTCAATAATCTGTTCATTCAATCAACCAATCAGTCTATCAACCAGACAACCAACCAATATATCAATCAATCAACCAATCAACCTTATGTATTAATGAATCAATTAATCAATCAATCAATCAAGCAATCAATCAAACCACCTATTAGTCAACTAATCAATTAATCTATCAATCAACAAGTCTTTAAAGACCGTCAATACCACTGGGCCAGAAGGGATTAGACCACACAGCGAGGTCATCGAGATGTGGCTATCTCATTAACTCAGCTCTCAACATAAGAAAAAGAGGATCATGGGGGACGAACAGGCACCGATTGGGGAAGTTTTCTATATAGAGGGAGCAAGTAGCTACAAGTAGGACAGTGGGGCTTTAAGTCAATCAACTAATCAATCTATCAAGTCAACCCATCTATTAGTCAACTAATTAACTAATAAATCAAACTATCAAACAAACTATAAATCAATCAACAAATCTATCAATTAACGAAGTCATGAATTAATCAACCAAACTATAAGTCAATCAACCCATCTAATAGTAATAGTCAACTAATCAATCAATTTATCAATTAATCAACCTTATATATTAATGAATCAATTAATCACTCAGTCAACCCATCTTATAGTCAACTAATCAACTAGTAATTCAATCAATCCATTAATCAAACCACCTAGCAATAAATCAATCTACCAATCAATTAACCCATCCATCAGTCAACTAATAAATCAACCAATCTATCAATCACCAATCATACTATCGGTCAATCAATTAACCGACCAACCAAGTAATCAATTAATCAGTTACTTATGCAAAATAAACCTACCAATCAGTAATTTATGCAACACACACCTACCAATCAGTAATTTATGCAGTAAACCAATCAAGCCCTTACTGTATGAATTCATTCATGTATCAATCAATCAATCAATCAATATGTAGGTCAATTGAGTCCTTTTCACACTATGAACTTTAAATTCAAATGATTTCATTTATTTGAAGCAGCGAGCTATTCCATTGGAACAGTGATGGTCATACATATCATAAATCATACACAAATAAACTCTCATCTAAACATATTGTACTATTATTTTGCGTTTCATTAATCCTGTACAGAACATGCACGGAACCCGTTTGAAAAAAAATCCTTACATCACCTATCACCTAAAAATAGCTGAATAAAACTTGTGCAGCCTTGTGTGAAGGTGGAGATGAAAGGTATAGCTGGGTGCATATGAGCTCAATGTACTGAAACAGACAATGTAGAGAGAGAATCATCCATTAATTACCAAGGCCATAGTAATAGTCACAGTAACTACGATAACAGAAGATAACAATAGACCCATTTCACATCCAAAACACCAGTTTGATAAATTGTTGATTAATTTTTACTGGCATTCACACTACTGGAAAAACCCATAAAATTCTGTTAATTTTTGCTCATACCAATATTTTGGTGAGTAGTGCGCATGTAGAGTCCTGTGACGAAGAAAAAACGACATTGTATTGAATCTTTGATTTAGACTGCAAAAATCTGTGACATTTTGGCAGGTGTTTAACAAAAAAACTCTCAAGAGGTGGATTTTTTTCATTTTGTTTTTTTCATCGCTTTTTTGTCGGTTTTGACGATAGAGACACCAGAACCTTAGAAAAAACAATAATTGCTTCAAATGATTATTCTTGAACCATGTGGACTCAATCATATTTTCTGTATGCATAACTTGACCTGGTGAATGAACTAAATGATATTGCTGTTTAAATTCATTTGTTGACTGTGATTTACTGTATTGTTATTTGAGTGTATGATCAACATGGAGTATAGAATTCCTGGTACTACCTACATAATATATGAATAACTGAACATATAAAAATATTTAACATATATCATAAAAACAAATAATATCTATCTTCTAAATACAACAACTGACACAAATATGTCAAAGAATAATAGAATACATATAAAGTATATACTTGAAGCATAAACTATAAAGGATATAAAACGATATCTGTCAAAGGAGCATTATGAGTGTAAGAGCGTATGAACATAAGTGTCGCGTAACACAAGACAATAATGGAATGAATGAAAAAGTGTACAAACATGTTATTTTGAAATTACTTCCTCTTACCCATTGTGACATTGTGATGTCAAGTTCCCCAATTTCTGTTTTTAGAGAAGTTGGCTTTTCAATACAAGAAGTTAATTATATGTATGTAGGACTGTGACAATCTAATATGATTCACTATTCAATGGATTCAACAGTTTACTTTGCTTCTCAGAAATAATTATTTGTTATATTTAATATTGGCTATTTTTTCTGATTTTGTGAATACTACATTTTACCAGAACTCAAGATTATCTTTACTATTTATGATTTACTAAAGATGTATTCATTAAAAAACATGTATGAAATCAACTGACAATGTCATTTTACTGTGTCAGCACTATATACAAATATGACTATCTAAGAACTTGTAAAACAGGAACACAAGAATTTGTCTGCTGGGGCCATAAGGGCGTAGCCATGTGAACATGTACCGGTATAGGTTTCAACGCCCTTCTGGCTCCAAGCAGATGATGTATTGGAACATTGCAACTCAACAGAAGCAAAGATTAGATGTGAAATTTGGCACATGCTCATGAAATCAAGAACTCAAAATACACTGAGTAATCGAAACTACTAGGTCTTAGTATGTACGAGAGCAATGCAGGCATAGTTTGTAGCGATTAATCAATCTGTCTTGACGTCCAAACATACATGTACCGGTACGTGCTTTAGTGTGTTTCAGTAAAGAGTATTGTGTACCTTTTAAAGCAAGTAGAGATTTACAATGAAATACAGCATGCAGACATATTCTCTGATACCATGAGTAGTATTTCATTGCTCCTTTGTTGCCTTTCCTTCAAAGAATCTGGATTTGAAAGCATTTCGTTTGTTCATGTTTGACTAACAGTCTGAATCAATCAATACCTGCATCATAGATAGAATCACAGACACTGCAAAGAACTGAACCTCAAATGTTCCACTTTTGATTCAATTAGCTATTAATATGATTTAAGAGTATGGCAGGAGAACACATAGTCACATTTCCCTCTGAATAATTTAACACCGAGTGGGAGCGACTAGCATGACTTGAAAGCGCAAAGTGTGTGTCTCGATTTAACGTTCAACGGCTGATAAAAGGATGCTTTAAAGGTACTATGTCCCATTTGCATCCAACATCAAATGCTGTAGAACTTTGCAGGAATTATGAATATGTCACGTATGTCATCTGTGAAATTAAACGACAGCAGTGTTTTAGTTTTTAATTTCTGCAAGGAAACCTGTTTACTTTCTAAATTTCACTGTCAGACACTATTGAGTGACTGACAGACTTCTTTTTTCTTTGGTAATAACATACATAAAATGAGCTGTAAAGGGTACACAAGCACAAACGTACGACTGTTCCGTACAAGGTTCTGAAAATCAGACTATTTCCTAAAAGGATTGCAATCTCTAAAGTCGATTCAACAACTAACGGTTATTATTTTCCCACAAAAAGACATTTTCAAGCCATTTTTTTTTGAGGGAAGTTCTAAATTAGTATTATCTTTCAAATGCCGGTGGAATTCAACCTTTTCCTTTTTTGTGCCTGCAAATGGGACATAGTACCTTTAAATACCCTGAATAAGACAAACAACAACAACACTTTGCCCTTTCAAGTCACGCTTGGCACTCCCACTCCATGTTTAATTATTCAGAGAGAAATGCGACTATTTGTTCCCCTGCCATACTACTAAATCATATAAAAAACAAGAATATCAACAATTTGGTTATATTGATAACCTTTTGGGGAAGCATCTTTATGGAGGGTTTATTAGCAAATTGAATGTAGAGGTGAAGAAACAATTATCTTTTCTCACAAGATCCTTTACACACAACGGCTACTCAGTCTTTGAAAAAATAAACTGCTGGAATAGTGCTCTCCAATGCCATCAAATATATACAAATAAATACTATTGAAAATAAAGATCTTGCAAAAATTAATCTATAATCATGACTTCCCTGCAAGAGGTAAAAAGTAATGTAACTGAAGTGATAGGTTATGCATGTAGTTTACAAAGAGAGTTGCTTATGATAAGATATTACATAATAAAACACATTTTGGTATGAATGCAATGTACAGTTACATGTACATATCTGTATGGCGATCTAAATGTGAATCTATTTGATCAGGTATGCCCTCACTTTCCTCCAAATACAGTATATTGAAGCAACATCAACCTATATACAAAACAATCTTCTTCCATCATTCAACAGTTTCTATTTACATGCTTACCTATTCTAAAGAGTACAAACATTAGGTATATAAGTGCCAATTTAAGGACACTTCCAACATTTAAAAATTTGTATGAAAAGTAAAAGTAACAGTATGAAAAAATGACAACGAAATGCAATCATATTAAGAAATATGTCTCGAACAATACTATGATGTCACTGAAAAGGTAAATATAAGAATGAAATATGATTCTACATTTCAACAAAATGTATTTGAATGTCATTGCCTACTCAAATTTTCTCAAATGATTCCTTAGAAACTGATTAAAAAAAAATCATGGGCCATCTATCAAAAAGGGGGCTAAAATAAGAAAGTGCCTTTTCAAAGCACTACAATCAATAAAGGAATAATGTCAAGGGAGAGATAGAAAGTACCAGTGAGTGGTAGAGCGAGAGAGAGAGAATGAGAGAGAGAGAGAGAGAGAGAGAGAGAAAGAAAGAGAGAGAGAGATGGAGAGAGAGAGAGAGAGAGAGGGGGGGGGGAGGGGATGGGGAAAAGTAATATGATGTCATTAATTCACACACATACACAGTACCCATCTCAGAATACATATGTACACAATTACATCACCATAAAATGTACAAACTTGATTAACATTTCGCTTAGCACCAGTCATTTTGAGTAAACTGAAATGGCAGGTTGAGCAAAGGAATTAATGCCTTGAATAATAATACCAGGCACCCTTTAAACAAAATTATGACATTTAAAAACAAGTAGCAACAGCTACAAAAACACATTACTCTAAAATACTCTAGATTCTAAATTACTGTTCTTACATTTGCTCTAATACTGATTATCTACATGTACCGGTATGCATATATTGCAACATACATTACACTCTTGCAAACTGAAACATACATGTGTGGAAGTTAAGAAAAATAAATTGAATTTTTCATAGCAGATTATCTTTCCCATCTACATGTACATTTGCAATCTATTGCAGTAGTGCCCTTTACTGAAAATAGTGACCAACAGTAAATTATATAAAGGGAATCTAGAGCGAGTTATTATGAAAACTTGAGTGAGAAAATGCATAGATCATCCCCTAACAGGTGGAGAAAAAAAACTTGCAGATATACAAGGCATTTTTACACTCAGTGGCAGTAGAAGAGTTTGTGCTGTACGAGTTTGTGTAATGCCATAGGCATAACATAATGATGTATTGAACTGAATGGTAACATTATCTCCCTACCTTATATATATAAAAAGACTATGAAAGTCTATAATATATACAAATTCTTTTCTTTTTGTATAAACATATTGTATTGGTTTATTGAGATAAAATAATCGAACCTGTAGCTGATAGCTGAAATTGTTCAATTTACAGAGTAAACAGTCCATGGATTAACATTACATTGATAACACAGATATACTTGTGTTTAGTGACAATACAAGCACGCTGCTATAGATTCCAATTAAAGGCACTCATCAAATGCTTGAAATTTGAACATCAATAAGCACATCATCACCTTTAAAAAGGCAGGGTGTATAAAAGATGCAGTGCAAAGAAAGAAACGTTATACACATAAAAAACATGAAAGTTTAAAACTGGTAAACGACATTACTGTATTCTGCATATGCTAATCCACAAAATATAATGTTGGCAATTTTGTTGGTACTTTTTTGGTATCACGGGTATATAGGATGAAAACCAAAGATGCCGCTTTCCCTGAAGAAAAACAAAATACTTGAATGCAGCTAAACGTCTGCCCCACATAGCACCTCCTTTCAGAGATACATGCACATTCCGTACTAAACAACGTATGAGAATTATCATGGAGGAGCAGTACATTGGAGCAATATTTGGCCATTAGTAACACATCTATATTTCAGTTAACGCAATATTGCTTCTAAAAATGATAAAAGATGAAAATCAACAGTAAACAGAAATCACAAAATGATAATAAGTTGTTAGAAGCATAAACATGACATGAAATATAAAGCTAAAAGGCAAACAATACAGGCCATAAACATCCATCTCTACTGTTTACCCCTTTGATACAGCCACTCCTCATTTTGTGAGTTAGCTCAATTTTTGTTGGGGGGATCAATTTAGCCCTTAAACAAATCCGGTCACAGCCAAATCATTGCATGAAATTTAGCTATGACAAAAACAGTTATCAAAAAAGAAAATGGTTCCATAAGGGATGTCTTGTTTATTTTGGGCTGATAAACAACGAGAGAGTAAAGTAAATTAGTTTCCAAGTTGTTTGGAAGTGCATACACACAATATATCATAATGTGATATGCGGCTATGCCCTATACAAGAATGGAAAAGCACAGATATTATTGTCCAATATCAAAAGTACACTCTGAAAGAGGAAGAAAAGAATGCTTATATCCATAATGTTTGTACATACAGCTGTACATGTATGTATATTTTGTTTTGTATGATACAATCATACATGGTTTTGTTCATTTGATGAACTCGTAGATTTATTGTATCTCAGATATTGTCCTGTAAAGGTTTGTTCAGATATGACAAAACTGCGCTGTTTTTTAAAGGACTTAAAGGGTTATACGCATAACATTTCTTAATCTTATAACACAGAGTCCTTTGTTGCGCACAGTTACCGTTCATTTTACACGCAGACAAAAGTGTGGCGTTTTTTGCAGCTGTTTACCAGCCCATATCTGAATGAGCCTTAATGTACAGTTCTGTGCAATGAAATTCAGATTGCAACATACACACAATGTACCTAAACAACTCCAAAACTCTTTGCAAAATAAAGCCTAAGATACAGAAGCAACATGTTGAAGAATTCACAGGACTATTTCCATATCATTTGAGCCCAATTCCTAAAGGGAAAGTCACAACTATTTCAAAAATTATATTGAAATCCCAACGACGATAAAAACAAAAGTAAAATCTTGCCTTTATCAAGAAAAGAAAAGTACATGTATGGCTCTGTAAGTACAGTTAAAAGCGTTCTCTATTTTTGACGTTCATATCCTCTAAGACAGTACAGTCAATCAGTATAAATCATCTACATCTGCTTTATTCTTGTCAATTTCTTGGGAGTCAATAAAAAACATTTCCTTGTATATTTTCAGATCAACAATGTACAATCAAATCACATGCTAGGTACATGTTAAAAAACAGCATTAAAATCTCTACTAGCAGTGAACAATAATTGCAAACAGTAGCTACACATTTACATATTAAAATGTGGCAAAACATTCCAACAATTGTTAAAAATGACTTACTGTCAAAATAAATTGGCAACGTATAAAGGAGAAGGAAGACGTGAATACAATTCATCATTTATCAGCTTTCTGCCCCTCTTACTCAATGTGGAAGGAGTTGATGTGAGATTGAATGATTGGGCGTGGCCCATAAGGCGTGGCACATCGGGCGTGGCGTATACCGGTGTAAGTGGGTTCCATCTTTAATCATCTTGGTCATGGCCGTGGGTGATCATGGGTGGCTTGGGGGAGCTGAACGTCTTGTTCTTCTGCTCTCCGTTCGGGATGCGTGAGGTGGTGGCAGTGACATCGCTGGCAGCCCGTTTCCTTGACAACGCAGGTGACATCATGGCCTGGGGCTCCTCTTCAAAGTGGTCGTAATGGTCAACGGTGGCTTCATGAGGCATCTATACGTATGGAATTGAAGATAGAGACAATATTAAGATTTTTTATCAACGTTTAAAAAAAACTTCATTGAAACGTATTTCAAAATCCAAGTCTGTTCATGCACTACCTACAGAAATACCTCCCCCCCCCCCCCAAAAAAAAAAATCTAAGGTGGTCGTGTATAACTCAGTGGCTAAGGTAAGGACTATTAGGCCTAAACAAAAAGGGCAATACAACATCTTTTTTGTAGGCCTTATTGCCGTAATGAAGTGACTTCCATGTGCAATATTCCATGTCCATTTAGGTTTGTTCTGTATTCTTTGTTTTTTTAAATCGTTATTCACTGCTTGAAGCTTTTCTTAAAATAATGTCCTACATATAGTTTTCCTAACTGAGAGAACGAACTGTAGTCAATGATAATTGTGATTACAAATACGTTCTTTTTTTCTACTCTTAATTTACTCGATAAAATCCTATGGTTAAGAATAGACAAATGTTGTGTACAAGGAACAAAAGAACCTCTTCCCCATGTGAATTGGCAAGTTTCTAGTCGCTGATACAAAATGCAATGCTACATGTCAGATCATCATGTGAGGTGTGAAACCTAAATGTGAACGATGGCATTGAGAATTGGTAATGGTGAAACTTGAAATCGGATAACTTACCAGTTGATGGGGTGCTCTGAAGAGATAACTGAATGGGTAATGAAGTAGGTTAAGGAATGATGATGAGTAGAGATCAGCGTAGCGGAGTACTTGACTGGCAAAGAAGGTCTGTCTGGAACCTGTAGAGTTAACAATAGTATTCAGAGATAAGTTATGAGATAAACAAATATTATACACTGTACATTAAGATAATAATTAATAACCTGTCCTACCTTTTAGCACAGCATGTATAACAAATTGAATAATGTACTTATGTGCATCCACAGTGATTCAGATATTATCATTATCAAAGTTAAGTACAAAATCTACTTTCTGTAATACAAACAAACACACAAACATATATAACTTTAACCCTCAATCTTTTTTTTTGTGGGAGGGGGTGTTATTATATATATATTTAAAACATGTTATCTTCTAGTTAACTAACACCAAGGCATTGTTCTACATAATTGTTGGAGGGCTTTGGGGCATATTTGTGGTTCTTGCATTCATTTTCTACAAGTGCATCACGTAAGTTCATTTAGAATCAAGATTTTCTTCTTTTTTTGGGGGGGGGGGGGAAGGGGGGCTTGGGGAATACTTTTTCTTTTGGAGTGGAATGGAAAGGGGAACCTAAATAAAAGCTACTGAGAGCACCTTTGCTCTGGAGTTGAATGATAACTTACCACTTCTGAACAGACTTCCTAGTTTACCATGACACATATCCATCTCATGAGTGATAGTCTGCATGGCCTTCCTTACTTTACTGATGTCTGGAATCCTCTCGGTTGCACTGTCAAGATTCCTACACGATGACAAAACAATTGATTTGTAATATCACCTTACTGTTCATACTCGCACAACAAATAAGATGTACAGTCAAACCTGTCTATAAAGACAACCCAAGGGAAATAGAAAAAGTGACCACTGTAGACAGCGGCCTTTCTAGACAGGTTCTACAATACACATTTCTCTCTCAAGGGAGACAAAATGCATGGCCATTATAGACAGGTGGTCTTTATAGAGAGGTGGTTGCTAACACAGGTTTGACTGTATAGGCTAACACCTAATTATCATCTCTGTTACACTGTCAAGATTCCTACAGGCTGAAAGCCACTCAGCAAAAGTTACCATTACCATTTTAGATGGTATGATCCAAGATCAGTTCAAACCGTACAAGGAAGCCAGATTTTGAAAATGGTAAGTTTCATTTTCCTAAACAAAAAATACGTTGTGCAGATGATACCAGGTAGATTTAAGTAAGCATTATGCATGTGTTTGCTATATGAACAGGAAAACAAGAATTTAAAGGTAAACTGATGCATGTTCAGTTCCACTTGCAAAGTGATTGCATTGTGAACGAAGAATTGTGAATAAATGATTTTAGAATCATCTTAATACTGATAACAAATTGTGTAACCTTTGCAAAAAAAAATCACAAACAGTCACAAGCTCAATATGGGACTATGCACATGTGTGGCGTCAAGATACATTGTGACTGAATTTAGAATCACTCACTTGTACTGCTCTGCCAAAGCCACATCCAGCTCTTCCAGTCTCTCAAACAATGCTGTAATAAACAAAAACAAAATAATATGAAATTTATGAATATTTAATCATAATGTATCCTTGAGGTGCACCGCAATGTACCTTCAAAATTAAATATGAATAATGTATAAACTGTTCTGTGGTTGTATGTTTACTACCATCGTCTCCTTAGTGTAATTCCAGAGAACTGATATGGAAAACATACTGATCTAACTTATAAAGCAACTTTTACAAATGAAATTTTATCTAATAGACCTTGTTACATTTGTCGTAACTGGAATATTTGCAAAAGATAATCCATAGATTGAAAGACAATGTAATGGTTCATTTTACAAAAAACACCTCAGATTATTACTTTATTTCTCATTCTGTCAATTACAAGTTGCTTTCTTTACTTGTTTACTCTTCTTCTCTATCCAGACAGAGAGTACTTGAGCAAGCTCTCATACCACAAAGACGCTACCATTTCCATCACCATCATCATCCTCATCATTACCATTCTCATCATCACCATTACTATCACCATCACCATCACCATCACCATCATCATCATCACCATCACCACCATCATCATCATCACCACATCATCATCACATCATCATCATCATCCTCACCATCATCCTCATCATCATCCTCATCACCACCATTCTCATCATCACTATCATCACCATCACCATCACCATTACCATCACCATTACCATCACTATCACCATCATCATCATCACCATCACCACCACCATCATCATCATCATCTTCATCACCATTCTCACCATCACTATCATCACCATCACCATCACCATTACCATCACCATTACCATCACTATCACCATCATCATCATCATCACCATCACCACCACCATCATCATCATCATCATCACCACCATTCTCATCATCACTATCATCACCATCACCATCACCATTACCATCACCATTACCATCACTATCACCATCATCATCATCATCACCATCACCATCACTATCATCATCATCATCATCATCACCATTCTCACCATCACCACCATTACCATCATCATCATCATCATCATCATCATCACCATTCTCACCTTCACCACCATCATCATCACCTCCGCCTCCTCCTCCTCCTCCTCCTCATCAATTATATTTCTTACTTCTCTTCTCTGTCCAGACTGAGAGTTCTTGTGCAACCTCCGGTACCACCAAGAAAGTCCTCCATCCCCTCTCCTTCTTAGACTTGAGGATATCTCCAAAGATGTGGTCTCCGATGTAGAGGACATCGTTGCCTCTGGCGTGGAGCATCTCACAGATGACATCGCAGGATCCTCCCGAGTAGACCTTTCCTTGCTGGGCCACGCCAACGTGACTGCCAATCTTCAGGGAACCTGTATCCTGTGATTCATTAGAGACAGGAAAATAAGCTTTAAAAGCATTGTTTAACAATGTTAAATCTGAGATGCATGGCCCATGTGTTATCAGCGTCTGTGATGTGGTATATAGAAGTCCTAAAAAATTGCGCTCCAAAAAGATCATGAAGTGCCTCAAAAAATTAAAAATATTTGAGTAAACAGTTTTACCATACCCATTTTCCCCAATACATTATAAAAACCTGTTGGGAAAACAGAAAATTTGATTTTGATTTCCAACCATGAATATCTTGATAATCAGACAGGAGATTGGCTTGTAAAAGTCATGGGGTTCCTGACTGACCTAAAGGTTTATAATTATCATTGCAGCATGAGCTAAATCCAGGATTTTGTTTCAGAATCTAAGACAATGTTACAGAGTCACTTTAATTAGGAAAGTAAATTGATGCATGTATATGGTGCAGATAAAAATAGCATCACACCTTTGTTACCACTCCAGTCATAATGATAAAGTGATATTGTGGATCTTCACGTTTCAATCTAAAGTCTAAACATAATGTACAATCTTGCATTGAATTTAAAAAATCCATCACAATTGTATCTAAAAAAGAAGACTATGGATTAATAAAGTTTGCAGCAAATTAAATGACAAACTGAGGATAACATGTTATACTACTTTATCTGTGGTTTTCAGCAAGTTTACATAACTCATTGTTTATCTATTTATTTTGCTTGTCCTTAAAGGGGGTTTCCTTAGTTGGGTAATCCCTTTGGCAGCTCACTCAGGAAGCTATACTGGGATGGTAGGTGAGGCGAGTAACTACAAGGAGTGTCATGAATTGCTGGAATGGTGTGCGGACAAAGCACTTGTCAATTTAAACTAAAATATGCTGAGTCCAGTGCAAGTAACAACCGATGTGAGAACCAACCGGGGGGCTGCATCATTCTGATGGAGGGTAGAGCAGCCTCCTTGAAGTTGGTTATTCCTGTTGCATTGACTGCTGAGCCTGGGTGTAGCGTTAAGAGAATATGTGTCTTTCCCGTGGCCTGACTCGGGCTTATTGGGTATAATACGACTACGGTCAACAAGACCGCAGTATTCACATGCGTGCAACATACGCAAAATTGAAGCATGAGGAGAACTTTGGTCTGTTTCGCGAATGCTGACCATGTAGAGATCAAAACACTGATTACTGTAAATCAAGTCCATTCATTTACGTGCAGTTGTCCAAAAGAAGACATAGATGGCATTAACCAGTATCTGCCTTGCTACACCCCCTTTAAAATACCTGATAAAATACATGATTCATTTTAAAAAAAGTTTTCAGGTTTTGGGTTTTTAATTTGCTGCCAATAATCAATACAGACAAGAAAAGACACATTTTCTCTCAAATAAATCATCAAAATCATATCTAATAGCGCCAGACAAAACACAAACTCTCCAAATCTATTGGGAATCGGTAAACAGAGATAAAGAGCCATGACTTACGAGATCAACTTGTCTAAGGATAGTTCCGTTGGCAAAGAAGCTTGGTTTCTTAGCATCTACAATGGTGATGTCAAAGTACTGGTACCACTTCTTGTGAGGAGTTCCAGGCTGTAGGGAGTTGAGAGGACAAAAGATTAGATTACAGAAATAGATAAATTTATTGAGTGAGTCATAAAGCTAAACCATGCTTGTAGGTGATTCACATGGCCAGCATTCTGCAGCCAGGGGAAAATACTGACAGAGAGAGGTCTTTCAATTTTAACCAGGTGCTGTTGAATATTGTAGACCAGTGCAACTATCAAAAGACTCAAGTTGCTTATCATCGACCATAGAATTAAGTAAATACAATAACCATACAAGCAAAATTATTCATTGTTAAAACTGCCTCAGTGACTATCTCTCTACACAGACCACCTGTCTATAATGATCTCTTGTTTTTGAGGGCAGCCATTCAGTATTATTGTGACAGTTCAAGTATTGAAGTATATAAATGACCTTCTGTGATCTTCTAAAAAATGTTTTGGGTGGTGCTGGTTATGTTTCCCTCACCGATGACCCCAAGTAAGATACTCTAATCTTGACAAGGGGAAGCTGTATTAATGCAGCCTTTCCCTTCATGTACTCCACAAATTCACATGCAATGTAGAATCCAAAATATTAAGTTGTTCTTCAATATAGATACCACAGTGAGAATCAGTCAACTAAAATCATATTACACATATGAGACAATGCTTCTTTGCACGTAATGTGCTTCTCAAGTGTTTTGAAATTTAACCTGGCTTTAGTTCAAACTGCAGGCATAAAATTGTAAAATCACAGTGAGTCACTGATCACATCTACTTATCCATGAACCTTATCATACCAGCAATAGTTCTTCGGTCAAGGTAAGGTATTCTAGTATGCATTATTCTGAATGTACACATTTCAAGCTCTTCCACCTTGGGTGTTGCTCTATACTTTCTCATGAATTATTTAGATGCTACACAAGTGATATCCCTGTACCACATTGTATTTATTACGGGAAAGATATAACCAAGGCTTTAAGATTAATAAATTGTTTCTTTCAAGATACAAGGGTAGTCATGGAGCTAATCAAGATCAGAAATGGGCAATTTTGCAAAGCCATTGTGTTGCACAAGGCCATCCTTTCATTAATTGGTGCCTATTGTTTTGTGTCAATGTGCACATGTCACGAACGAGTGCCTGTGCCAATTGGCACTGGTGGTGAATGGAAGGTTACTTAGTCCTGTTGTGATGTGGTGGTTATAAGTCAATGGAATAAGGATTATTATCATTTTCAAGTTTTATTTTTGTAATACCAGTTTTTGATAATCTTCCTAAGAAGCCAGAAATCTAAGATTAACAGGGCACTGACATACCTTTTGTATGTCACTTGCATTTCTATGATGGGATCTAGGTCTGTTCTGAAAAATTACTGAACAGGAACGCCTAACAAATGGTAACAAGTTCTCTGACTACACAGGGTGCATATCTAAATCTTTTTGGGGGAATTCTCAATGCAGAATAAGATTGTCACTTACCGCAGGTCCATGAGGGAAGTCAAACAAGTACTTCATCACTTTCTGAAAGGACAAAAGACAATGAGAAAGATACGTCAATTGATAATCTGTTTGAAATTAAAATAAGTTAGAATAAAAATAGACAACACAAAATCGTGCTGCCCGGGTTGTTTTGGGAGGGAGCAGGTATGAATCAGCATCTCCTCTACTTAAGCAATTACACTGGTTAACCGTAAATAACAGAATCATATACAAAGTTTCCCTAATTGTCTACCAATGTTTGAATAATTGTGCACCAATGTATCTGTCTGTGCTTCTACATACTCCTCCTAGACTTCAATACAACCTCCGCTCTTCTAACGACCCCACGCTCCTCCGATTACCACGTATCAATTCAAGATCGGGGGAGTGTAGTTTCTTTTATTATGGCCCCAAAATTTGGAATACCCTCCCTTTCGACCTCCGTACCTCTCCCTCAGTTGAAATTTTCAAGAAAAAACTAAAAACGTACCTCTTCAATAAGTAAATTGTAATTCTAATATTTTTGTTTGTTATTATAATTACTCTTTTATACATGTATTATCTTGTGTTTACTATGTCATTATTTCTGTAAAGCGCTTCGAGCAATTCGTTGGATGTTGCGCTATATAAAAGACAATTGTATGTATGTATGTATGTAATGGGTGCTGCAATGCTAAAGAAATATAAATATCATTAACCTGTATTCCTCTCATTCCCCATGAAGGGAGTCGGGGTCAAGGGTATTTATTACCATTTGTTACAAATGCCTGTCTATTGCTCAATAAACTCAAATCAACTACATGTACTCACCAATCAAAGCTACAAGATTTATTTATTCCAAAACACAAGACAGTTTTAACAGCTTTTGTCTTTTAATTGATTTCTACTCCATGAAGTACCATGTGTGGTTGCTGCTTGGGTTACTGAATAAAGAGTATCACTTGAATGCTTCATTGGAAATGAATAAACTAATATGGTAACACAGTAAGTATTTCTATGGAGGCTACCCAAGGGAAACAGAAAAAGTGGCCATAGTAGACGGGTGGCCTTTCTGGACAGGTTCTACAACACTCATTTCTCCCTCAATGGAATAAAGAGGACAGGTGGCCTTTACAGAAAGGTGGCCACAAAGACATGTTTGACAGTACAAGAGAATTTATTTTCTAGATCAATAATAACATACAAGGTACCCCCTATATGGAATATAGCACCACACCAAAAACACATATTCTTTAAACTCTTTCAAATGAGTATTCATTATTACACTGTAAATGTCCTAGATATATGAAAAATCGACATTCTTATGAAAAGCTTGAATATGGATATCAATTTACAATTCTCTGTGCTAATTTGATTGCCCTATCGTATTTTGTTCTGTACTTATGATGTATATTTGTGTTCATGTTAATTGGATCACGTTTACAAGTTTTACCAAACTTTTTATGATCCCACCACATTTACATTAATCTATTCTTATTTGTGTATTTACTTTTACTGTGTCATTTTTTGTGTGAATATGGTTTATGGTTTATACATGTTTTAAAATGAAGATGTTGAAATGATAACGAACATTACCTTGGTATAGTTGTAGCCACTGTTGGTCACAAGGAAAACCTTCTTCCCATGGTCTCTCATTCTACAAGTATAAGAGATCATTTAAAAAAAAATGATAAATACAAATATTTCTTGATTTACAGAGAATATTTCAGTAGCCGTGGAAAATTATTTGAACAAAAAATTAAATAAAATTGTTATGTGAATATTTGCCCAGGTTAGATAAGATTGATGAATGACTGTGAAAATAGATTAATCTAGTCAAACAAACCACACTTAAAGGTCGCTGGCCATGTTAATTTTGAATCCAGATATCTGCATAGATTCAAATTTAACACAATGCACTCAATATACTTTTACCAAGTGGAATAATCAAAAGAGAAATATACACCTGTTTAGTTTTATTAAAGGGGAAGTCCACCCTGATAATTAGCTGGTATCAATAAAAGCAGAAAATCAAGAGAAAAATACATTTGTGAAAGGTGGAGCATTAGCCAATTAAAATTAGAATAATTTAGAAACACAAATTGGCAAAACTGTGACATATCTTTTGAGGTCCTTTCCAATTTGCTCTGCATAGAAAATTTCATAAACAATTCATATTCTTATTTTTGTTTTTAATGATGGAATAGATTTGTTTCATACAGAGGTTATATGAAAACATATTTGCAATGATTTTATTTAGGGTGAATGTATGATTGGAATTTCTTTAGGGCAAAATGAACATTTCTGATTTCTTTACTATGTACAGTCTACAGAGCAAATCGGAGGGGATATCGCCAGACACGTCACAGAATTGCTAATTTGAGTTTGATTGATAGCAACTTTAAAAATTCACACCTTTCTTATTTTATATCTAATTTTGCTCAAACTTTCACTGACCTGTTCATCTCATTTTCCTGCTTCTATTAGAAGCAACTTAATATCAGGGTGGACTTCCCATTTAAAGGTTACACATGTACAGGAAATTGTATTTGTTCAAAATGAGTACAGTCAGATGCCAATGAATCGATGATCCTTACCAAATGCCCAGAATAGTAATTACTGAATTAAAGTCAAAAACTGTTACATGCAACAACTTTTTAATATTTTTGCTGGTACTTATACTACACAACATATGAAGTAGTATCTTCATGGATCATACAATAATTGTTGCTATGTCAGACAAACATCAACAAGGTATTGGGTTGCCAACAGTAACTTAAGTAATGCATGCATGAAATTTGAATGCATTTAATAGTTAACTGGGCCCCGTTGTATCAAAACTTACCAACCATCGATGGTAACTTTGACATCAATATTAACTACCATAGTAACAGCACCCAAAAGCGAATCAAATCAAGGTTTCCATGGAAGTTATTATTAATGGCAAAGTCATCACCAATGCTAAGTTTTATGCAATGGGGCCCTGGTCTCTTCCTTAGAAAGAGTTGAGGGGACATAAAGCAGAATCAGATTGTATCCAGGTTTTGCTTCATTCATGTTTCAATAAGAAAAAGATTTAATGGGAAACATGCATGAGGTCCCTAAAGCGGATATAAACATGCAACCACAGTTTTCGACAAGAAAGTTCACTACTACATGAATTTGAGGACCTGTGATACTATTGTGAACAGGTGCGCCCTGTTTTCTTAAAGTGCCGGGGCTGCTTTGACCAACCCATTTACATGTATTGTCGCTATCCTCATCCAAGAGAGCAGTTCAGACCTGGGTCTTAGCCCTGAGAAGATGAGAGATAAGGTGATGGAAAACACAGCAACCTTGCCCGCTAAGAGCTTTATTAATCTTTAGACCGGCGACGAGTCTTCCATCTAAAGACACCATCAGCTTAGGGGTAAGTCCTTTCTATGTTCTTCATAGAAAATGTGGAACACACAAGTGTACAATGACTTTAAAGGCGAGGCACACAAACTATTGATACCATTTCCCCTGCAGGTTGCCACTAGGAAACACCAAAGCCTGCGTCTGATCATGCTTTGAGCACCTGTACCTGCACCTAAGCACCTCTTCAAGAGCTTGATGTCATCTGCGGCTACAGCTATAGGTTGAACTGAATGAGGTGCAGGGAACATGGTTACCGATTGTCCAGAAAGTGCATGGTGCAGTTGAGAGAACAACGGAACAGTTCCCTGATAGCTAGCTGCCTATAAGGTAATGGTATCAATAGACCAGTTGGCTTGCCTGAATAGTCTTTAGTGTCTGATACTGAACTAAGATACGCTAAACAAACAAAAAGAAAAAGAAGAAGAAAACTTGGAGAGTAAAAGCGAAAAGGTTGCGTAGAAGACGGAGTGGTCGGTCCAGTCTGCTGCCCTCACCTTTGTAGAAGCATGGGTAATCTTGGGTCCTTGATGATGTACTCTTCAGGATTCTCTACCGTTTTATCCTTGAGGGAACCCTGATGAAAGAACAACAGTCAAAAGCTTTTCATCTTTAGTTCACATAATGATATGATGAAATAGGTGCAATAGTTATGATAATAATGGATGAATGAGTAAAGCTATCTGACTAAATGAGTACAAAGAAAAATGACAGGAAGCTGACTGAGCAAAGAACTCCATAGATCAGCTGGAACCAATGATTAGTTTGCCTGCGTTTTATCCATTCAATTTTTTTAAAGGAAACCTCACCCCAAGAAATAACTTTAGTTATTCTGATAGATTTATTGTATTTTTGCCTATTAATCTACAAGATTCCCAACCAAAGTGTATGAGAAAGGTACAAAGTAGGATATTCTTAGCACAACATGGGCATCGCCATTTTCTTGATAACGTGACGTACTATCCGAGGATACTTCCTTCCAAAGTCTGCTGTAAGGAATTGTTCCATTCACCTGATATTATCTTTTGTACTACAATTTTCTGAGGTGAAGGGTTCATATAAATGAAATAGCTTTGTCAACTGCTATGTTTAAGTATTTTTAAATTAATGAGATACAATTGTTCCCCTGCTATATTTTTCTACAAATATAATTTTTACCTCATCAGCTATCATGTTCCCTCATTGAAAAGAAAGTTTTTTGTAATTGAATTAAAAATTCAATCCAACTAAAGCTTGGTGCATAATACATGTACAAGTTTGCCTGGTACGACACATTACCACAAAAATAGCTGCGTCCACGCATGCTATTAAAGGCTTTACATCATGCCCAAAATTTCTTCATTTATATATCTCTTGTACATTTTTGTAAGGAATATTGTACTTCAATAGGCAGGAATATATCTATCTTTCAACATACCTACACATATTCTTTGGGGTGAGGTTTCCTTTACAAATTAAGCAACCAAAATGTTTGTCTTTTTGTCCTGTTAAAATTTGTGGAAGGGAAAGAGGGGCACATACATGCACAAATAAAGAGTAGAGAAAAAGCAAAGTTTAAAGACGGGCAAGGTAGGAACTAGGAAGAATTTAATTTACATTTCGGTCATTCTTTGTCATTGGGGCAAACACATATGACAACATTCATGTTACTCTGGTATGAGCTCTTCCATTACAGATGGAAGATTAAATCAAGTGCTTAAGACTTTCATGCTATGTCCTGCCAGAATCATTTATGTTTAAGTTACTCACTACAAATTTCTTTTCCTTTTCTTTCTTTTCTTTTACCAGAGTATCATGGACATCATATTCACAATGCATTATGCTAAATTCAGGTCAAGAGTTTTGAAACATCATGAAGCTCAAGAACTTCTTGACATAAATGGCTACAATGTATGTCTTCTATGCTCAAATTATTTTTGTAGCAAATGTCGTTGATTTGACAGGAGAAATGATTTTTCACTTCTCATGTTGTAAAAATTGACCAAACATCATGGAACAATTCAATTATTTGTTTATCCAAAGAAAATGAACTACGATTCTCTTTTTAACCAACAGGAAATGGGTGGTCCATTAAGTAAGCCTTTGGGAATGAAAGAATTTAGCATTCAATGAGTTAAGACAGATACAGGTGTAATGTTATTCTTACCTTGAGATGAACCCAGTCAACGGTGTTCCTGACATCAGAGAAGATACTCTCCCAAGACATGAAGAGATCGCCTTTCCTCACCCCCTTGTCACCGTCCACAAAGTCTGGCTGAGTTGAGAAATAGTTCACCAAGCAGGCGATGAGGTAGGTTTCTACATAGGGCAAACCAAAGAAATATCATCAGACAAAAGTTGAAGAAAATATTTTATTCTCAAAATAGAACAATGAGTTCTGATAAATGTGGATCATTATCTCATTATTTCCTCTTTCCCAAGTGGAAAAGCAATACTTAGTCTTACCCAATAGCTTCTGGACAATATCACACTTTCACAATGCAAAAGCAAGACCAACACTGTTAAAGCCCCACTACACTAGTTTGGCCGGGAGGGATTAGACTTCCCTGCATGGTCACTGACATGTGGTTATCTCATCAAATGAGCTCTCAATTAACATAAGAAAAAGAGGATCAAGGGGACCAATGGTCACCGATTAAGCATTGTTTGCTATATAGAGGGTGCAAGTAGCTATACATGTAAGTAGTGCAGTGGGGCTCTGATTATCTTCAATGGGTATTTGCAAACAAGTCTTCCTTTACCTGGCAGGTTGAAGAGCGTATTGAGGACGTACAGACGATCCTGTTCTGTTCTGAGGGCAATGAACTTGTTTGGGTACTGCTCTGCAATCTCTGCTGAAGTAAGGAACTTGAAGCCATGTACACATACCAGGATATTGCCATATGTGTCAATCTGAAGATTGAGAGATTTATCAATCATATTTTAAATCAGATAAAGAGTACTTTATCAATTTCATGAACATGCACATTTGCACATGAAAGTGTCATTATGAAATGTAATCTTATTATGTATATTCCTCAAACTATTGGATGTACTGTACATGCACAGTTATAAAACAAACTTCATGACTATACTCTACAGAAAATCAGGGGGGGGGGTGGGGTTAGAAAATATCAAGTGTTTGATAATAAAGCATGATATTTAATAAGCAGGAACTACTTGTATTCTACAGGTTGTTTCTAATATGCAATACAATTTTTTAAAAATTAACACTCACATTGAAATCTAAGAACTTATGTACATATACTTCTTTATAATGGTAATAAAATATAATCACAAAATAAATAAAAATGATACAATATAGCTGCTTAGGTAATTTATAGACATTGTGTCCTCACCTTAAGTAGGTTTCCATAAACCTTGTCAAAGACAAGACCTCTGATAGGAAAGCATGGATCATATTCAAAGTTGTACAGATCCTGGAAATAAAACAAGAAATCAATGTTTGTACAACAAATTTACAATGAAATTGCCAAGTCAAAAATATTCACTGCCTATTGATGTTAGCTTTCTAAAATAAATTTGTCACATTTCTTCAAATTTTTTACATATATTGAGAGATACCTACATGTACATGTAGCGCTTAGAGACTTCGGTGGTAAGTGCTTTATAAGTAACGTTTTTATTATTATCATTACATGTAGAATCTTTGTGTAAAGAATGTCTTGTGTAGATATTTTTTCAAATGAGACAAATCCATTTTCCTCATGTTCATTCAAATAAATTTCTATTTTCTGTTTTTATGATAAAATGTCATATGTCATAAAAGATGATAATAACAATGCAATCTTTTAATATATCTTCACCAAAAGTATACCAAGATGTTGTGTGTGTCCTGATAGGTTGTGTATCCGGACAGTTGATTTAAAACAGCAATTTGATGAAGTTAACATGCAATATTCTATACATCTTTTAAGACTTATGTTGGACAATATTGTGAAAGACGAATATGTATGATGGTCAGTGCATTTTTTTTGCTTATTTAACTTTAACTTTACTTAACTTTACTTGTTAAGTGTCCAGACACACCTCCCCCCTCCCCCACCCTTCCCCGTCCTACAGTGTATACAAATGTCCATTTGCATATTTACTATATCCTCCTCATTTAACATTTATAAGCAGAGTATACCTGTATATTGGAAATATGATAAATTAGTTTCCAATGCCTACATAATCAGCATGTCCTTGTACCAGATTGTAAAAGGAAATAGATGCAGTGAAAGAAGGCTTGTTTACCTGAGGGTATCCAATGGCAACCATACGCTTGACAATCAGTTCAAAGCCAAGCTGCTCGTACTGGGGAGACTTGTACACTGAAGAGAGAGGAAGATAGAGAGAAGGAGGAAAAGAGAGAGAGAAAGAAAGGGAGATATAAAGAAAGGGAGAGAGAGAGGAAGAGAGAGAGAGAGATTATTATGATGTGAGAGTCTGAGAGACTGCACAGACAATAGATGTACAGAGAGGTTGTGCATCTTGCACAGCAGGAATATACAGTATTGTCCTACATGTAGCTCCTGCCATCAATCATCATTTCACCTAATGAAATAGCCCTGCCTTTGGTTAATGACTTTGATGTAAGATGACGAATGGAGACTGACAGAGGCAAATCAAAGTGTGCCGACATACACCACTCTCCCTCCATCTCGCTATTAACATACAATTGTACATATATTAGGGAATCATGACTTGTGGAGGCATAATGGTGTAGTGGTTCATTTACTTGACTCTAGAGCTCAGTCCAAAGGTTGAGGGTTCAAATCCCAGCTTGTCACCAATATCCTTTGGCAAGACATTAATCTGCATCTTCCACTCTCCATCCAGGTTTTACATGTAATATGGTTTTTTTGGCTGATGTGGTCAAGGTGATACAACAGCCCATTTTTAAAATTCTAAACTGCTCCTAAGTGTGTAGACTATATAAAACAATTACAGAACAATACAAAGTACACAAGTAGTTCAGGGCATTGTAGAGGTGAACGTAGATAGAGTTGAAGGCTGACAAACAAAGATCAGGTTACTGCATTGCTTGCACAGTTTGCTGATGGCATCATGCATAGAGATTTGTTATCCAATCATATTTCACATTGCAATCATACCTCGTCCTACATCTCTTGAATAATCCACTATCCGTGCATCATACACTAATTTATACGTGGGTAAACTGTGGGAACCACGATTGGCCTGCTTCATTATTTATTGTAAATTCAATTCAATTTTCAAGTACATTTAATCATTTATAAACCCTTTTATACTGTAGTTGTGTAAAACTAACAGCTTGCCCAAAATGTACAGTGAGGATGACTACAACAAGCAAAATAAGTCCTCAAACTGAAACTGAATCAATAACAACGCTGGATAAGTTGGAAAAATGGAAGGGGAAGGGCTATATTTCTAGATTCAGTGTAGGATATGCCATCTGCTAATTCACATGTTTTCTTTACTTTAAGGGGTCATGATTTAAAATGGACCAATCACTGGAATAAAATTATTTGTGTACAGTATACATTGGATTTACAATGTAGCTACATGTAGATTCAATAAGATCGACCTCAACTATCTACTATCAGGCATTTCATGAACATGTACAGCTGTACATGCAGGTTAACAATTATTAAGGAGTATAACAAAAATAAAGGATAAAGTAAAATAAAAGCGCACAAACAGAACCTACAGTACACCTGTATGTACAATGGAGGTTGGACTTTGGTCTGGTCAGTGGCCTTTTCTATGTGAGCCCGTATGGGCGTGTCAACTAGTTTACATTGTAAATATATACTTAACCAGTCTTTTTTATATTGACGGGGAGTACATGTACATTTAAATATTTCTTTGTATATTTGAAGCTAATACATGTACATGTACATGTATTGTGAATTACAGTGTAGTGATATGGAACCTGTAACACCTAAAGAAAAAAGTGTTAGGGTGATTGTTACATTTGTTTTCCATGAGATTGCGATACATGTTCCTGTAAGATATAAGATTTCTCTGTCTGAATGGGGCAATACTATGATGTCATTTCAAGTTGAAATGTACATGCAGGCCTTCATGCTATGAATGTCATGTGTACATTATGTATTACTAGAGTTCAAAAGAAGAAACGTTGATAATACTGCCTACAGATACATGTAGATGGGTGGGGGGAGAGGGGGGGGGGGGGTGATCGAAAGGGGGAGGAAGCCCAGTCTAATTGATATTAAAGGGAGTTCAGTAGGACAGGTTTTAGGATTACATACTCATTTTTGTATATTGGGGTCTGGATATAAATATAAGTGTACAATATGAGACCACCGTCTGCAACATCCTGCATGTTCTTTATGCATAATGCCTACATGTACATAGCATCTTGATCCTGCAGTGGAAAGACACTCCTAAAAAAAAAAGAAGAAGAAGACCAATCTTGTTCCTCTGAAGGAATCTGGGTTACCTTGCAGAGACCCGTTTTGGGGACACGCCTGATGAGGGAGGGGTAGCTCTGCATGGATTGGTATCAGCTTGGAGCACATTGAGGTAAGTACTGAATAAATACATTAATAGTTCACTAACATTGCCTTTGAACACTCTGCACATCCAGGGATGACACCCCATTGTTTGCTAATCAATCAGCACGCAATGTATCAACAGTGTTATCATTCCTGATAGGGGTCATGGCAGTGCATTGTTTCAAATAGCACATATGGTATCACTGTCAGGCTACATCGGTAGATCTCACAGAAAGCGTTCCAGATGCTCCCTCAAACAGAAATATAATATGACGGTAGAACAATTGAGACTTGACATCTGTAGACCTACAAGTTTATTCGGTAAACATTATTACAGCCACTGATGTCATGAGCATGTTAGTTCAGGCATTTGAACTTTATACAATGTACATGTAAAGCGAGGCTTGATACAAATAGGGGATACGTTGGTTGCGCAAGGAACCCCATAATGACCCTCTGAGAAAATAGGAAGTGTCAATTTTTGTTCAAACATGGTGATTACATTTATAAGCAAACGGCCTAAACAATAAAACTCTATAAAAAGAAAATCTCGTACTGTCACAACTACAAAACAGCAGAGATACTACATAAAGTGAGTCTGCACATGTAGACTACGGTACTGCAATAGAAGTTCGTCCAGGTCTCTTGCTCATGCCAAACAGCTGGTCAGATAAATAAACTGAAGCCTGAGTGGAGTTCAAATCAACTGATACACCATAATGCCATCAATACTGGCTCTTTTTGGACTTTTGACAATACATTAGGATGTCATTACAAGATAGAAAAAGATTATTTCTTGAAAGGTCATTATAAAGATTGAATTGTTAACCTTTATTGCACCATTTTGGGATTATTTCTACACAGATAAACAGTCAATTGGATTTATTCTTGTATTTTATTATATCTTTGATAATTTTTTTAATTTACTTAATTATTTTTTTCTTCATTATTATTATATTCGAGGGGAGGGGTCTGAAATTACAATATGGGGCTCATGTGTACCAGACCATTGTTAACATCAAGCCCTCTTATACATGTTTTGTTGGTCACTAAGAATAAAGTGTACAAATCGTATGTTCAGAGCCAGAAGGGCATTAATTACCTTTGTGTTTAAGAATACTGTATACCGGTACATAGAAATTTACTCCCTTCCCGCTCGTACCGAATGAAATACATGTTCAATGTACTCTCTTGATCCTTGTCATTACTACACATTTTGCATGGACATGTATTAAAGAAAAAGAAATACCCAAAACATCAGCTGATGATTTAATAGGAGTGATTTCATTTTTTTAAAACTGGCTGACAATTTTGAATAAGATCATTACTTTATTAACTACATGTAATGTTAGTTTCATTTCAATCCCCTTTAAAATCTTAAGAGATGTACATTTTATGTCTACAGGCATATGACCAGGAGGGTGTTTCACAAAGATCCTACGTCGAACTTACACTGTAACTCTAAGTTGGACTTAACAATAATGGAAAGCTGTTAGCATCTTTGAAAATATTTTGAAAAAGTTATTTTAAAAGGCATACAATTTTGATTCAAATCATTTATATTTTCTATTATCAAGGAGATTTCATGTTCTTGATGTGGAATTTATGAAAAGTCAAAAATACTTAAATTTTTGCTGTTGAACATTCATTTATTTTAAGGCTACAAATGGCTCTCCATAATGTTTAAGTTCAACTTCGAGTTTAGTTCGATTTAGGATCTTTGTGAAACACCCCCCTGGCCATGTTGTCAAACTTACTTGCTAGAGTGTAGTCCATATCGAATCCAAAGAATTTGATTTTCTCCATGCTGAGACTCCTGTTGACAAAGACCCTCTTGTGAGCTTCTCTGCGATACTTCTTGACATTAGCCGGAGAGCTCAGGTAATCCACCCCATCTCCACCTTCATGGTTTATACCAGAGTCTGTGCTCGGTGCTCCACTATGAACCAAAACAAAGAAGAAGAAGAAGAATAAAACACATAATTATATATCAGCAGGATGCAGGATGGTACAAATGCACAACTTACAAATGCACGTACATGTAGCACCAGTACATGTATTTATGAATAGCAATAAAAAAGGAAGAAAAGGAGAATCAACAGAGGTTTTTTTCCAACATATGAACATCTAAAGTAAACCTGGATTTACATGTGCGCATCTAAGGGCAATCTAACCCCTTGTAATAACTTTGTTTGTATGAAAGCAGAAAAAAAAAGTGAAACAGAATGACAAAAGTCTTAAATAAATCGGACCAATAATAAGAAATTAAGTTATGCATCTTTAGAATGTGAAATAATTACATATTCATTGTAAGTCGATGCGATTCTCAAATTGGCAGTTTGGTCAGTAGATCGTGATGTACAGTCGTCGCAGATAAGTCTACTGTCCGTCATGTGCAACAATATTATTAATATCTTTTCTTCTCCCAAGTGCCTTTCCCCTTTCCTTTTTCACATGTCAGATGATATGCCACCGTTCTTCATTCCTCATTTCTTCTTAAAAGAGAAATTCAATTTTAATAGTTTCTTGATTCTATTCTGCTGAAGCATAATATCAAACAATTCCTTATCTCTTCCAGGCAAAGTTCACCTCATTGTTAACTGAGATCTGTTTGCCCAGTGATTACAACACAATGGAAATTATTTCCAAACACATACCTGCTATGCATGCATGAACACCAATTGTTTGTACATTTCACTTCGCATGCTAGAATACAATGTGTACGTACAGTACTGTAGGCAGAGTACAATTTTTTGATTAATTTTGCAAATCACAGCTGAACTGCTCATGTTGTAATGTTCATTGTACATGCTGGCCATATACCTGTATTGTACAGACTTTTGAATATTTGAATACTACAAGCTTTAATAAAAAGACACACTACATGTAGCAATATTGATAATTGTACATGTTCTTGTACATGTACAGTATTTGATTCCTCCTTTCTTTCTCTTTTTTTTTTGGGGGGGGGGTATAACTTATAGGACATCTTTCTTTTCTCCTCTTTATGGAAATTTTTCTGTGCAGAATGCATGTCCTGTACGACATTCAGTCTATTATCCATTTATTTCATCTAGGGGAGAAAAATATCTGGGTATATCAACTTGCTACCAGAAAGACATACTCGTCAAGGATTTTCCTTCAAAACAGATTTCCCTTTTTATCAGTATTATACATTTACATACTGGGCAAAAGAATTGTGTGTAAAGTCAAACATCCCAGTAGTACATGTATGCATGTACATGTACCGTACATGCAGGGAGATCATCTCCTTGGTACATGTACAGTATACTTGAGAATGTCTTGTTTTGACTTTTGAACAATAGGTTAATGAGAAAATTTCTACAGAAAGCAGGTTTCAATCCAGCTCCAAAATCTTGACAACACAAATTGCTGCAGTAGTACACATTACCTGAAGGTATTTGCTCGTGGCCGTTCACATGCACCATTTTGATTCACCTGCAGATGCCCGTTCACATAAACACTTATTCCAGACATGATTATCAAAAACTAATCCTTGTATTAATATCTGAACAACAGAGTAGTGAGAACAAGAGACGAAAGGCTTCAATTTTCAGATTCCCAGTGATTGAATGATAAATCGTATTAAAGCCCCAGTTATAGAGTCCACAAGGAATACGAGAAGTCGACTTTATACCGCTCCAGATCGAGTCAACTAAAATCGGTCTTGATTCTTGCTGATAATATGCGCAAATGTCCAGGAAGCCACTGCTTCCAGCCTGTCAAAGCTATTTATACCCAACCAATTTAGCTGCCAACTTGCCAAGAGTAATCACTGCTCCAATATGTATGGCTGAACCTGCAGGAGTTAAACTTTTCCTCTCTGAATCAACCAATGACCAACCAGTCAGGAAGTCCTTCATTTGAATACAAGTCTGAGAGTGCTAATTCTTAAATCCACCGACATGAAAGGGTAACATGTAATAGGAAGCAATCCCCTAATCTCACTTCCTCCAAACCAGGTCATATACTATCATCGGAACATTTGCGGTTATTCCAACTACGGTATCAAAACATTTGTGCAGGTTCGTAAAACCAGGTTCATGGTAAAACAGTCATAGCTGGTCTAGATCTAGGAATAGAATTAGCACAATATTGTCTTGATCACAAGCAAGACGAGCCTCACTCAGATATCAAACGATAAACCACATGGGTCGGGGGAGGGTTACGTAACTCCTAATAACTTGTTTACTTAATGATTATGATTTTCTCTAAATTCAAGCATTTGGATTTCAATGTACAGGTACTGTGCCCATGCTCCTAGGGAAATGTGAGTTGGTCTATATAGGGGTAATCTCTGTGTTACGGACAGCTTCAGATCTGTCTTCGCCTACTGTACATGTACCTGACTCAGGCGGACCCCAGTTCAAGACCGACTCACATCAGTTGGTTGATGTTGAAGGTTGGTCCCCAAATGTAAATTTCAAATCTGATTGATACACATCTGTAGAAGCCCAATTACACACAACTAATTGCATTGTTGGATCATTAATAATAATAAAAATAATATGTTCTTGTATATACATGTAGTGAATTTTGATATAATGTCAGCGCACGCATTTCAAGGAATGATCCTACCAGTGGCATACCAGGTACATGTACACCTGTACCTCACCTGGGTGGCAAATATTTTGACTACATTTCTACTGCATTTGGAATATATACAGTGTGGCAAACACAGATTAACATCTTGCCAAAGGACGTTAACAGTATATATTACTCTAATTTCAAAGTACACATAGGCCTACATGTACATGTACATGTACACTGTACATGGTGTAGGTAATTTTCTATGCATCATCTGCCGTTATTGTGGTCAATATTCCTCTCTGTATTCATCATGCTGGTATGTTATTGGAAACTTTAAAGAAACCAACCTGTGGCTGTTACATGTACATGTACACTGTCTATAGCATACAACGTCTTAATATTATAAATCACAAACATACAGTGTGCATGTTCAGTAAAATGTACCCTCCCCTGTTATGACAATTCAATCTTTTGTCTCCATTTCTACTACATTTGGAATGAATACAATATGGAATGATGTAACACCATCAAGGAGGCAACTCACAGCTCATTTACATGTATAAGCAGGGAATTGGGGAACCACTGCACGGTTTCATCTCGCATCGCCCACACACTTAAATTACTTCCTCAATCAACCAATACACACTACTTGCAGCCACACACACTTTTGCTCTCATCCATTCGGCATCAAGATCAATTTCACTGTAGATGGACCTTACCGCCATCTGCCAAACACCAGATCGTCTGGTTTGTCCACTCTTCTTCTCTTTGGGGTGTCGTCCATTTCTCTCCAACAATTCAGGTGAAGATCACAATAACAACATCAAATGCACACGGTCACACCTATGAACAGCACCAGGACTGCGATAATAATGCCCCTGTTGTTGTTGTCGGCTATGATATGCAGTTACATGTATGGATGTACTGTATGATGGCCAAGTCAAATGATTTTCCAGGGCATTTTCTCAGTGCCTGGATATGTATTATAATATTTCTTGAGCTCAGTCTTCCACGATACACCATGCACGAGTGCTGATCGTCAGTTGGGCCTACATGTACAATTCAAATGCATTCTTGGATTAAGGGTATTGTGTTCGAGCCTATTGACTTGTCCGACAGTGACAGTCTGAACAGTTTAGCTCTATTGATTTTTAAAGTACTCTACATTGTGTATACACTTGTAATTTGCGTACACATGTAATTTGCATGCACAAACCACAAACCATGGATAGAATGTACTGGAGGTACATGTTTAATATTAAGGATAAACATCAAATATTAGGAAGCATGGGACTTTGTTTTAATAAGAGAATATGTAGATTCACATGTACATGTACATGCACTAGATCATAGAGGTAAAGATCAGTTCTAGTCATGCGATTGCATTGTGAAAGAAACGTTGTGGAATCGATCAGAAAAGGTTGTTCATCTACATATACAAATGTAGGTGTGTACTGCAAGGTTCTGGAATCACAAAATGATAAAAAATTTGGCCCAGTCTTGGTAAAGTTACAAGCACTGTCAACAGAAAGATGTATACGGGACTACGCGCGCGATATCTATCCGGTCCAAATAGATGTAATAATTTACCAAATACATGTCAATTAGTAGGCGGTTTCTGGGCAAAATTTGTATTAGTCAAAACATATTCTTTCATATGATTGCTAATAAGAGGTTCCATTTCATTTTTTGAGAGGGGGGGGGGGGGCATTTCCAAAAAAATTCTTTACCTTTAAGCTTTTTTAAAAACTCTGCAACACACACTGCATGTACTTCTAATTAAGAATTTATTAAAGATTTTAGAGAAACAGTGTACTTGCGACAAGACATGTACATGTGAATTAAAGCCTTGATCCTTCATGCTTTAACCTGTGCCCTCTTTCATAAAACTTGTTATCAATAAACAGTTGCAATACCTGTTACAACTACTGAAATCATGGCATTATATATTTAATTGGAACATGGTGTACAATTGTAGCCAACAATTTCCCCCAGTCCGTGTACAATATAAGCATAACTCAAGGTGTCGTATTTTTTTTCTCTTCATATTGCCATGAGTTTATTAAAATCTATTTTAATCAAACTTACCTATAATTCATCATGCCGTGTTGATCCTCACCGGGCATGCTGTTAGACTGGTCACACAGATATTCTCTTATTTCAGGAATGCCTTGGCCTTTCTCAGACATCAACCCCTGTTGATTTTCAAGACCTATACAGTCTACACTGATTGAGCACGTTTGACCTGTCATTGAAAAAAGAAAGAAAAAAAATCATGATATACCGGAATACGTTTTTTTAATCTAAAAAAATAAAACTTTAAACCCCTTTCATTCTACATGTACATTGGCAAAACCTGCCGAAGAATTTGAATGTTGTATCCAGCACAGAAAGTGTTAATACTTACTTATATTGATAATTGAACAGGAAATAAATTGGTGTCTCGCAGTCTTGCTACAGCACATGTATCACTTGTGAACTGTTTAAATCTAAGAAATTTTACGAACAAGTTGTTGGTGGCTTAGGCCTTCTAGGCAATGCCAAATTTAAATGAATTAAGTCAATAGTACTAGTTATCATTATCCAATATGTGGAGTTTGCTCTTTGGAGTTTGTAGGTCTTATTTATCTGATAAACAACAATACTGGTAGTTGATCTACATGTATACTCTATCCTATCATGTCCTTGTTCTACTTGTATGTATGTGTCTTACATAGTATGATTTAAGAATGACAATTTTTAATGTTCAAGAATATTTGACCTACCGGTATTAAAAACAATGCACCAGTAGTTCATTTTTGACTCACATCATATACAAACAATGAAGTACGTAAAACAGGCTGTATGTAGATCATCTCTTCTCAAAGATTACAGGGGAAGTCCACCTTGATATTAAGTTGGTTTTAATAGAAGCAGAAGTAAGATAGAAAAAGGCCTATCAAATGTTGAGAAAAAACAACAATTGATAATAATAAAATTATGAACTTTTGAAGGTGCTATCCAGCATTAGATTGGCAACTTTGTGATGTATTCTTGCAAGCTCCCCTCCCATTTTCCCTGTACTTAAAAAACTTCAAAAATCATTATTTTCCCTTAAGAACATTTTTATATGTCAGTGTTGCCAATTTGTGTTTTACTGAACTTTGACAACTTTAGGAATTCACTACTTTCCTATTTTTTAACTGGATTTTGCTCAAAATTTCACTAAATTGTTTGAGACCTCTAATTTGTCTGCCTTTATTAAAAACCAATTTATTATTAGGGTGGACTTCATCTTAAAGTGTACCAAACACCTAAAGAAATAATCTGTGTATGGCTAAAACATATAAAATAAACCTCAAAAGCCTTTACCTAACATTTCATGTGTAGCTACAGTACAATTAAAGATAAAATTGAGTTATGGTCATGCGAATGCATTGTGAAAGAAACGGAGTGAAATCGACCAGAAAAGGTTGATCATCTAGCATATAAGAATTTGTGTGTATTGCAAGGTTCTGGAATCATCAAAATGATAAAGAAATTTGGCCAAGTCTTGGTAAAGTTACAAACACTGTACACAGAAAGATGTATACGGGACTACACGAATACGTGGCGTAAAAAACCTACCCCCCCCCCCGAGTTTTACGAGTTACATGACATATTTAGAATATAAAGGCATTTGAAGAGCCATGCTTTTCAGGGAACATGTCTTATCTGATGTTCTTCCACACTTGCATAATAAGAATGATAACGCTCACAAATTATTGTTCACCTCTTCCCAGAACTCAACCTTCTCTTTAAAATGGTTATGAAGTTGAAAAAAATAATAGATATATATATAAAACCTGACACGTAGGTCTCGCACATACATGTTACTCAAGTTAGACTTGGGTTCTACAAGACATTTTAATGGTCACTGAAAATGTATAAAAATTGCAAGTTATCTCTTTGAAGAAATAATATTTGAAAGTTCATATTATTTGAGTAAACATGTAGTATAGCTAGTAGCTACATGTACATAGAAGCCCTTACATTAAGACCAAAACCTGTTATGATTCACTTTAATTAAAAACCTGAAAAAATAACATTACACAATACACATGTCATAGAGCTTTTTTTCCAAGCAGATACTCTACATGTACATACTGTACAGTGTACAGTACATGTATTGTATCTACATGAAGATTGACAGGGCTCCCAGTATTTAATTAGACAATGGATTTCCAATCATAAGGTCAAACTCCATAATCAGGAGCAGTAATATAAAATTGGACAAAACTATAAGCTTACCGGTATCTCAAACTTTTGAAAGATACACAAAGTACCTGTACAAAGACCTGTGCAAGCAGACTACAAATCGGTAGAATTTGGGTTCAGTGGGCGTGTACTATGCATTGTTTGAGATTGGGGGGGGGGGGGGGGGGGATAATCATAGAGATCAATGGGTAGTATGGACCAATGAAATGGCTCCCACATGCTTGACTGATTTGCATGAGTGCTTTGAGAGGATTATTTACTCTAATCAGCTGTTTGCTGGATAATCAATAGTGGACTGTGAAACAGATGTGATGCAACCTACACGTACAATTACGTAAAACTAAAAGTTTGAGCTCTGTATGCACGTCCGAACAAGTATACTGGAGGCAATGGACTGTTACATTCAAGGGCACCAATCCAGATCTAAAACTATACAGACAATTTGTATAGTACCATTCTAAATTGAAAATCAAAGATTTAAAACCTACGGTACACGACTAGCGGTACATGTACATGTAGGTACAGTGTACATGCCTGCATATGCATGTACTGTATATTACGGATGTTTCTAATTAGTCTTTGTGGTTTATTAAAGTACATTGTGTACATCCCAATGACTGACACACTACATGTACATGTATTATTTTCAAAGATGGACATGGCTGATACAAGTGAATTTACAAGGTAAAAATAATTCCATAGACATAAAAAATATAATTATATGCTTAAACACTTTTAAATGAATCCAGATATAAACAGTACATAGTAAATAAATCATAGATAATGAAAACAATAATAATATTGAGTTCGGTTTGCATACTTGGATATGATGCAGAATAAAATAGTATACTCTAACTCTACCACTTTATTTATACCTTTACATTTTACATGTAGATTGATGGTTGATAAATGTTCAACATATATTGTTTTTATTAACAATAAACAAAGACACTTTAGGTTTGAATTTTCATTCATTCAAATTAAATTTACAGTGTACTCAGGATCACCATCTTCTCAACCAGTTAGAAACTCTGAAATAACTGTGTAAAGAAAATAGACAACATACAACAAAGGCCTACATGTACCTCAGTGAATCAAATTTAAGTCATATACCAAACATTTTCCCCCATAACATGTTTTAAAGGCTCAAACTGAAATGAGTATGGTACACAATGTATGCGGTTAACAGTGGTGGCTCGATCCTGCAAAAGCTTACCGGTAGGCAGTACTCTATTTCATAATTCTGGTTTCATGTTTTACATAGACTACATGTACATTATATATATAAAAAGATAAGTATTTTTATCTATACTACTCTTTATTACAAAACTATGGAACTTGAAGAGGTTTAAACCTTAACATTATGTTGTTGTTTTTTCTTAAAAAAAGAATTATGTAGAGTCTAGTCTAGTTTAACTTTTATAGGGTCTAGATCTACTGCAGACTTTTTAGTTGCACCAAATTATGTTCTAAATTCCGCGGTTCATTTGGTAATAAAGTAATTCATTCGAAATAAAATATGTGTAAAATATGAGAAATCCTGGATCAATATCATATTTCTTAAGCCCCAATTCACAAAGGATCAAGGTTTACAATTGTAAATTTAGGGGCCAGTTTAAACCCTGATCTACATAAACCCATGGATTAAAATTAGCGCAAATTTATAGGCATACCTTAATATTGGGTTAATTTTAGACCATGGGATGGGATGTAAATGAAAATTTAAACCATTTACCATGGGGTAATAATTTAAACTTCCTGTGTAAATTTCGGGCCAATAACTTTTGAAATGTCCCCAAAGTCACACTTTGGACAGTGGACATCTGGACATCCGGGTGACCTGGCCTCATCACACATACTATCTCAGTATCAGTAGAGTCTAGGTATCATATTGACAAGACTAGATCTACATTTAGTCTAATCAAGTCTTAACAAAAATTCCTGTAAAACAATATTACAAAGCATTTGAAAATTGTTACACCACCTCCAACTTCTAAGCCGAGGATTCGAAACACACATAGGTCTAGATCTAATAATTAATATCTCTGGCAAAACTAGAAGTAGACTAAATGTGACTGACAAAGTGACAGTGAAGTGTCAAATCATGTGCAGCAGATCTTTGTTAGCCAAACTTGACATTAAATTAGATTTCTTACCTATTTTTGAAGTATAGTACTGTCACGGCGAAACGATTTCCTCTTTTGTCTGACTGGCGATGAACAGCTGACGCGTCAGCAGTAGTAGTCGATCGCGTGCCAGTTGTTTTGTCTGTCAACAATGGTCTAACTTCAGCTCCTCCTTGCCCTCGCCTCGTCCGTGGCCTTCCTTCACCTTTGGCTCTCGGGCTCTGCTCGACCGGTTGGTCACACTCTAACTTTCAAATCCAAGATGCAAGATCAGATCTCTGGTCCAGGACGAGGAAAATGCGTCGTTATACCACTTGAAATATGAATTGAATACAAATGTAATGTAACAAGAATATAACTTTCCCCCAACTCAATAAACTAACAAGATTTAAAGGTCGTAATCAAGGCCAGGGTACGCAGTAAATCTGTACGTGTAACAATAGAAAACAGCTGGCCGTTATCAATTTTAAACGGATATACGGTTATTTGAGTAGGTCTAAGGCTATGCCTTGTACGTGTAGAGCAAGGCGTCAGCATATCCGTTTTCCGGTTTTCCGAATCTCACGGATATCATATGCGCGCGTGCTACGATTTCGTAAACCATCTAGATCTGTGCAGTCAATTAGCCCCTCCTCCTTTTTTCCACATTGATACAAAGTATACAGATTACAAACAGCAACTATGTTTGTACTCAGAGACAACCCTTCCTTTTGACGTGTTATAGTTGGCTAGAGTTCCCCACTTCTCCCTCGACCTATCCTCGATCTTCATTTTTTTCTCCCATAGCGGACTGCATGGCGTAGCCACCGTGTAGCCATTCCTGGGGGAGGGGGGGGGGGGGGGGGGCTACTACACCGGGGGCGTCGCACTCTCCGAGAAGGCATTGGAAAGTACTGTTGAAGTATTAAAGATGAAGTTGAGTTCTAGTCATGCGATTGCATTGTGAAAGAAACGACGTGGAATCGACCAGAAAAGGTTGATCATCTAGCATATAAGAATTTGTGTGTATATTGCAAGGTTCTGGAAACTTCAAAATGATAAGAAATTAGTTACAAACACTGTACACATAAAGATGTATATGGGACTACACGAACACGTGGCGTAAAAATCCTGCCATGGAGTTTTACGATGTTACATGACATATTTAGAATATGAAGGCATTTATGTGCCATGCTTTTCAGGGAACTTGTCTTATCTGGTGTTCTTCCACACTTGCATAATAAGAATGATAACGCTCACAAAATATTTTTCACCTCTTCCCAGAATTCAACCTTCCCCTTAAATTCATATGCAATAAGTGCTTTAATATCAATTCAATTCAATTCAGAACTTTATTTCAGAATCAGCTGCACAAGGCAGAGGTCCATCAAACACATGTTACATAGATATATAGGGAGTATAAACACGATGAGTGTAGTAACAACAAATCTTACAACGAGTATAAGGTTGATAACAGTAACTGTAACTTAAAATAAGTGCATATAACAATCTATTGAAGTCGTATCTTGTAACAATCTCTGCTCAACTAACCAGAACAATATACTAATAATAGATAACTATTATAACAAACAACAAGGACTATACTGCCCCCATGAGAGGCTGGATACTGGATAGTCCTTGGTAACACCAACACCAACTGTTTTCTTTTTAAAAGAAGCGTATTCAAAGCCACAGAGGTGTGCTTCTATATGAACTAAATACAACATGAAATAAAAACATAAGAAAATGCATGGTAATTATAATAACAACTTTTAAATTAAAAACGAAAGCGCGAACAAAAGATATGTGATTTATACAAAGCAAAATAAAGAAAAATGTAAATAAAGTCGAGTAAATTGGTAGATTGATGAAGTGACATAAATCGACTTATATATTATGCAATATATATTGAACTTTCATAATGACATGAACTGACTTATATTGATGTTTCAGCCTAGCAGGTGGACATATATAAGTTGTATTGAAGTCAACCAATGGACTAGCGGAAAAGAAGGAAGTGTTCACTTTGAGATTGATGCTAGTCATGCAAGGCTAACCTAAATACTGGTATAGCGGTTTATTCTCTTGACTCTTAATCCAAAGTTAAAGGATTCAAATCAGAGCTAGCCCCGCAATACGTCCTTTGGGAAAACATTAATCCACATTTGCCACTATCTCCACTCAGGTGTAAACATGCGAAATGCAAGATATATATTTTTGGCCTTTCGGCTATGACTACTATAGGGTAAGTTGAGCGCCACGACCGGAGCACGGAGGACATGAGCATTAATATGTCACCCTTCACGTAATGTTCCTTTCCACTTATCCCTGTCGTCCTCTTTTTTTCTCTTTCAACTTTTTTCTTTCTTTTGTTGCCCGGATGTCTTTAATCTACGGAGCTTCTGGTCAGATTCATTAAAAAATAATGCATCATTCTAGAAAGTAATAAAAAAAGTATATATATTGGATGTTGCATCAATATTTTCTAACAGGATTTGTGTATAGATTCTCAAGAGGCGGTGAAACGTCCGTCAAAGGAGGGGGCACCAACAAAAAAGGGCACATTCTGGAAAAAGGGCACCTACAAGAAAACCTTTAAAGCGACAAAAAAAAAAATTAGACGTTGTTATATACCCGTACATTGTAATTAATACATTATCACGGATGATCTTCAAGATTGATCCAAATATTGCTTGAGCACCATATTATGCAGTTAATTTAAAAAGGTCGCATTGTGACAGATTATAGTGATCCTATTATTATATGAAATAACCAATCCTGATGTGGTATTAAGCACAGTCACGTTATGACAAAGTGATTGAGACCTTTAAAGCCCCACTGTCCTACCTTGTAGCTACTTGCTCCCTCTATTTAGAAAACTTCCCCAATCGGTGCCTGTTGGTCCCCCATGATCCTCTTTTTCTGATGTTAGTTGAGAGCTGAGTTAATGAGATAGCCACCTGTCAGTGACCTCGCTGTGTGGTCTAATCCCTTTCGACCCAGGAGTATTGACAGTCTTTAAGATGAATAGGAATGCGAACGAGCGTAGCAAGAGAGTTTTTGGGAAATCTGAGAAAATTTTGTGTTCAGGGGCAGAAATTATTGTTAAGAAGATTATCATGAACCTATTGTTTCAGGAAGAATGAGGGGTGATAAAAAGAGCTTGTCACAGCACGTAGGCTGATGTCTCTTACTTCTTAAAAAAAAAGTATACAATGAATGACATTTGGTGATGTGTTTGTTGTGAATTGGAATAATCATTCATCGTCTAAACCTTTATATTCTTGAGCAAAGGGCATTCTACGAAGTTCAAAAGGGCATGAGGTTTATAAGAAGTTAGGTTGTAAATTTTTAGCGTAGAGTAGAAATAAAGTCATGGTAAATTATAATGTTAACGAAATTAATTTATCCTATTTGAAAAGAAAGCAACAAAGGGCATTTATGATAAGCGGAGGGAAAGAGCACTTATTATAATAGAAAAGTGAACACTTATCAGAAGGGAAAATGGCATGTATTAGATAGGAAAAAGGAGCACGTGTCAAAATAAGAGAGTCATCCATAATACAAGTGCACTTCTCATATAAAAGTGGGGCTCTTATTTGAGGGGGAAAATTGCACTTATTGCACTTGTAAAGGGGGCCAAATTCAGATAGGGGCACTTATTAGAATTAAAAATGATGCATGAGAAGGGGGCATGCACTTATAACAGGAAAAGGGCTGGCCAGTCACTTATATTAGAAAGGTGACGAGGCAATTACAGGAAAATGGACGTGTCAAAATAAAAGTGACACTTCAGAAGATGTGAACAGGAGCAAATCTCAAACCTGAAAAGGGGCACTAATCAAAAGTGAAAAGAGGCACTTATAAAAAGGGGAAGGGGCACTTATTCGAAAGAAAAAGGGAAACTTATCTACAGTAAAATAGGTGCATTTTGTTGGTTAAACAATTAATTAATTTAAGGCACGTCAGGATTTTGGGGGACATGAACAAGTTGGAGAGGGGCACTGAGTGTGCCCCCCTGCCATCACCCAGAGCGCCTCCTCTGTGCATCCGCTCTCCTGAGTCTCCTTCAAAATTCGGACGTGCCAATGCTCCAACTACTGAAAACGTTGCTCCGCACCGGTGCCCCTAATTTCGCCTCTGTTTCAACGTGCAAGCCAATGGCCCTTTAATTCCCAAGGCAGGGGATGCATTATATCCGGCAAAAAGTCGGATATCCATACGCGTCCGTCAATAAACCTGCGAACGTTACCGTAAATTCGCGCGTGCCGACCGTAACCTTTGGCATAGCAACGAGAAGCGAAACTTCTTGAATCTGATTAATGTTCGGAGTATAAAACTTACGGTCAATTAAAATTCACAGATGATATTTGTTTCCGTAAGACGTATTTCTTAATAGAAAATGGATTCATTTGGAACATTAGACGTCAAGTGAGTATTGCAAAAGGAACGAGCTGAGTCTGAGAAGCGCTTGCTTTTGCTGTGGGTGCACGCAGCTGCAGTTAATTGACTGTGTGAATGCATGTGTTGAATGTGGTGTCAGCTCAGCGTACTGTCAAGTTTTATGCTGGAGATCGAGAGCCCATAGTATTATACTTTCCGCAACTAATTTTTGACTTGGGATGAACAATGATTTATTTCATATTCCGCTAGTGCTTAATGTTATATCATTCATTACATTCTAAACTAAAGATTATTCTGCCAAAATGTCCAAAATCTAAGCCAGAACAACAAACAAAACAAACAAAAAACAAAACATTAAAAACCCAAAATGAAAACAACCGGAACAATTCTAGGCCTAGATCTATAGATCTAATTGGATTTGTAGACCTGGACATTGTGTGTTCGGACAGGTTGCGACTTGGGTACACGCAGGGCTATCAACCCTCCCGCATTTGGAGGGAGTCTCAAGCCACCAGCTCATTCTCCCGCCATCCCATCAACTCGTAGCGGGAGACTCGCGCCATCACGCCCTTCCTCCCGCTCTCCCGTAATTTCACGGTTTATGAAAAACTATCCCGTCAAACGTGTAAAATGAACCAGCGTACTTGTATCGTAAGTTTTTTTTTTTGCTCAACGGGGGGGGGGGGGGGGGGGGGGGGGGGGGGGGGGGGGGGGAGGTAGTGAGCACTTCAATTTGTTTTTTCTTACTCAACACCCCCCCCCCCTTCCCTGTTGAGCAAAAAAAAACTTGAAGCAGTTCCCCAAAGTTGACAGCCCTGCATCTAGACACGTATCTGGACAGTTGATTTCAAGGCTCATCATCTCGGAACTCTAAAAAATATCTCGATCTAAACAGCGATTTAAACATTGTTTTCATCGTAGCTCCAAGATTTCACACTTTTGTGAACTGCATGAGCCCCTGAGGCATAAGTAGTCTCAGATGTAAGGAATGTATCTATGCGCTTGTTTTTTTGCTAGCCCCTTCGCTAGCCCCAAGGGATAACGTATCTACGATCACAGTTTGAAAATACCCTTCTCCCCTGTTTTGAATCAGCAAAATGGGGAGGCATGACTCTGCTCAGCGCATGGTGACAGCGGGTATAACTATAATCTACTAGACTAATGCATATGTATTTCACACTCGGTAGCTCTAGCTCAGACACCATGCTAAGGTTAATTAAGCTATCCACTATGGCGTAAATATTCACAAATATGGCTTTAATCTAAAACAACAACAACAATATTTTCTAAGGCTAAAAGAAGGCTAATAATAATATAAGTTAGTGTATTATGACAATTTTTATTTATCTTGGTTATACATTTTCTGAAGCTGTCTGGCGGAAAAAATTATGGAAAATGAAAACACACCTGATTATTGGCAAGGGGGTTAATTACATTCTCTTGCTTTTTCCTGCTGCATTCTCACTGCATGTTTGCCCTTCGTCAATCATGCATTTTTTTTTAAAGAACAGTAGTTGATCCTCTATAAAATGTAGATATAAATGTACTGCATAATTGTCGAAAGTGCTCCAGGCTTTATTTCTTCAAATATGCAATGCTATATGTATCATGGTAAGCAGATTTCACAATAATTGACCCCTTGAATGCACTAAATATTGCCCTCTAAATACTAATATAAATATTTGACAAGATATGCAGAAGCACAACAACAATATCAACAACAAAGTACCATGTCTATTTTTGTAAATAATTCTTGTTGGAATGAAAGGGACTGTATTTTGTTATAGATTATATAAAAAGTCTCTTATATTCATCTTGCTTTTCTTTCTAGACCTTATTGTTGTCTTTTTCTTTTCTTTTCTTTTATAGATGGGCACAGGGTTACAATGGCTCACAGGCAAGCTTTGTCAATAAGAACACACTCTGTCATTTGTGTGGAAACAACATCAAGTTCATTGACATCACCAATAACAAGGAGACCGTCTTTCCGTCTCCTGGAGATGGAGTCGGCGCCCTCGCTGTCAACGGAACGCAGCATCTGATAGCCTTCTCGGAGATGTGCCTCAATCCAAGGATCTTTGTCTATTCCTATCCATCTCTCGTCAAGAGAGCTGAGTGCAAAGGTATGACCTGTGTATCTCTAAAGGAAATCTTCTACAGTAGGTACACATTTGTGTACTGCATTAGGGCCTCTTGGATAAAACAGTTTTCATTACAAATATGAAAATTTTAAGCCAATCCGTATGAGGTGCTCTAGTAATTTTGTAGTAATTTTATACTTTAGGCAAGAGACGTACACAACTTAAATGATTATTATGACTTCTGCCTGATGTACATGTAGCTTTGCTCCTACGATGTGTTGGTAGCATCCAATATGATTTGAGATTTGGGTATTATATATTGGAAGCCCCTCAAAACCAGAATTCTTTTAGGATATGGTCATAATGGCAGTGAGAACATAGTAGGACGTACATGAGTCTCAAAGAATGGATTTTAGTGTTCAAACTAATTTTGAATAGATAGTGATTCACGGCCATCACTAGTGTGACCTTCATTGATTTGAATAATCTTATTGGGGTGCTGTTAAGTTAAACAGGATAAATATTATTCATTCATTCGCTTGTTTTTGCAGGGGGAGCAAAGTTGGAATACTCAGCCATAGCTCTCTCCTACACACATCCATATATGGTGAGCTGCTCAGGGATTCCAGAGTTCTCTGTATTTCTATGGTAAGTAATATGTTCATCAATTCTATTATTACAGTGTTCAATATGAAGGAATCCTGTGAATCCTTGAAAGTTTTTTTGTTTGTAGGGAAAATGATGAGATCATCAGTAAACTTCATGAGAGAGCAGTGTTAATTTGCAGAATTTGTTAAACTTGTTTGGTATTCTATGGAATTTCATAGTTCACCGGAGGATACAAAGTGCAGAGATTTTAAGGCAATAATAAGTATGCTTATGCAGACAGGTAGTTGCTAAAGCAGGTGATGTGTGCTTTCTAGTTCTGTCCTTACTAGTACCTTGTTAAAAAGAATAGTCTTTTTAATAACATATTTCATGCCAAAGCTCAGCATTTGTTTTCTTTCTCCTATTGCTATTCAGGGAAGCTGTCTTGACAAATCTTGTTGTTTTCACAACTGTGCCCTGAATCATTCTGGCATCATATTATGTTTATGACATATAAATGTTTTATGTATGCAATATTGCATGTTTTTGATTAATTTATTTTTACAATTTTTTTTAAAAATAAAAAGTTGGAATCTAAATGGATTGAATTAAATATGTTCCAATAGGAATTGGGAGACTGGACAGCTGTTGTGTACGGAGATGATGAATGGCTTGACTGCTACTCAGGTATCCTTCAACCCAACAGACTGGCATAAGCTGTGTGTAGTAGGACCTAAACAGCTCTGTGTATGGACCATTGAACAAGCTGATACCATGTATCATATGACTTCAAGGTATGTAGATGAAATAGGAGAGTGAAAAGACAATATGTATTTGTCTCAGGAAGAAATATCAGTTTGAAAAGAAAGATTTGAAAACAGAAGATGTAGAAAGTTGATGTCATTTAAAAGGAAGAAGAAGAAAAAAAGAGGAGAGATGTTTTTTTTTTTTTGTAGGAGTCACAAGTTAGGAGACATGAGGAATAATTAGCAGCGATCAATGTGGCTGTGTCTTCAGTTTTATCAGATTCATACAACAAAATGCAATTTCTTTATTTAAAAAAAATAAAATATGCTTGTAGAATGTCTAGCCCTTTGAGGAGGAGGTGGTCGGCGGGGAGTTGTAACTTAAAAGGGTTCTAATTAAAAAATAATTTTAGAATCTAAGATATCTTCAAATAATAATTTTAGAACCCCCACCTGTTCTTTTTTTTGTGAACAGATATGCAATGTTCAATCTTGATTACTCTCTCCCATTATTAACTAACATACAATAACAATTTGTTTCCCCCTCCCCCAATCAGCAAATTCACCCTACCCTATGAGAACGGTCCTGATGCTACCACGCCCCACCCCCGTCTACCAAGCCGAGCCGCCTCTCAATACACCAGTATCCCCTATGACCTGGAGCTAGATGACGCAGCTGTGGCTGGGCTGGTGGGTGATCTCGCTGTGGACTTTGATGCAGGTATCTTTGATGAGAATAGCAAAAAGGTAGGTCATCGGCAATTCCCTAATAGGTTTCACTATGTTATTGACATACATTCATCAGAAGAAAACAAATGGGGCAATATGAAATTTTCAATCTTTCATGTGTTTCTTTCAGATTTATAATACTGTTAATTCTAGGTGTGACAGATTATTTCCAGATATGCACTTCGATAGAAACTAACGAGACACCATTTATATTGTCAGTGTTAACAGATTACCTTATCTGTCTCCAGTAGTGGATTTTTCCAGCTTTGCTCATGTTTCAGCGCTCTATAGAAACTTTTCTGTTAACAATGCTCTGTTTAAGGTCAGGTTTATCCAAGTTTTCTTTAAAAATCGTTTGCAATTTAATCATTGCTATTTTCCCCTTACAGAATGTTAAATAATGCATTGAAATGCCTCCGTCCCTCAGTTTAAGTGATGAGATCTGTATGTACATTATGCATTTTTTGTCATCACCCTTTTGCCCCTTTATAAGAAGCCTCTGTCATTTTGCTTGGTCCTCCTAGGTGATCCCTGCATCTCATTGCTGGACGCCTACTGGAGATCTGTTCTGCGGCTGCCAGGAGGGACAGCTCCTGAAGGTGGATACAGAGCTGAACCACATCAAAACCCTTGCCCGACCTACCGCCAGCACTACCAGTCTAAGGAGAGAGGTCTCCCTGCTCAGCACACTGGACAAGCGCATGCCTAGTATGCCTGAAGGTATGATGCCACATATAATTTTTTAGAAGAGTTATAAATGTATTTTGAATTAGAGACAATAGAGAAAGTAACAAGTAACCATTATGTGATCAATTTGCCACGTCATGCTAAAGCATTGTAGTGGGCAAGCTGAAAATATGCTCCAAAGAAAGCTCAGAACAGAACTAAATACACGCTGTCTTCCCTGCTGTTTTAGAAATATAATGAAGAATGCTGATAACAATTTTTGTTTTAAAATATTTTAAAAATCACAGAACACAAGTTTTTGTTTGTCATTGGTTCCTTGATATATTGGGCTTAAGAGTTAAATTGGAATGACCTTCTCAATGTTGGAACCCTTGTTTGCTTTATGAAGAAATATAGTATTTTTTCAATTAGATAGTGATGCTGCAAAATATTTTTTGATTAAATTCCTTGTGATATACATCTCATTGATTCTTACAGATGGTGAAGACAGGTCTGTAAACCCTGGTTCTGTTCTAACGGAGGGAAGCATGGCTGCGCTGGCCCTGCACCGGGACGGTCTGTTCTGTGGAGGAGATGACGGGATCCTTCGATGCCTGGATATCACCAAGAATGTGGTCCAGGTCCAAGATAGCTTCACCGTGGGCTGTCCAATCTCATCACTAGGCTGGTCTACTGACTACACCAAGCTGGCCGTCGGTAGCTCCAAGGTAGGATCATAATCATCAAAATGATCAAAATCTCCCGGTAATGATATTTTGTTGATTACACGACACATGCTCCAGTGAAATTTGCTCAACTGTAATTTCCTACACTAAATGTAACTAAATTCCTGTAGTAACTCTGTTTACATTTGAAGCCAAATGATCTATTCTAAATAATTACTTTTGAAAAATAATGCTTGTAATGGATAATGAAGTAGCATTAACTTATTAATGATGGTGTATGTGCATTGTGTCATCTAGTACTGAATGTTTAATTTCTAAATGAAAAGTGTTATACTGTAAAATGGTGCCATGTTCCTTATTCCTTTGGGTTTAATGCCTCATATAAATGTTTCTTGCCTTCTAGTAATTAGCCGGACTGCACATATATTTGTATTTCATGATCATATTTGTAAACTTGTCAAATTTGTTTTTATAAATACAGAATCATGTGGAGGAGGAACAATTCGTTGTATTTCTACATTGAAAGTCAGTTTATTCCACAAACGCAAGACATGAAAACATGGCTAATAGGGTTAATAAATTTGTTTGACAGTAATACATGTGTGATGCTAATAGAAAATTCCTTTGATCAAAATCTGACAGGATACTATTCATATTGTTTGATTGTTGATACAGGGCTCAATTTACATGTATGACCAATCCAACCCTGGAACGGCTGAACCTGTGCTGGAGTCTCACTTTGGTAACTTTGTGGGTGTGTCCGTACTGGCTCCTGGTACCACGCACTGTGCGGTAAGTATTACTCATGAGATCCTCTACCTTGCGATTGCAGAGATTTGACAATTAATTTCAAATTTGCTTGAAACTTTCAATGATTTTTTCAAACATTTGAAACAAGATATCTGTGTTTAATTTAACCCATGAGATGAATATCATCTCATTTTGGTGTAAATTCTGAAAAATACATTCCTTGAGTAAACAGTATGTTTCAGTTTTTCTCCTTGTTTTTGCTCTTCTCTTTGCTATCCTATTCTTTGAGCCTTGAATGAATTCAAATATTTCCATAGATGTTATTTCATGCATTCATTAAAGGTACTATGTCCCTTTTGCAGCCAACCTCAAATTCTGAGGAACTTTGCAGGAATTATGAATATGTCATGTATGTCCTATCTGTGAAATTTAAACGTTAGCAGTGTCCTCATATTCAAATTATGCAAGGAAACCCGTTTACTTGCTAGACTTCACTGTCAGACACTATTGAGTGAGTGACTGGCTTTTTTTCTTCTTTGGTAATAACATACATGAAAAGAGTTGTAAAGGGTACATGAGCATTTGTCTACATCAATAACCCACTTCTTGTACCGGAGTGTTGGCTCAGTCAGTAGAGCGTCCGCCTCACAACCGGGAGGTCGTGGGTTCGAACCCCGGCCGCGTCATACCAAAAGACGTTAAAAGATGGGAGTTGTTGCTACCTTGTTTGGCGTTCAACAATAAGGGATAGAGCAACGTCGATCTGGCGCTGCTCAGTGGCTGCCGGGCTCACGATCAATTGGGCAAAAAGAATTTCTGTTTCGGTTTAATAAAATTTGGAGTGGACTATTAGGCTATTATTATTATTATTATTATTATTATTATTATTATTGTGATGGCCAAGATTAAACTGATTGAATCTTTGCGCAGCATAAAACGTGTGACCATTCGGTACAATTGTCTGAAAATCAAGACTATTACTTTTGGGCTCTATAGCCCTAAAGTCGATTTGACAACTAATAGTTGTTATTTTTCCACTTGAAGACATTTTCAAGCCCCACCTTTTTTAGGGAAGTTCTAAATTAGTATTATCTTTCAAATGTAGTTGGAATTTAACTTTTTCATTTTTTTGGCCTGCAAATGGGACATAGTACCTTTAAAAGCTTTTGAGTGTGAATACTGACCATGTAAATCTACAAAGAATGTCTACCTATATCGGTCTACCTATAAATCATAGACGTCACTTTGAAGCCCTAGGATATTTGTAATGATATAGCATGATATTATCTGGAACTTTAAGGAGATGTGGAACTGCTTCATGGTAGCTATTGATTCTCCATTCAATGTTTTCTCCATACAGTCCGTGAGAGAGAATGGAGAAGTACAGATCTGGAGCTTGGAAGACTGTCAGGTCATTGGAAGTGTCTCTATCAACACAACTGTAAGTGGCAATATAGATCATAATCACTTTCGATCCTTATGGGTGGCAATTATGGCCTGGTTCTAAGTATTAAAACTATTAACTATTCCCTACACATTTAGCAGTACTTCACATTATCAATAGTGGTTTAGGGACCAAACACATTGAAACACATGATACAAGAATGTATAAGGCTATCTACTAGGCTTTTTAATTGGTCTATATTTCAAACAAAGTTTTCCACATTTCTATATCTTCATATCTTCTTCACTACTATGTTCTAGATCCAAATCTGCCAATTAGGATTTCTGATATCAATTTTTAAAGTAGTTTAGTACAAATATATTTACTTACTGTGTTGTCAGAGACTAGAATCAGTTTTTGTTTAGTGATATATTTAAAAGTCAATTACATGTTTTTGTCTTCATTTATTCATTATTCTTGCTCAAGTAGACAATAATAACAATTCATCCAGCATGTTAAACAAATGCCTATTTCTTCTTGTTTTATACAGGCATCATGCATTGCGGCAAGTCCATCTTCAAGCACGATTGCTGTAGGTACACTGTCCGGTCATATCTGCTTTGTGGATGCATCACGCATGGAGCAGCCTCGTTTGGTCAAGAAGCATCATGTCCATCGACTGCCGGTCAATCACATCAACTATGACACGGAGGGACGCTTTGTATTCTCAGCTGGGGAGGATGGGCATATCATCACCACCGATGCGAGACCTTCGACCGAATTCAAGATCCTTGCACAGACTCGTAAGTACAGAGAACAAGGATGTCTGACGTTCATTGAATGCTCCCCAGGGAGTGGAAAATGTGCATACATTGTGTTTGGGGTAAGCCTGAATCCGATGACCAGGGTAATAATATGTGCTGCACCTTGAAACAAAGTATTATGCGCATTATAAATGTGAGCTATAATTATTATTAGGCCTATTATTGAATTCCAAACAGCTACTGATTTCAAAGAAATATAAACTGTAAACCCTTAGCCTTCTCTTGCTCTACTGTCAAAGGCTTTGGCTTTGTTATGCACCATCAAAACACTGGAATATTTGTTTGCTTGTGGTTTTTGTTATTTGGTCCAGTTGGAATTGAAACAACAATGTTCTGTTAAAATGCTCTTGCTGTTGTGCCCAAGTTGAGTCAAACCTGCTTTAGCAACCACTGTTAAAGGAAACTTGTGTGTAAATAAACACCTGTCTATAAAGACCACTTTTTGTGTCTCCCTTGGACAGTCTTTCTATACAAGTTTCACTAAATCAAACTACTTGTTTGGAATTTACCTGTTCAATTGTTGGATCAGTTTCCCATGTATGATACACTGTAACAAAACATGTATTGTCCTTCGTTTGTGAAATTGATTAGACTTGATCTTTGTTATTCTGTAGCTGTGACTGGTAATGTCTTCAGCATTGCTACCAGTGTAGATGAGAAACGAGGACCAGTCAAGGTGGTAGCTATCATCAATACCGACCCCTCTATCAATACCGGTGCAGACAAGCTTGTGGCTTTTGATGTTCCTGGAAACTTAGCAGATGGTAAGAAAATCAGGTTACTGTCATGAAAGAAATATTATCTCATGTATTTAAATAAATGAAAGGCATATGTAGTTTTATGAAATCTGATATTTAATTAATTCCAATCTATTTAAAGGAAGGCAAATAAAAATGCATAACATTTTACTGTCTATGAACTTTGAGGACAGCTTAAATTTCTGTTCATCTTAAGACCAGTATTGGAAACGCCCCAGTTTCAAAAAATGAAATGGAAGCTCTCATTACCAATCATGTGAAAGAATATGTTTTGACTAATACATGATGATAAAAAAATTGTCGGGAAACCGCCTACTAATTCATATATTTGGTAAATTTGTTTCTCTCATGGTCTGTGAGAGATATAGGGTAGTCCCATATACATCTTTCTGTATATATAGTGCTTGTAACTTTACGAAGAATGGGCCAAATTTCTTATCATTTTGATGATTCCAGAACCTTGCAGATGCTAGATGCTAGATGATCAACCTTTTCTGATCGATTCCACAACGTTTCTTTCACAATGCAATCGCATGACCATAACTGGTCTTTACTTTTAAAAACCTCCTTCAGATATTACCTGCTCGTTGAAAACTTGCTTTAAGATTATAAGGGGTAAAGCATGTCTGAGATATATCCATTGCCTTCCATGTTAGCAAAATAAGTTTGTATTCTATTTCTTTTGATAATTCAATTTCATAATTAGTGATGGTTGTTTTTAGCTGACATTTGAATGAAGTCATCAGTTTTATTTAACTAAATTTATGCTGCTTTGTTCTTGTTCTTTGCTAGACTTACCTAACATCCTTGCCAGTCCCAACTGTGACTTCAAAGAGGATGTAGTGAAGAAGATGGTGTTGACTCTACCCAAGCATGCTATGAGTGTTGCTGTAGGGGCTGGTGGTGAAGTCTACACCCTGTCTATCAGCAAACAGATCCAGAAGATGACTCTACCCAAAGACCCTCCAAAGCAGGTATGGAGTCCACTCTCATTTCTTATATCATGATAATAACAGCTATAAAACAGGTACATATATAGTCTGAGGGATACCCAAGGCACCTACAAATTATCAATTTATTATTGCTTTAGTCAGCTGCCATAGGAAATTCGAATGTAGAAGCATTAATACATTTTTTTGTCGAAGGGTGCATTTTCTTTCATTTGCTCAATACTTGTACAGTGTCTTGCCATCTTGCTCTTTTTTTTCTATCTCTTTTTGGGGGGTCTTGTTCTCTTTCTATCTCTCCCTCCATCTCTCTCTCTCTCTCTCTCTCTCTCTCTCTCTCCCTCTCCCTCTGTCTATGTCTCTCTGTCTGTTTCTTTGTCTCTTTATCAGTCTCTCTATTTTAATTATCTCAGTCTCTCTTCTTCTCTATCATTTTCTGTCTTTGTGTGTGTGTGTCTGTCTCTGTCTGTATGTGTGTACGCGTGTGTCTCTCTATCTAGATGTTCACATTTCTTTCTTTCTTTCTATCTCCATGTTTGCATTCCTCTCTTTCTCATTACATCACAATCACTGTATTACTGTATGGTTAATGACTGTATGTATCTTTACCTTGCAGAACAATGTTCAAGCCTGTCAGCTCCAGTCTGAAGCCGACTACCCAGTCCATGACCTGGCCGGGGGCACCCTACTCCTCTCCTATCACAAACGCTGGCTCCTCTCTGCCTCCCCCGACGGTAAGATGACCATCCGAGATACAGACGCAATGGAGAGCCCGTTTAATGTCCACTGCCATAGCTTCCAGACTGGTGGCATCTATAGGATGTGCTTGACCCAAGATGCCACTCAGATAGTAACCACAGGGGCTCAGGATGGTACCATGACGTGCTATGCATGGAAGTAAGTGTCTTGCTTTCTAACGATACTGCTCAAACTAAAAGAAAGATTACAAATTATCCATCAGTAGTGTTTTGGACATCAATATCACCAATCAAATTTAAAAATGGGTGCAACTTTTGTCCTAAAAATATAAATGCAGATCGACGTAACTTAAGCATTTTCCATCAAATGCATTCATGATACACACTAAAAGAACAGAGAATTATAAAGGAAACAAGAGGCATGAAACAACAATTTTTTTCTTTTCGATAAAACTTTCTGATATGCTTTTGTCAAGCAGTTTCATGCAGATCAATGCACAATTCAATCACTTTCATCCGTTTCTTTCATCAGGAAGGTTTAATGATACATTTTAATTGTCTTCTGTCTGTCTCATTCTATCATACATCTAGGTGTCTGGGTAATACTGTCATTTCCAATTGCTTATTGATAATGATTTGTATTGACACAAATTGATATAGTAGTCAGTACCTCAAATATTTGATTAAAAAACCCAGCAATGATATTTGATTTTATCATGATCGAGCTCTTTCATCCATGTTATATTTTTTTTCTTCTTCGAATCCAATATGTAAAGAATTAGACTGCCAACACAGTGTACACTTTTCTCTCCAAAATAAGAATATGAAGATTCTTATATAATTTATTTATCTTTCATGCTCTTTTGTTTCGTCATCTTGCATCTTGGAATAGTCTGAATAGGTACATGGTGTGTTCCATTGGAAGTGGAGATGGGGCATACATGTAGTCACGTCATGACTGGTGTTGGTTTTGGTGGCGGGAATATTATGTTATTTTTGCTGAATATTGATCTTCCGCAGATCATATATGAAATTATATTATTCAGTGTCGTCCTTTGAAATTTGAAGTACTTCTGGTTGCTGGTATTATTGTTGATATTGTAGTTGTGTTAAATGGTCAGTGTTTGATTTGACTTGACAGTTAAGTCTGCTCAGTAGTTGATGTTTGTTTCCATGTATGAATTGGCAGGTCCTCATTATATGTCCAGTGCTTGATGCTGTTAGGGTTTGAGTATACTTTTAAATAACTTACATGAATGCTTCCTTGTTAAAGTAAGTAAAATCTTTATTTCAGAAGCTAAGCAATGTGTTTGTATTCATGTTCATATGTGATTTCATTGCTGTTTGTTTTTATGAGTGGACTAAACCTAGATTTAAAAAGTTATAAGACTGAAGGTCTCGGCCTACCTTTCATTGAGATCAATATTTGATGGATTCCCTTTACATTTTGTGTTTTTAAAAGTAAAGAATGGACTTAAATTTTGTTTGTTCTTGATCAAGAACTGTATGGATAACAAAACTGTATGCTTATCATTCTGAAAGTCTGGATAAATATTGGGAAAACCCCTCAAAAAAAAAAAAAAAAAAAGGGGGGGGGGCGGGGAAAGAAATATTCATATACTCCATTTCTGTCTAACATAAGCGAAATCCAGATCAACTAGTCTTCCATCTTCTTTAATGCAATTTATCCATCAAGAAATGAGCATTTATCAGTATTGTTAGAGTATGATATCATTTGGAGCCAGAAGGTGTTTACCCATATACTTAAACACAGCGTTAAGGCCCTTCTGGCTCTGAATGGACGATAATTAACAACATTGTTAATATCTAATTTGTGCTTCTGTCTAGCTTCAACTCCATGGGTAAGACCAAGGCAAACTCTGCCATTGAGGCAGCACGCTCCCATAAGTCAATGCTCCAGGCTGTGCGCAAACGAGAGGATGAAGTTCTTCAGTCCATGAGAGACTGGTCTCCTCATTCTATGGTGGGTTCCAGGACAGCATCTCATGAGCTCATCAGTACATCCAATGAGGTAGGTATGCTGGCTATTTTGTGCAAACAACCAATGGATTTATTGCAAAGTTTCCTGTACGATATGTATCTTTTTCCATTTACTTATGCAAAAATGAATGTTATCTTCTTATGATCATTCAATACCAGAAAGAACCATAAGTCAATGGTCGTACATGTATCAAGAGTTTTTCATTTTTAGATGAAATAAATGCATAAATGTCATATGTCGTATAGGACACATTGCATGGAATTGCACTCATACATCTTGTATTAATTAGTAAGCCATCAGTCTGATATAGATATTTATGCCAATAAAGTTTTGATTAATTGAAATCTTCTGAAGCAAAAATCTTTGTAAAGAGACGCTGACTTAGCTTTAATAAGAAACTTTCATTTTAAGCTTGGGGTTGGGAAAAGAAATTTACATTATGTTCTACAGTGGATATTAAATAGTTTTGCATTGATATTGAAAAAGAAATTTGGTTGTGTGAAGTCAGAGCTACAGGTGTTTTGGGATTGTCTATGTTTCATTACAGTTAGATATTCCAGACATGTTACCTCCCAGTGCTTTCAACGTTGATACACTATTTCAGATTTGTTGCTGGTTTTATGTTAAAAGCCCATTCTTTTTTAATCATTTGTAGAGTATGACAATTGAGAAGGCGATTGAATCTGATCAGATCTACATGACTCCAACCCCTACCTTGTTTGGGGATCCAGCCTGGATGGATGTCAAAGAATTAGAGGTAGGTATGGAAGGAAGGTTGTTCTTTTTTGGCCAAAGTGAACGTACCAATGATGGAAATGGTAACATCACTGTAAAAATGAAGGTGATGATGATGGTAGTGGTTTTAGTGAAATCAATGATAGTTTTGGTTATGATGGTAATAGTGATTATGATGTTGGTGGAGATGATGATGGTGGTGGTGGTGGTGATGATGGTGATAATAGTGGTGGTATGGTAGAGATGATGTTGGTGGTGGTGATTGTGATAATAGTGGTGGTAGTTCTACTTTATGATAGTGAGGATGATGATGTTTATGATGTTAGTGATGATGATGATGATGATGATTAGTGATGATGTTGTTGATAGTGATCATGATGGTGGTAGTCATGGTAATAGCATGGTTGTGTCTCGAGATGATAGATTCTTGTTTACGATGATTATTGTGTCAACCTAGGCTAATTGTTGGTGGTGATGTTATGGTGATAATGATTATACATTTCTTTATAATAATCTTGTAGGCTCTGCATGATGAGGACAAACAGTATGCTACTGTCAAGAAAGATTTGAGAGGAGAGATCAGAGATCTTCGTAGGACGGTAGGTTTTATAACAGGTTCTCTTCTTAGGTTAAACATCACCGCTTCTAGAATGAACTATTGGTACATATAATCAAGTATATACTTGCAACAAGGACATTTTGTACGATGCCATAGAAAATCATGATTTATTTGATTTGATTTTTTTTATTGTCCACATAAATGGATTTTTTTTCTTCACATGCATGCATGGTTACAAGGAATATATAAAGTACATAAATTATTTGTAGTGAAATGCTTATAATGTTGTATTTTTTTGAAAGGACATTGATTTAAGGATCCAAACTAACAAGGTATTGCATAAGATAGAGATTTCTAAGTATATACTAGCTATGACAATAAATAAGAAAGGTGTTTCAAAGTGTTTTTGTAGAATTTGCTTCTGAAGATGTGTGCTATTTGTTTTAACAGATCCAAGACATGATGAAAGTAAATGAAATACTCCCTGACATTGAGATGTTAGGTCAAGATGAGTTTAATCTGGACACTGAAGAACAGCGTAGACTTCAGGCTGAGGGAGAGGGCCAAGTACAACAGGTAAGTCTTAGTGTGGGACTAAAGTAATAATGATGCAGTAGATAAGTGCTATCTGGTCACTCAACTTTTTTAACAGGACTCTCTTTTTTCACCTATTCAATATGATATGTTTCCTATAACATGTTTCTCTGTTTGACTTTATTGCATAAAATACTACAGATGATAGATATATATATTGCATAGCAATTTGGATATAACTATTATCACGCCAGTCATTGGATTCACTTGCTTCTCTGTACACATTGTGCACCATCTCCACCTCTACGGAGCGAGCATTCTAACCAGCGACCATGTAATGGTGCACTCATGCTAGTCAATTACAAACCTAAGTTCATATTCTACTGGTACCCATTTATACACAGGGATAGAGAGAAGCAATATAAACAAAGTGCTTTGCTTAAAGATATAAATAAATACTGTGTCAGGGATTGCAATGGCAGGGTTAAATCATGCCAACCGTCAATATTACTGGTAAATATTTTGTTTGTCTTGACAGATCCGTGAAGAGATGGAGCTTGAGGACCTAGCTAAGATGTACATGAGAGAGACCATTAAGAATGAATGCTGGGATTCTATGATCAACAAAGGACGAAGCATTAAGGTATGAATTAGCTATTACAGTTACAGTGATTCTCAATATAAAGGGAACCACGTAATTGAGACAATTTGTTTGGTTCTTGTATCGTATACTTTAATTTCATAATCCATAATTCATATTGTCTGTATGGAGCCAGAAGTGCACCGTTTCATGTCTTTCAGTGCATGATATATTCTGATAAATATACCCTTTAGTATTGTTTCTGCAAACATATTAGACTGAGCAAATTCTTGAATTGAGAAGGGGTTATCGTACCTTCAAAGGTAACTGGTAGGCCCAGATATATGACTGTACAGAAAAAAGTTCTGTTCTTGATCTCACTCTTATTTAATTTTTGTTGAAACTGTTCATGTTGCAGGCCTTCCACTTCCCTCTGGATGTGAGCAACTACCCGATGAGAGAGAGAAGCAAGAAGGAGAAAGAGGATTTAGAATTTGTCACCAACGTGAGGCGCATTGAGGTCGCTGAGATGGCTGTAAGTCTGCTTGATTCTTAACCCTGTCTCTGCAGTTGAATTTGATTAGATAATTTAGATCATATGAAATCAAATGAGATAAGAAGGCATAGCGGTAAAGAGAGAGAGAGAGAGAGAGAGAGAGAGAGAGTTAGAGGGGGGGGGGGGGGGGGTAGAAGAAAGGAAGAGAAAGATATGCTGGAGCTTGTTACCAATTGATGAAGGCACTGTGGTTTCCGGTGTCCATCAGTCTACCAGTACATTTGTCTTTTCGTCTATTTGCTTATTGGTTGATATGAGTAACACAGAGTAAATCGTTATTCATGTAATTCCTGAACTTTTAAACATTAAATGAAAAGGAGGAAACAATATTTTACACAAATGTAACCACTTACAAAATGTCAAGAAATTTTCTTGCTCTTAAAATGTTTTCTTCATCCCTTTCTCACAGGCAAGGAAGGAAATCATTGAGCTTGGAGCCAGTACAGTAAGTGTGTTTCGTGATTCATTTGTAATATTTGTGTTATTGACTTGTTAGCATGATTTATTTTGCATGGTGTTTAAATAGAAATTCTCATTAACTATGTTATAATTGGACTGGTTAGATACTATCAGATTACAATTTCCAGAAAACCTTCATAATTGTAGCAAATTATCAAGGGAAGTGTTTTTCTTCATGGGAGTGGCTCTAATTCAGCTCAACCCAATGCTTACATCTTCTTTAAATAATAATGGAGATTTGCTTTGTTTACATATGCTTGATGCACAGACACAAACAAAATGAAAAATAGAAAAGCACTGAGAACACAGAGCAATTATTAATCTGTGAATAGATACCAAGTAAGAAATATATGATGCAACATGTAGCATATTACGAGTTTACTGAGCTTTTTATGTACCAAAATGTCTGTTTTAAAGTAAAGCATACTAAAAACATGCATAAAGAATACAGCTGTAAGATTTCCAGCCTTCTGAGAACTACATCCATTCATATTTATTCGTGGCTGATTGTAGATGTGTTTTGTTACTCCTTGATGCATGCAGTCTGGTGAGAATGAGGAAGGAGACGAGGAGTCTGAAGAAGGAGAAGCTGCAGGGGATCCAGCAGCTATCACCGGCTCCTTGGGAGCTCAGTACGGTGGAGCCAATGATCTCTTCTACAGTCAGTTTGAGCTACATACCAGGCAGCAGAAAAACAACCAAATTGTGCTACTTCAGGTAAATTCCCATTTGTCCCTCCATCTCTCCCTCGATCCCCTCTTTATGAAGACTTGTTCGAACCTTTACATATTTTTCTCTCCCTATCTCTCATTTCTTTTTCCATATGAGTCTCCTTTATCGTTACTTTTCTTACTACGATTTGGCGCCAACTGCGCATGGGAGGGTAAAAGCGAGATGAATCACTGTGACCCTTGGGACTCTCCCATTTTCTGTTCTATTTTAAAGTTATTGTTCCTTGCACTCTATTTTTCCGGAAGTTTTTAAAAATAATGATATTGATAGTGCAAAATGCTTCACATTTCTGTGTCTCAATAACACAGGGCCAAGTTAATATGTGTGAGACCTTTGTTGCCATTCTATTACACATCACAGAAAATAAAACTGCAACTATTTACTGCGGCATATCTAAACCAGCCCTTTGTTGTTGGTGCACACTAGAGGTGCTTATTATCTCGAAAACTATCTTTTATTTGCAATTAACTAGTTGGTTTCAGACCTGTATTCTAATCTGATTCTACCTTGTCATTTTGATATTGTGCTTACAGGATGCAATCTATCGCATCAAGCAGACCTACAACAAGATCTTTGATGAGGTTTACAAGCAGCGAGAGCAGGAGATTGCTCGCATCGAGGAGAAGAATGTCCGTATCACCAAGATTCTATCTGATCTAACCAGTAATGAGAAGATCTGGCAGCCGGGCATGGATGCTGATGAGAAACCTGAGAAACTACTCACTGTAGAAGATTCAGAGGTACAGGTCTTGAAATTGATCCATCCATCAATTAGCGAAGCATACTTTCTTTCTTTTTTTTGGGGGGGGGGGAGGGGTAGATTTTCTACCTGTTGAAGCAATGAAAATAAATTTTTCTTTTAAAGCACTTTACATATCCTGTCGATATGTCAGTTAACAAAAATAAATTTTAATAAAACAAACGTATGAAAAACCCTTCCATTCAACAGATCAGGGCCCTGTCTTTTAAAGAATTGTGATTGATCCAAATCAATCGCAAGTCCTCCATTCAATCACAAGTTTCCAGTCTCCTAGTTACGATTGATATCAATCACAAGTAAGCTGCGATTAATCTCAACGCTTTATAAGACGGGGCCCAGATCTAGATGTGGATTTGATCTTTGCAAAATATGACCTAAAAGTAACAATGAGCTTATTGCTTAGTCCAAGTTTAATCTTTTATATGTAGTCTTGTCTTACATCATGAACAAATATATTTTCACAGAATCAATAAACCTTTTGGTTAGAATTAAATTAAAAAAATGAGTAATAACTCTAGCAGTTAATGATAAAGAAGATGGCTGATCTGTTAGGGCTTCAAAACCACTTGGGGCCTTTTCATTTTACATTGCTCTCAGGAAAATATCTGGAATTATCAAAGCATTTTAGTGGCTAGCAATATGAAATGCATTGTTCAGAATGACTTTTAAGCACTTTTCTTCAAAACTCAACTTTACTTCCAAAACTGAAGGATCCTAGTACCTTTACAGTGTAAAAGCTATGTAATAATAGATATCAATAGTTGGTTCTTGTATAGCGCTCATGTCCTTACGACGTAGCACTCCCGGCCCTCAACGATTATTGTGCTCTAGCATTACAAGGAATTAATTCCTGCAAAGTACCCATATTCCTCACCTGGATCACGTGTGTCAAATGTAGATTAATGTCTCGCCAAAATAAATTAGTGCCGCTGGAGCCAAACCATGTGTAGAAGTTGTGGTCGAGTCGATACGTTGCCAGATCACAAGGTCTGTGGTTCGAGTCCTGCCGCGGCACTAATGTCCTTTTGGCAAGACATTGATCTACATTTGCCACACTCCACCCAGGTGAAGTAAATGGGGACCTGGTAGGAATTTATTCCTTGAATCGCAGAGCGCGTAACAGCTGCTCTGCTAAAGCCAGGGTAATTATGCTGCATTATTGTAGAGCATCTAGAGGCTTCTTATATAGTTAGGCGCTATATAAGCTAATATAATTATCAACCATGTGATCCACAGTCAGGTGACTTATCCAATAGACCACGGCACCTCTAATTCTTATATATTCCATGTTGTTATTTTGTCATCTTACAGGTTTCTGGAGAGAAGTTTGTGAGTGCTGATCAGAAAGCTAAGATGGAAGAAGAAGCTAAGCTAGAAGAAGAGAAGAAGCTGGCTGCCAAGGGAGATAATGCAAGGGAGAGGGCTCTGGATATGATGATGGGTGGGGTGCTGGAGATCAAGAAAGAGGATGAACTCAAGAAGGTCAGGAAATATTATCATCATAATCGTCATCATTTTCATTATCGTCATCACTATCATTATCATCATCATCATAATCGTCATCATTATCATCATCATCGTCATAATCATCATCATTTCTTTCATTACATGTAATGTTTCAATTCTTTCTTGCATATTATACAAATAATGAATAGTTATGAGTTCAATAGTGCGAATATTTTCATGAGTTGAAAGATTAACATTCTATTCAACGAGGCGTCAGCCGAGTTGAATAGAATTAACATTAATCTTTCAACAAATAAAAATATTTGCACTATTGAAAAAATATTCATCCAAGTGCTTACAAATATAAAAAAATATTTTTTTAAATCTTTAATTTTCTCTGTAGAATGCCAGATATTTCACCAATTTTTAAGGTGATGTTTTGGAAAAAGATATGCTCGATGTGCTATTCCAAATTTATAGTTGCCCCAACTCATCAATTCTCAAAACTTGAAGAGACAGTATTGAATAGTGCTGCTATTACACATGTACATGATATAGAAGTCATATGTAATCATGATGGAGTTTGGCAACTTTAAATTATTTGAGAGCTACATGTTTATGTTCAAATCATTTATTATGAAAATCTCATTTTGGAGGGAAACAATGAATTATATGGAATAATCTCAATTAGTATTAAATGTTTTTCTTGTTTTATTTTTCTCTGTGCAGGATATTCCAATACCTATCTTCATGACAGTGAAGGGGTCTGATGAATGGAGTGATGAAGAGAAGAAGATCGCAGTGGAGTTTGAGAAGAGGGTCAAGGAGCTCAGTGAAGAGAGGGAGAAATATAAGAAGGTTTGTCATGATGAGAGTCTCACTCAGTCAGCTCAAAGCCAGAAGGGCAGAGTTTATATCCTTCTGGCTCTCATTGCATTATACAATCAAGCCTGCTTTAGTGACCACCTGTATAGAAAGACCACATTTTTTGTTTCCCTTGGAAATGGTTTCTCATTGAAACATGTACTAAAGGAACCTGTACATAAAGACCACCTGTCCAGCCTATAATGACCACTTTTCTTGTCTCCCTTGGGTGGTCTTTATAGACAGGTTCCACTGTAATTTTACCATATTATATGAGACTACAGGTTGATTAGTGAGGAAATGCAGCTTTATGTTCAAATACCTTTGTTGAATGAGGATTGGAGGATTAGTACATTATGTTTAAGAGGTAATTTGACCTGAAATATACATGAAAAGTCTGATGGTTTGTGATTTGCGGTTTGATAGATTTCAGGTGAATTACACGTAGAAGAAATCTGTAAATTTGCACCAAAAAAAATATTTATTCAAACAGGATTTGTAAAAAATTATCTCTAAATGTGTGCCTTTATGAATTCTAAAAATAAATTTAGGAAGTGAGGTAATGAGAAAAAGACATATGTCAGGAATTAAATACAATAATCAGATATGCTTGCAATTTATGCGTTGATATCATTTCGTACAATATGTTATGACTCTGTGATGATTGATAATTTCCTAGTGAGATAGAGATTCAAATAATCACATCTTACTCTATCATTACCTTCAGACCCTTGAGGCAGAGCTGAAGAAGCTTCAGACCATCATTGCAGACACCACAGCTAACTTTGATGAGAAGCTCATGACTCTCTTTGCTAAGAAGGTCAAGACAGAGCTGGCTATATTTCAGGTTTGTCACCTAATCACCAAACGATTTTATAAATGATGAATGTTCACTTGTATTCTGCATTTTGATACTGCCTTTGTTATCATCCATTTTTTAACATAACAAATGGAATACCTTTTGATCAGTTTAGTTTTTTATTGACAATCAATGTTTGAATGTTGATGATTGTTTTTACTTGACTGCTAAGAAAGCATGTTTACGCTAATAAGTAAGCAATCAGGGGAACAAATCTTTGAGTCCTCTCCGAGGGACTAGATAGTGAGGATTAATGCCTTACCAAAGCACATTGACTTGATTTTGAACCTGAGACCTTTAGGTTACGAGACCACTACTCAACCACTGAGCCATCACCTCATATCTTTGTAGTCTGAAGTAAAACTTTGGCTAATTTGTGACATGAAACATAGCACTGCTAAAAGGTGAAAGGATTTCTGGCGATTTAGTCTGGTTATTGTGGCAAAACGTCGCATATCATACAATTTTCTTTTGTGTAATCACAAATTACTTTGCACATTAAAAAACATGTACATGTAAATTTCATAAATGGATTACAACTCATACCCCATTCACAGTGGCCTCAAACACCGCGACAGCAGCGGGACTGTCCCGCTGCTGTCGCGGTGTTGTCTTCAGTGTGAAGGCTCGGACCCGTTATAAACTATCGCGGGATAACACCGCCTCGCGATAACGCCGCGACAAACTATCGCTAGGTTCGCCTAGCTACAGCAGCGGGACAGTCCCGCTGCTGTCGCGGTGTTTACTCAGTGTGAAGGCTCTCCGCTATAACACCGCGACAAACACGTGTGATTTGTTTACTTACCTATCACTGACCTCTTCGAAAACCCTGCGCTGAAGTATTTCCGGTCATATCGGGGTCACTCGCGGGTCATGAGCCATGCATACGTGTTTGTTACGGAGGTAATAAAAATCACCCGCTGCAGCGTGAATGGGTACATGATATTTATCCCGCTGCTGCAGCGGGATAACTTTTCTACTGTGAATGCATTTGTAGCGGTGTTATGGCGGTGTCGCCGCTCCGCTACAACACCGCTTCAAATTTCAAAACCACTGTGAATGGGGTATCATTTGAAATGTGTCATGATATATTCATTGTATTTGTAAGCACTTGTAGGACTCCTAAAGATAGATTTGGGTTTGCTTAGAGACAGAAAGGTATTACCTCTGGGTAAAGTGATTTGAGTGAATGCTCTCCTGGCTCGTAGAGGATTTTAGGTCATTTTACAATGATAGTACCTTTTTAGTTCTTGAGGTGCTACAATTTCCATCTTTGTGCTTGTCCTGTTTAGGAGGAACTGAAGATCCTTCGTCTGAGTCGAGTGTTGATGGTAGAGGATGAGCTTGATGCGAGAGAGGAAGAGTTAACAAGACTTCTCAATGCTAAGAGATCACTCAAGGTCAGTATGGAGTAGAGATCAGGGCCCCATTTCATATTTTGTTTTGTGAAATCCTTGCTCCTGATTGCATGGTTATCAGCAGATTTGTCACTGATTTTTTTTCATATGTCTTTGAAAAAAAGGCTTTGTGAAACGGGTCCTAGGCAAGGCATTTATAGGACAAACTCAGTATGGATTGTTTCTGATACTTTAATATCTGCAGACAATTGTAATTGCCCAAATGTCAATTTTTATGGGAGATCTATATAATGTTATCAATACATAAATAACAACATTTTGGAAAGGAATGATATTATCTTTTAGATGCTCTATGTGTTCCTAGGCCTGGAGGGAAATGTGTTATAAATACAATTGTAGCAGCTAATATTATCGTCATTACCAAATAACTTATCAAAGACAAGACAATGACAGGCCTGATAAAAACCTGATTTAAATTGGTTTCCCAATTATTTTTTTTTTTACCCGATTATTTCTTTCTTTCTTTTTTTCTTCCCGATTTTATCCTGATTTTCCAGATTTTCCCCTATTATTTCCCAATTTTTCTAACTCAAAAGGGGGGGGGGGGGGGAATGTTGTTAGATGCCATTTTTCCCCCTCCTCTTTTTTTTTTTTTACTCAAGGGGGATGTGGTTGAGTGCTCACTATCACCCCTGAATGATTACTGGAATTGCTATGAATTGTGTTTCTTGTTGTTGATTGTGATAGGCATCTAGTGTGACATCCATGGCCCAAGCCAAGAAGCAGGTTGAGCAGTACCGTGATACCTATGACATCAGGGTCGCTGAGGATAAGGTCATGGAGAAGAACTTCCGCAAGGAGTTCCATGATGTCCATCCGGTGCTCGTTGATCAGCTCTTCAAGCTCTACAGGCGTAGACCAAGGTAAACCAGTCAGAATGGAAACTGATTCTAAATCAGTTACACAAAGTGATACTGTTTTGCAACACTTTTTGCCATATTCATATAGTAGCTGCACTATATAAATAGAGATGTTAATATGTAAACATACAGATACATCTAACATACATACGTATCTTAGAGGGATTGGGTAACTTTGTCTCAGATTCTTAAAAAAAATCCTGGATTTAGCTCATGCTACAATGATAATTAAATACCTTTAGGTCAGTCAGGCACCCCATGTCTTTTACAAGCCGATCGTCAGTCTGATTATCAAGATATTTATGATTGGAAATCGAAATCAATTTTTGCGTTTTCATAACACTACAGTCTATTGGAGAGAATGAGTATGGTAAAACCGGTCACTCAAAGATTTGTACTTTTTTGAGGCGCTTCATGATCATTTTGAAGCGCAATTTTTGTAGTGCTTGCCTTCAATATTACACCATATCACAGACACTGACTGATAACACGTAGGGTCATGCATCTCAGATTTAACGTTGTTAAACGATGACTTAATCTACATTAGGACTGAATGCTAACTTGTCCTCTCCACTCATGTTTCATTTCTACAGAGGTCAGAAGCATGCACGAAAGGGCTCCCCAACCACTGAGACGCCTGTCCAGGCTGCGGCCAATCCTTATGGAGAACGCCCCCTATCTGCTCGTCAACCTCACACCACGGCGTCAATGGTGAGGGCTCTGGAGGAACTCAATGATGAGAGTCATATGCCAGAGGGCATTGAACCTCACACCTGGAAGCACATGTGTGACCTCCGCACAGCAAAGGTCATCGGTGAGCAAGAGGTAAGCTAGCTCTCCCGTACAAGTATTTTACACTACGTACTATGAGAATCAATATCCAATAACTGTATTCAGATGGGGGGGGGGGGCAGGGAAGCCTCACTACCCCCTCTCCTACCACTTTAAAAAACAAAACAGATTAATTTTGATTAATTTTGGACTGACTCATGGTTTGTTGACAGGTCTTCTCAGTTGGATTTCACATGAGGAGAAGGGGGGGGGGGGGAAATCCATACTTCTCTAATATTTTTACTTTAGTGTTTATATTGAACTGCCAGTGGAATTGAGTTGAAAGTATGCCACAGCACCAGGTTATTGGGTGCTTTAGGTTCTAGATGACTTGCAACAGTGAATGTTGTGATTATGAAAAGAAATCATGTCGCGAAATAGATCATGAATACATCCCTTTCAAAGAATCTTGACCACTGGTGTTTTACTTTGGAGTATGCTTGGTGTTGTCGTCAAGTGGATATCTCATGGGACTGTGGATCACACGGTCCCTGGTTCGATTCCCGCTGCAGCACTAATGTCCTTTGGCATGAATTTAATCTACATTTGCCACACTCAACCCAGGTAAGATAAATGGGTACCAGGTAGGATTATTCCTTGAAATGTACTATGCCCTGATAACTGCTGCCGGAGCTAAAGCTAGGGTAAACATTTCCAAAGCTAATTTCCTTTGGCAAGACATTAATCTACATTTGCCACACTCGACCCAGGTGAGG
>NW_022145600.1:1335919-1531854 GCF_000002235.5 Strongylocentrotus purpuratus
ATAAAAGTGATTGATTACTCAATTTACTCTTATCATAACATTCCCAGTAGCGCAATTTGAATTTAGTAAAGAGTCAGATTATGGTGGATTTAAAGTTACTTTTAAGATCAAAGCTTTAGCCCTTTAATAAATGTATAAAACCCGTTTTCTGTTGAGAGCCAGAAGGGCATTAAATATGTAGTAAAGACCGTTAATACTACTGGGCCAGAAGGGATTAGACCACACAGCAAGGTCACTGACAGGTGGCTATCTTATTAACTCGGCTCTCAACTAACATAAGAAAAAGAGGATCATGGGGGACCATCAGGCACCGATTGGGGAAGTTTGCTATACAGAGGGAGCAAGTAGCTACAAGTAGGACAGTGGGGCTTTAAAGTCTATATATGTCTGTTAATGCTCTTCTGAGCTCGTATTAAAGGATATTTATATTGACATTTTCTGTTGAGAGATGGAAAGGCATTAAATATGTGTTAATGTACAAATATGTATGAGTCAATGCCCTTATGAGCTCACATGAGACGATATGTATTTAGACATTTTCTGTCATTTTGTATTTTTAGTTTCTTCATAATGAGGATCTTGAAGGGAAAAAGCAACAGCATCAAAGCTTTAAGATCAAAGCTTTAGCCCTTAAATAGATGTATAATATCAGTATTGAACCAGGCATTTAATCTATGTTAAAGTACACATTTATATGAGTCAATGCCCTTCTGAGCTCTCAAGAGATGATATGTATTTTGACATTCTTTGTGATTTTGTATTTTTAGTTTCTTCATAATGAGGATCTTGAAGGGAAGAAGCAGCAGCAGATACAAACCTTAGAACACACACTGGAAAACCAGAGAGGAGTAAGTCAAATACAGATCAAATCAACTATTAACCAGTTACCTATGAGAACCAGGTGATGCTGTATAAAGCCTATGGGAATTAAAGGGTTTAGTAGTCAAAGGGTTAGCTTTTTAAATTACTCTTTCCCCTTGATATATCATCATCTTACAGTATCACATTTTTATGTAGCAGGTGTGTTATGTCCCCATTGACCCAGCATGCATCTTGTTTAAACAATTCAAACGTTACAGAAAACCATTTCTAGTTGTGCCAGTTTATTGAGGTCGTGGCACCTCCCCATTTCAGGCTTTTGAGGCTTTATATTATTAAACAGCACATAATTATGGGACTCCACCATGTCTGAGTCTCTGTTCAGGGTCACCGGATGAAACCAACTCTGGATCTCATCATCTTTTTTGTTTTGTTTCTAGCATCATGACAAGACTGTAGGTGAGAGGAAACAGACCATCACTAAACTGAAGCATGTCATCCGTCAAAAACAACATGACAACTCCACACTGGACAGAGAACTAGAAGAAATGACTGTCATGGTCTCCGAGAGAAAACACATCAATAATGTCAACGGTGAGAATATGTAGCATAACTAAGATTGATCATCATCATTATATTCATTTGTCATTATAATTACTATCATCACTAGTTAACTATTTTATCTCCATTGGATCTCCCCAACCAGGTGTTAAGCCTGTCTGCACTGCTTGTATCTACTAGCTTGCACCCTCTATATAGCAAACAATTCCCTTTTTCTTATGTTAATTGAGAGCTGATTTGATGAGATAACCACCTGTCAGTGACCACGGTATAATCCCTCCTTGCCCAACTAGTGCAGACAGGCTTTAAATGTTTACCCAGTAGGATGCAAATGTTTATGGTGTTGAATGTGTAAAATGGTTCCTGGCCAGAATATTTTCTAGGGAGCAGAGATTTTGCACTATCACTATTATTTACTAATGTAAAGTGCTTTGAGCATGTTTTTGCAAAGGCGCTATATATGTATATATCAATATGTATGTATGTATGTATGTATCATATATGGAATAGGAATTGCATCCTATGACCGATGTAATAATGATTGGAATGTATTTAGCACTATAGAAACATGATAGTTAATATTGTACATACATGTATAATTTTTACCTTTTTTTCTTTGACCTTTCCTCTCACAGCTGCGGCAAGAAGCGATACAGGTTCTGCCAAGCGGATGCAGGACATTGTCCAGAGACGGAAGCTGGTTGACCTTGCCAAGGCGCAGGCCCAAGAGGTCGCTGTCCTCAGAGCGGAGGTGGAGAGACTCCGTATGCGTACCTTCCCTGCACTGGTACAGGTCGAGCGCTAGATCCTCCAGAAGTCAGGGGTCAAGGGTCAGACATATGACATTTTATGTTTTTCTTCACATTTCCACAATTTGCATTCGTATGTCTCTGTACTATTACAAGTTGACAATCTGATTTCACAGGGGGTCTAGGTTCATGATTCATATTGGACTGTTTATTTCCTTTGGATTTTGTTCTACCTTTCATTCTATGTTTTCTACACTGGTGCACTTGGAGGGCCAGATCTTAAGGGGGTCAACGTTCAAGGGTCATATACATTGCTTCCCCCCCCCCCCCCAGTTTTCAGTTAGTCAAGTCAAGTGCCTTTCAGAATGGCAGGGTACGTTTAGGGGAAGTCATCACAATACCAATAAGAAGACTGGACAGAATTTCAAACAATATCACATTGCAACCTTTATGTGCGGGTAATACTATGACAATTTTATTATTGTGACAAATCTGACAAATTTGCCGTTATATTCATGAAATATGTGAAATGGTATTTGTTAGAAAACCTATAGTGCTGTTTGCAACCAGTATGAGATAAAGTACATATGTCGTTGGTTGCATGAATTTCTTATTTCACACAAACTTCTGGACTTTGAAAGTAACTGTTTTCGCTAACGTTTGTTCACTGTTTTTAAGAAAGAAATATGTGAAGTAATATTTCTTCTGACGAATGAAACAATATGTACAGAAAACCTTTGAAAATTATAACTGGATTTTGACTAATGATAGTTGGTAACAGATGGTCATTCTGAAATACAAATACTTTTGTAAAAAAAAGAGTGATTAAGTTAATTTGCAGCTATCCACAAAGTATAGCAAAACATTACTTGATTATATACCAGGCTTACCTTCTATTTTGTTAAATCATTCTGTTATTCTTTACCACAACGCTGGAACATTTTAGAAAAATGCCTTAAAAGAGCCTGCTGTGTGGAAGGAACCATAACATCTATCTAAATCTATGTATATAAGTTCTTGCACATAGTGTGATTAGTATTTTGGTTATTGCTTATCATAATCAACCCCATTTTATATACTATTTAAAAAATGAAGTATATGTCTGTCCATATTCCACTCCGTCCTTGACTATTGTAAATAGAGACAATATTGTATTGTTTTGTTTTAATATTATTACAAATATGTTCATTAAATAATATAAACATATAGAGCTGTCATATTTTATAAATATCTTATTTTGAGAATTGACATTCCTTTCAATTCACATTCATCAAAATTTCAGAATGTAATATATTATTGATCCTATATCAGAAAATTTGTCTAAGTATATCTAAAAATATTTGTTATATTTGTTAGTAGTACATGTATGCAATCTTATTGAAGTGTTTTGGTTTCAATAAAATTTGTTTGCTTTTGGCACATTGAAAGCCTAGTTGTCCTTTTTTTCTTTCTTCTTATTTGGTGCTATTCATCATAATATAAGGTTACATCTTGTCTGACAAATTTTTGTGATTGAAATGAGAATAGGATGTATAGCATTGATCATGATATCATCTTTTAATGCTTACCATAAGTCAATTTTGAAGCATAATACTAGGATCGGTTAGATCATCATGGATGTATGAATATCCAAATCAGTTTTTCAGATTTTGCTACAGAATCCTTGTCTCTATTTCTTCCATTTTTTCTCTGTCTCTCTCTCTTATAACTCTGTTTCTGCCTTTGTAACTGTGCATTCTCTGCATCTCTACTTTCTCTCTTTCTCTCATATGTACTTCAAACTGATGGGGAAAATACATTTGCCTGCAAGATGGTGATTCCACCGTTCTAGTTATCTTATCAGCAGATAGGAAAAAAGATTGATATAATACAATATCTTTCCTCCCATCCTATTCCAAAGAAGAAAAAAAGCTTGAATTCGTGAAAGCATCTTGACTCGATTAAACTTGACTTAGAGGCATTGTTTGACAATATTTTCAGTTTTACAAATCTGAGATACATGACCCTATGTGTTATCAGTGTCTGTGATATGGTGTAATATTGAAGCCCTAAAAAAATGGCGCTTCAAAAAGATCATGAAGTGCCTCAAAAAATAAAGATCTTTGACCGTTTTACCATACCCATTTTCACCAATAGACTATTGTTTCCCAATGGATTATTTGGATTCCAATCATAAATATCTTGCTTATCAGACAGGCAGTCGGCTCGTAAAAGTCATGGGATTCCTGACTGACCTAAAGGTTTATAATTATGATTTCGGCATGAGCTAAATCCAGGGTTTCGTTTAGAATCTGAGACGATGATACCCAATCCCTTTAAGTTGGTCCACTCATTTACAAGGTGCCAAGTTTGAATCTGAGATGATTATGTAACAAAATTGATAAATAGTTTTGAGATCAAGATGAGGAGTTGATTTTATGCTTTCATGATTTTGTGTCGTCATTCAGTTCCAGGAATCCGGTAATTTGCATGGGAAGAATAAATTATAGTTGGCACTTACCAAGGATTCATGTAGTTGCTCAACTCATTTAATAAGCTTTCAAGAATACTGGTTCTTAATAGGGTTGCGTTTCTAACACAAGTCATTTAGATGGCGTGGGTTCGTATCCCACTGCTGCCACCAATGTAGGGTTGCGGTTCTAACACGAGTCATCTAGATGGCGTGGGTTCGTATCCCATCACTGCCACCAATGTGTGGTTGGGGTTCTAACACAAGTCATTTAGATGGCGTGGGTTCGTATCCCACTGCTGCCACCAATGTTGGGTTGTGGTTCTAACACAAGTCATTTAGATGGCGTGGGTTAGTATCCCACCGCTGCCACCAATGTGGGGTTGCGGTTCTGACACAAGTCATTTAGATGGCGAGGGTTCAAATCCCACCGCTGCCACCAATGGAGGGTTGCGGTTCTAACACAAGTCATTTGATGGCAAGGGTTTCGTATCCCACAGCTGCCACCAAAGTAGGGTTGCCGTTCTAACACAAGTCATTTCGATAGCATGGGTTCGTATCCCACAGCTGCCACAATGTAGGGTTGCGGTTCTAACACAAGTCATTTTGATGGTGTGGGTTCGTATCCCATCCCTGCCACCAATGTAGGGTTGTGGTTCTAACACAAGTCATTTCGATGGCATGGGTTTGTATCCCACTGCTCCCACCAATGTAGGGTTGCGGTTCTAACACAAGTCATTTCGATGGCATGGGTTCGTATCCTACCGCTGCCACCAATGTAGGGTTGCGTTTCTAACACGAGTCATTTAGATGGCGTGGGTTCGTATCCCACCGCTGCCACCAATGTAGGGTTGTAGTTCTAACACAAGTCATTTAGATGGCATGGGTTCGTATCCCACTGCTGCCACCAATGTAGGGTTGTGGTTCTAACACGAGTCATTTAGATGGCGTGGGTTCGTATCCCACCGCTGCCACCAATGTAGGGTTGTGGTTCTAACACTAGTCATTTAGATGGCGTGGGTTAGTATCCCACCGCTGCCACCAATGTAGGGTTGCGGTTCTAACACAAGTCATTTGATGGCAAGGGTTTCGTATCCCACAGCTCCCACCAAAGTAGGGTTGCCGTTCTAACACAAGTCATTTCGATAGCATGGGTTTGTATCCCACAGCGGCCACAATGTAGGGTTGCGGTTCTAACACAAGTCATTTTGATGGTGTGGGTTCGTATCCCACCCCTGCCACCAATGTAGGGTTGTGGTTCTAACACAGGTCATTTCGATGGCATGGGTTCGTATCCCACCGCTGCCACCAATGTAGGGTTGCGGTTCTAACACAAGTCATTTTGATGGTGTGGGTTCGTATCCCACTGCTCCCACCAATGTAGGGTTGCGGTTCTAACACAAGTCATTTCGATGGCATGGGTTCGTATCCTACCGCTGCCACCAATGTAGGGTTGCGGTTCTAACACGAGTCATTTAGATGGCATGGGTTCGTATCCTACCGCTGCCACCAATGTAGGGTTGCGGTTCTAACACAAGTCATTTAGATGGCGTGGGTTCGTATCCCACTGCTCCCACCAATGTAGGGTTGCGGTTCTAACACAAGTCATTTCGATGGCATGGGTTCGTATCCTACCGCTGCCACCAATGTAGGGTTGCGGTTCTAACACGAGTCATTTAGATGGCATGGGTTCGTATCCTACCGCTGCCACCAATGTGGGGTTGCGGTTCTAACACAAGTCATTTAGATGGCGTGGGTTAGTATCCCACCGCTGCCACCAATGTAGGGTTGGGGTTCTAACACAAGTCATTTAGATGGCGTGGGTTCGTATCCCACAGCTGCCACCAATGTAGGGTTGCGGTTCTAACACAAGTCATTTTGATGGCGTGGGTTCGTATCCCACAGCTGCCACCAATGTAGGGTTGCGGTTCTAACACAAGTCATTTCGATGGCATGGGTTCATATCCCACCGCTGCCACCAATGTGGGGTTGCTGTTCTAACACAAGTCATTTAGATGGCGTGGGTTCGTATCCCATCGCTGCCACCAATGTGGGGTTGCTGTTCTAACAAGCCATTTAGATGGCATGGGTTCGTATCCCTCTTCTGCCACCAATGTGGGGTTGCGGTTCTAACACAAGTCATTTAGATGGCGTGGGTTCATATCCCACAGCTGCCACCAATGTAGGGTTGCGGTTCTAACACAAGTCATTTAGATGGCGTGGGTTCGTATCCCACAGCTGCCACCAATGTAGGGTTGCGGTTCTAACACAAGTCATTTTGATGGCGTGGGTTCGTATCCCACAGCTGCCACCAATGTAGGGTTGCGGTTCCAACACAAGTCATTTTGATGGTGTGGGTTCGTATCCCACCGCTGCCACCAATGTAGGGTTGCGGTTCTAATACAAGTCATTTTGATGGCGTGGGTTCGTATCCCACCGCTGCCACCAATGTAGGGTTGCGGTTCTAACACAATTCCTAGCACTCTTAAGTACACAGAGGCAGCCCAGCAGACATGTTGTCAGATTGATAACTACTGGCTAACTGACCAGGTTTTAATGTCTCATTGCATTACTGGATTCTATGTAACATTCCACATTCATTACATGCAAATTAGAAGAAATAAAATTGATATTCATATAATTACACACATGAATTAATCAACATCACAAAGTTTCTTGAATATTCAAACATAAACACAAGGTATATATTGACTATTCATAGTATATGTAATTTATACTTTAAGCTTGACTACATCTGGTGAACATTGAAACCAATCAGGAAAAGAGAGATAGATAGATGAAAGGATGGTGGATAAAAAGGGTGAATGTGGATGAGGGAGGACCTATTAGTATAAAAGTGATAAATCATGGATATAAAGGGGAGTTAAAGAAGTTCAAGATAAATCCCTACAATTGCATTGTTGTTTAGGATCTGTTCAATCAAGACATTTCAATTCACAGAACAGAGTGACATAGTTTTACTTGAAGATCTGAATACATGTGCATTGAACTTGCGAACAAAATTTAACAGCTTTCTACCTGATACTAAGTTAAAATTACCATACGTTTATATATCAACATATCAACTATGTACAAACACCACCACAGTGGCCATGCAGTTTATCAGCTGTCAATTAATTTTTTTTTTTTACTTGAATATATTTTATGCCTCAATGATTGTTGATGATATATTGACATGTAATGATGGGTTATAGTGCTATCCCTAGCAATGTCTTAATCGGTATCTTATTTACATGAATCAGCAACGTGCAGAAGACCTAGGTCATGACAGATCTGACGATACAAACTTTAAATAATTACTTTACAGCAAGGGGGACAGATAGGAAGGGAAGGTAGAGATGAAAACCGTCACAATTTACAAAATGTATTAATGGTAATAAGTATAACGTTAAACTATATCTGAAAATGTCTCCACATTTATAATATATGCATGACAGTACGTGTATGGATAACTGTAGTAAAAATACATTCAATGTACTATCCTTACATGAGTTTGTAGGCCTATATGGCCGAGTATAATAGGAAAGCATAATAGAGTTGAGGGAAATATATGATATGATGATAATAATAACATTACATTTGTAAGGCACCAAATTCACATGAAATCAAATACTCAAAGCATATATCATATATTTTATGCGACATGTTTTTAATGTGGTACAGTCATGCTCATTTATGTCAATCTCGGAACAGCGATATAACCATCAGAGACGACGTTATTACAGAATTTAAGAGAAAGAGAGAGAGAGAGATCAAAGACATTTATAAAAGCAGGGCCTTCAGGAAGAACAGCATTGAAGTTGATGAGGCTTCTCTGGGTAAGCAATATTAGCATTATGATAAAACAGCTCATACCTTCATATCATTAGGGAGTGTATTTTCAGGAAGAATGTCATCGCAAGCATCGGTGCTAAAAGCTTCATTAACAAATGCCGGTTCGACTTTCATGGTTACAGCAGATTTGTCATCGACAACCTTTCCGTCATTTATTGGTCTGATAATCTGGCGAAGTAGCATACAAGTGACGGCAACTCCAATCGAAAAGAAGAGCGTAAAGAACACTAAAAGTGTAATGATCCCGGCCTGCCAATCGAAAACCTGAACGAGCACGGAAACGGCCATCATGATCGCGTAGGTAAAGATAACACCACAGATATAAAGGATCTCGACGACTGTGCTTGGGGGTTGGAACGGTTCATCGTACTTGTCACCTTTGATCTTTTTCTCGACCCACAAGAAGAACCACATGACCAACCAAGCGAAAAGAATCCCGACGTATTCGATGGCGGGAATCCGCACCAGTTCGTTAAGGCGCGACCAGTAGCGTCCGTCGCCGTCTGGTAGGACAAACCCGTAGATGCATATCCCGATGATGAGATAAACCGTAAAAGGAACAAAGCGACACCACTTGGGGATTTGCTGCCAGAATGGTAAACCAAAAAGCTGCGTCATGACCAATAACCAGAGGAATCCAAACATGAACATGGGATAGAGGGTAGGAAGGAAGTTTCCTGTCTGCCAAGCTACCACGGTACCATGGATGATTACCCAAGCCTCTAGAAGGAGACGCCAGTAGCGGTTGAGATGGACCTGAGTGAACATCAGACTCCCCTGCAGTAAGAACATCCAGGTGTGCGTGAAACCCATCACATGGCCGATGGTGTTCTCCATAGGATGATGCCAGAAGGTAAAGACAGCACCCCAAGCAAAGACATAGCCATGGTACTTGCGGATCATCGCCTGCGGACCCCAAGGAAGTCTCATCTTATTGCTTATCTTACCCTTGTCATCCTGAGATGGCCATCCGAAAGCCATCCCGCGATTTCGGTATTCCAACATCAGGATGAAAATGAGAATAATGATGGCAGAGCCTATGTTGCTTGGACTTGAGACGTCCTGGGCCAGAGAATCGTAAGTCCAATGGGTCTGTCCAAGGTGAATCAGATGGAAGACCATGTTTCCGATCAAAGCAACCAAGTTGAAGTTATTCAGCTTGGAAGAATACCGTGGCACGTTGGGATCGGCGTAAACCGTCTTCTTCTTCTGAGCGTAATAGATGCAGGACCAGACAAACAGTTGATGCGAGGTGTAACAAAGCCAAGGTATAATCCTCGTGAGAGCAGTGACCTCGACGGGCTTCAGTTTCCAGTAGTACCATCGTGATGGGGCTCCTACGCCGCATCGACCAATGACACCGGGCTCCTCCACGTATGGTTCTGAGAGGAAACGCTCCGCAGAGGTTTCACTTGTGTTGTGTGTAAATCCTGAGTCAGCGTCCCATCCTCTGGCATCCCCGATAAACACCACCGCTATAAGCAGGAGAACGATGAAGATAACACCTAGCATCCAGGCAATCACATCAGTCCTAAATAAAGGTTTAGTCTGCGGATAGAACAGAAAGGAAGATAACGTTATTGAACATGTATTTTTCAATTTTTCATTTTTCATTTTTCATTTTTCATTTTTTTGTTTTGTTTTTTTGTTGGGGGGGGGGGGGGGGGGCGGATGGGGGGGGGGGGGGGGGGTTGGGTGCAGAGAGGATGAAGAGGGAGGAGGGGGAGGGGGAGCTTACCCCAAAACAAATATAGCATCTCTAATGACAGGTTTCTGCCATTTTCGTTGTCTTTGAATAATGCGCATTCCTTGCGGACCAAATCTGCTCTGGAACATTAAGACTTGTGAAAGGTTTGTCCGATATAGCTAAACTAGTGCATACATAATTGATGAGAGTGATAGTGTCATGTTAGAACAGTTACATGAATGTTCTCGTCAATGCATACATCAATGAAGAGAAGTGAAGCTATGTGCAGAACATTAAGCATGTTTAGGAAAGTTTTAATGAAAGTAGAAGAAGTATTTGTTAGGTTCTTTTTGAGGAAAGTTCGCCCTGGTGTGATTATAATGATTTCTTTTGCTTTTATCATCGCTATCAGTATTTGTTTATATATATGAGGGATTACATAATCATGCGTACCTACACAATAATATGACTATCGAGCTCTACGGAGTGTACAGCGGATCGGGTTCTCTACGTGCTATTCGTGCGTTCTTAGTGTGTGTCTAATGCACAGGGCTCAGCGATATAACTTCTGGCCAATCATAATGCTGTATATCAATGACGTAGCGCTGCATCATAAATACTGTTCTCTAGTGAAATACGACTCTCAATGGTGACATAGCTTGATGGGAGGGGGGGGGGGGATTTTCCTGGGGGATAATTGTTTTCGGGGGGTAATTCTACGGGGATGATTTTCCTTGGGTAATTGTCCAGAACGTCTCATCTCATTCCCTCGTTCTCATGTCTCAGTTCTTGGTAGCTAGCAGTACCTTCAATTGGCAATGGTGGACCGGAGATTATTGAATTGTACACTACACGACTTGATGTACTCCACAATATGGGTACTGAGAGCCTGATTTACAGTGCAACTATATTTATTGTCCATTGCATACATCCCATCTTTCTTCATCCTATTATTGTAACATTGCATCTTTAATACACATTATTAATTCATGGGTATCGTAGGGCTTGGTTCATTAGAATACCAAGTCTGAAAAGTGATATAAACATACTGGGAGAACTGGAGTGAGCTCAGGCATCCCGAATGTTTTGGACTATGTGACCCTTGACCCAAAACAGTATGTAGGCCTAACTGTTAATTGTCTTTATACCCTATTGTTAATCTAATTTAAATTATCCCCTTTGAATAGGGCTGAACAGTGAACATTGAAGGGAGGGGGTGGGGCAGGTCCATGGATGGGGGCGAACAAGAAGCCAGGGGGGGGGGGGGGCTGTTACGAGCTTCACTCTGTAAACAAGTTATCCCCTGCATTAATTAGGCCGCTATATCCCAATCCTGAATGAGAGTTTAATTACCCACGTACAATTTAGATAAGATCCATGGTCCCCAATGAATCTTTAAGGACTATAGGGCGGTTCGGCAAACAGCACACCATTCTCAAACTATGAGTGTAAGCTTTAAAGGTACTATGTCCCTTTTGCAGCCAACCTCAAATTCTGTAGAACTTTGCAAGAATTATGAATATGTCATGTATGTCCTATCTGTGAAATGTAAACGTTAGCAGTGTCCTCATATTCAAATTATGCAAGGAAACCCGTTTACTTGCTAGACTTCACTGTCAGACACTATTGAGTGACTGACTGGCTTTTTTTCTTCTTTGGTAATAACATAAATGAAAAGAGTTGTAAAGGGTACATGAGCAGTTGTCTACATCAATAACCCACTTCTTGTGATGGCCAAGATTAAACTGATTGAATCTTTGCGCAGCATAAAACGTATGACCATTCGGTACAATTGTCTGAAAATCAAGACTATTACTTTTGGGCTCTATAGCCCTAAAGTCGATTTGACAACTAATAGTCGTTATTTTCCCACTTGAAGACATTTTCAAGCCCCACCTTTTTTATGGAAGTTCTAAATTAGTATTATCTTTCAAATTCAGTTGGAATTTAACTTTTTCATTTTTTTGGCCTGCAAATGGGACATAGTACCTTTAAGCCCTTTTGATGTTTGAGCAAAGAGTTAACAGCTGATAACTCCTTGGTTTGAACGTTTCCCAAATGTTAGCCCTACGTTTATGGGGGACAGTTGAGCAAACGTTGAGGCCATAAAAGGAGGGATATGACAGGTACGAGGCATAAACTACACCAGCCCTTTGAACCAGAAGGACAATACACCATGGTGATGGACTGCATTAACATTTAAAAAATAAAGACAAATTATAAGAAGAAGAAAAAGAAGAAGAAAAAGAAGTAGAACTGAGAAAGAGAAGACGAAGAAGAAGAAAAAGAATAGAAGAAGAAGAAGATGCAGAAGAAGAAGAAGAGGAGGAAAGGAGAAGGAGAAAAAGAAAAAGAAGAAGAAGTAGAAGAAGGGGGAGGAGAAGGAGGAGGAGAAAGAGGAGGAGGAGGAGGAGGAGAAGAAGAAGATACATACCGTTTTCTCCTCGCCAACTTTTGAGTCTTTTCCAGTGGCGTCCTCCATGTTTCTTCAATAACCTTCCCCTATTAAAGAGAACAAGAATACAGGATGTATCGTATAGGCTACGTATTACAATATTATTTTTGAGGGTAAAAAACAACTTACGGCAACGGTTCTAACAAATATTCTGCAGAAAAATGTACTATGAAGATTTTTCAGTTCTCTTACCTGTCAAGTAAAAATAATATGCTGTATATTCGCCTGAAGGCTGCTTGTAATATGCTTGAATAGAAGAATGTAGATCCACGATCGTCTGGAAGAATGATATTTTGAAATACGCTTGCTATCTTCTCTGAAAGTCGACAATACGTATACAAGTCCAAATAGCCACAAGACGGGATGCGGCAAGCACAATTTGTGTTTGTCCTGCGAAAATAGGTAATGCAGTTCGGATCGTTACAGCTAGTCCTGTGCTCATTAAATTTTATTGTCGTTATACAAACAGATACTGATTTATGCCGTTACCATACTACACCACACGTTCCACAAGTAGTTATGGCGGGGTGACCAAAGATCGCGCGTGACCAAAGTTCGCTTTCTCAAAAAATCGGTAAGATTTCGAAAATCTGATATCACCAATGGAAAGAGGGTCATAAAATTACCCAGAAACGAAATTTTCTTTAGAATTGGGTGCGAAATTGTGAAAATATTGACAAAAGATCGGCAAATTTTGCAGTTATTTGCGTCCGTTCCGAAAAATTATCAACTTACCGATAAGGGTCTGGAAATCTTCATTTTGAGATCAGAAATCCTCAAAATTGTAAGTAAAGAGTGGTACTAACTGATTGTACGATATCTTGCCTTGCAAATTATGATATTACCTTATTTTTGATGGAACGCATTTTTTTGATAAATCAACTGTAAACCACCGTGCGTGAAGTTAGGTCTCATTGTTTTTATGACTTTTTTTAGATGCAGCGCGCACGCACGATCGGACATCGAATTTTTAGATCGCGATGTCTCCGAAATTCTTCGACGGTAAATTTTTCTAGTTGAACCAATCTGTAGTAAAAAAAACTTTGCCGTCCATTTGGTAATAATTGAAATAAATAAAGTTGTGTAGAATGTGAGAAATCATAGATCGAATATCACATTTTGTAATATGTTCTAAAATGTCCGCGAACTTTGGTCACCCCTTCATACATAATCACCCATCCATACAGTTTGAGATAACTTGAAAAGGCGACCTTTATAAATGTAAAAGGAAATAGATTATCGTTTTTTTCTCAATATTTCCTCATTAAGCATAACGAATCTGCATAATCATCTTTAGTTTCTATAAATTAAGCTGCATGAAAGAGACACAAATGCATTGGATATATCCAGGCTCACATAGTTACCACATATTTCAGTCAGTATCTCGAAGTGGTTTCACGTTGGTATACTACTGACCTTCCCAGAGTCTGTATCTTATTTTAGGACTCATCAATTCATTTTAATGGAAAGCAGAAAATTTAAACTTCGACATAGATTTAAAGCGACAACATAATACTGTAATCGACAAACCAAATAAAAAAAAGTTTATGAATGAAAGAAGTAAAGAATGGTTTTGTGACTAACGCAAGAAATATATTTGTATATATATTTAAAGATTTCTTTTTATTCATAGTTACCGTATAGGTACTTAAACAAATTATTGCATGAAAACACGTAGTAGATTTGTAAATTGATTCAGCTTAGAATGTATACTAAAAATCACTGAAAGTTTTAAGAGAGATCATGCATTTCAGTAAGTGTCCCCAATAGCCGGCCTCTTGTTGATCCCTACGTATATTGTATTTGGAATTCATCTTTATTTCGCAAGTGATTTAATTTGCAGATAATTTTTTTTTTTAAAGCCCACCTACACACTAAGAAATAAAAGTACAATACTGCTACTGTAGCGGCGCGAAACTTGTATAGCGCCATCTGTGGCGTTAAGAAAATTTGTGCAACAGAAAGCCTAGTCAAAGGCATCAGACTTGATGTTTGTTACCATAGAATTCATGACTTTGCTCCGGATGAACAAATAGTTGGTGAGCTACGATACATGATTACTGTAGATAACTGATTTACTGTCAAATATATGAAACTAATTGTTTCATACGATTGTTCATTTCCTGTGAATTATGTGCAAATAGTGAGTTGATTTTGGATGATTAACGCAACGTTATGTACAGAAGCCTATGTGTTGCTATGGGGCTATGAAACGCATTGCACCCAGGTATGTGTCGTGCATAAAGGGGTTTATTCATATAAACAAGCTCTAAGATGGTGCATGATTTAATTAGTATGATATGTTATAGTGACTTGCACAGCTTGTAAGAGTTAAAAGAGGTTAATTACCATTATAAGGAGTGTGTAGAACCGTTTCTGAGGGAATATTATTGATGTCAGTTGTATAGGGTCTGGAATCACATAGACTACTTTGTAATTGCTTAATTAAGGGGGCATTATGAAGCCGTATCTGTAGAACACCGTGCATTACAGGCACATTCTAAGCACAGGAATTTATGAAGATATATATATCAAGCAGAGACATAAATGAATACACTGTATAGCTGGATAGTTACATTCTTTTTGGAGTTTATTTCGTATATAAACATCACGTTTTACGTTTATATGTCAAGAGTATTTACAAGATTCACTGTAATGTAGACAGGGTTACATGCATTTAATTCTGTTTATATGATGCATATGTTTATAATGCTTTGTTACTTTGTTGTTGTTTACAGTGAACCGCTAATTGGATTGCTGATTTGCTAATGATGATGATTCGCTATTTGGATTGCTGATGATGATTCTCTAATTGGATTGCTGAATCGCTAAATGAAGATGACTTGTTACAAAAGAACCGAATAAAAGAAAAATAAGAACTCAACAAGTCGTTTGCAACGTTTCCTTTATTGGCGCGTTCACACAAAAGTTCACAACTAGTTCTAGATGTCGGAGAAGGTCCAAGCAAGCAACCAGCATGAGGGGTCGGAAGCTGGAGAGCCAAAGAACGGCGTTGACGGGGATGCAACGGCAAGGAGTGAAACCAGAGCATCCAGGGACACTGAAGTGAAATCGATGGCCTCCAGGGCGAGCATCTCCTCAAGCGTGAAGATGAGAGAAGCCGAGGTGAAGCGGCAGCTTGCTAGGATGAAGGTAGTACAGCTACAGAGAGAACATAAACTAAAACGAGAACAGTTTGAACTCAACGAAAAACTTGATAGACTCAAGATTGAAAATGAACTTGAGAACGCCGAAGCTGAAGCAAAATTGTGGCAAGAACATGAAATAAAGCCACAAGAACTGTTACAAATTCCAGAAGGTCAAACTCAGCAAAGAACTGCTGAATGGTGTACAGGGAATGTTGTACCGGTAGATATTTGTAATGAGAATCAGGATGTTACTTCCCAAAGAGTGTTGGGTGAACATACAATGCCAAATGCATATACATGTAATAAGAATGTAAATTCTGTAGAACATAATTTGTCAGAGATGATGATGGCAATGCACCTGCCCAAACCTGATATGACTTGTTTTTCCGGTAACCCTATTGATTATTGGAGCTTTTGTAATTGTTTTGATGTTAACATTGAGCACAAGGTGCAAGATAACAGGATGCGACTAACCTATTTAATACAATTTTGTACAGGCAAGGCAAGGGAGGCTATAGAGAATTGTATTTTGTTACATCCCGATACTGGATATTCAAGAGCTCGTAGCATCCTACAAGATCAATTCGGACAGAACTACATAGTAGCGAAGGCACACGTCGATAAGGTGATCTGCCGAGCCAACCTGCGCCCAAGTGACAGTCAGGCCTTATGGGATCTGGCCAGAGATATGAGGAGATGTCAAATGTCCACATCACAGATGGGTTATTCAGCGGACATGAGCTCAACGGACACACTGCTTAAGATACAGAGCCTTCTGCCTGTTCACCTACAAGCCAGGTGGGCATCTAAGGCTCACGTAGCCATGGAGCAGTCTGTAATTCCCAACTTTAGCCACATGACAGACTTTATCGAACAGGAGGCTAAGATAGCAAGCAACGTGTTCGGGAAGAATATCGGACAGTCATTCAAGTCAAGTTCAAGTGCAAAGCGACAGAAAGGGAGCGTGGGAGGCAGAGCTTCATCCTTCGCAATGGAAGGAGGAACTGACAGGCCTAATAACAGAAAGGAGGCATGTCCATGCTGCAAGAAGGAGCACCAGTTGGAAACCTGTTTCAAGCTAAGGGACTTGCCTCAGAAGGAGAGATTCATCTTCCTAAAGAAGAGTGGCATCTGTTTTAATTGCCTTAAGAAGGCACACCTAGCAAGGAACTGTCCCTCAGACTCGACCTGTAAGAAAGAAGGATGCAGTCTAAAATGGAAACACCACACATGGTTGCACTTTGAAAGGAAGGAAAGCCCCAACCAGAAGAACAATGAAGACAGCCCAAGTCAGCAGAACGGGGCTGGAGTGACAACTGGTGTGGAATGCCATACAATTAGAGGAAGAGCTGACGTACGCTTAAGAGTACTTCCTGTGAAGGTGCGTCATGGAGCCAAGGAGGTTACGACTTGGGCACTGCTTGATGAAGGAAGCGATACGTCCCTTTGTGAAAAGAGACTTGCAGAGGAACTGGGAATTGTCGGAGTCAACAAGGAATTCAGGTTGACTACAATCAATGGAATGAACACTCCAAGGAAAGGAATGGAAGTTAGCATGACCATTCAAGGCTTGCAAGAAGACACTAAGATCGATGTGGACAGGATGTGGACTGTTGATGTTCTACCCATATCGTCCAGAAGTATACCATGTCAGGAAGATGTCGATAAGTGGCCTCATCTTCAGGGCATTCAACTAGTGACAGCAGGCCAAGCAAAGGTTCAGCTCCTGATAGGAGGGGACACCCCAGAAGCATTCTGGGTAGAAGAAGAAAGGAGGGGTCAAAAGAAAGATCCCTATGCGATCAGAACGCCTTTGGGGTGGACGTTTATTGGACCTGCATCAAGCTCAAGTCACAGAAACTCGTACGAAATTCACCACATCTCAGCTGAGGAGCTTCAAAATCAAGTGAAGCGGTTTTGGGAGATGGACTCTGGTCCAGGAGATGAAAGAGTTGGTGAATCAGTAGAAGATGTCGACACCCTCAGGAACTCAGCAGATGATGGTTCACAGGGTATCCCTGCAAGAAGCCTGGATAGATGGCTTACAGGACCTGAGTTCTTGTTACAAGAAAAGGAAGTCTGGCCGGAAGATCCAGCAAGTTTGAAGAAGGAAGATGTACCAGAACTTGATCTTCAGAATGACAGTGAGGTGAAGAAAACTCATGTCTACGCTACCAGCTCACATGACGAGATAGATGATCTAATGACAAGGTACTCATCATGGGATCGTCTGAAGCGAGGAATTGCATGGCTACTACGGTACAAGCAATACTTGCGGTCCAAAGGAACGGGCAACTTGGCAGAAAGAGGAAGCTTGACAGTTCAGGAATTGAACAATGCAGAGGTCGAAGTAATCAAACACGTACAGAGACGCTCATTTCCTGATGAGTACGTGAAGGGGATAGAGAAGAAAACCAGAAAACAAGGAAATCCCCTTGAGAAGCTGAATCCTGTCATGGTTGACGGACTGCTACGAGTAGGAGGGAGATTAAGCAAGGCTCCTATTCTGAATGACGAGAAACATCCAATGATTCTTCCCAACGATCACCACGTTACCAAGCTTCTAGTGGTTCATCATCATCAGAAGGTTGGACACTGTGGTATGGGTTCGACATGGACCTCTCTCAGAGAAAGATTTTGGATCAACAAGGGAGGTGCTACAGTCCGTCACACCATAGGTAACTGCTTCAAATGCAGGAAGCGTAATGCTTCAAGAGGTCAGCAATTCATGGCTGATTTGCCGGAAGAGAGAGTTACTCCGGGAGAACCACCTTTTACGAATACAGGGCTTGATTACTTTGGCCCATTCCCGACGAAGCATGGTCGCAGTACACAGAAGAGGTATGGATGTATCTTTACATGTTTATCTACCAGGGCAGTGCATCTTGAGATGGCTTATAGCTTGGAGACTGACTCATTCATACAAACACTGCGTCGCTTCATCAACCGTAGAGGTCAACCCAAGGCTATATTCAGTGACAATGGCACCAATTTCAAGGGGGGTCAGAAGGAGCTAAAGGATGCTCTTGCAGGGCTGAATTCCGAGAGAGTGAACCGATACCTCACACAGAAGGGCATTGCATGGCACTTCAACCCGCCAGGAGCAAGCCACATGGGAGGTGTATGGGAGAGGATCATACGGTCAGTGAGGAAAATCTTGACCAGTCTCCCACAGCAGACGCTTACAGACGAAGCGCTACTTACCCTCTTCACAGAAGTAGAGGCAATATTGAATGGAAGGCCTCTTACTCACCTGAGCATGGACTCCAGAGATGATGAGCCATTGACCCCGAATCATTTGTTGTTGCTTCGTAAGAACCCAAGTCTGCCACCAGGGATCTTTGTGAAAGAAGACTGCCATCTACGGAGACACTGGCGCCAAGTCCAGTACCTAGCAGGGCAGTTTTGGACCCGATGGGTCAAGGAATACTTACCCCTGTTGCAGCAACGTCAGAAATGGACTAGACCAAACAGAAACTTTGAAGTCGACGATCTGGTTCTAGTGGTCAACGAAAGTACCCCTCGTGGACAGTGGCCCATCGGAAGAGTGTTAACGACCTATCCAGACAAGCGTGGACTTGTAAGACAAGTAGAGGTTCGAGTAGGGCCTCGATATTACAAGAGGCCAATTTCAAAGCTGTGCCTCTTGGAAGCCAATGTAGAGGCTTCTTCCTAAACACAACGAAGGTTGTTATATATGATGTGAAACATTTATATGTTATTGTTCAAAGAATTTCTAACATTACTAACTTGCATGTATGTCACAGTTTGAATTGTTTATGCAAACAGTTTTGACAAGATTTGTGAAAGTTAAATGGATGTTTGTTTTTGCTTACAGATATTTTACAGGTATCGTCATTGCGTTAATGCATACCAAATGTTACTGTAATTCATTCATAGTTTAATGCATGCCGCTTTATGGTAATGTAGAAAATGATTTAAGGATAGGTAACTCATTTGGGGCCGGAATGTAGCGGCGCGAAACTTGTATAGCGCCATCTGTGGCGTTAAGAAAATTTGTGCAACAGAAAGCCTAGTCAAAGGCATCAGACTTGATGTTTGTTACCATAGAATTCATGACTTTGCTCCGGATGAACAAATAGTTGGTAAGCTACGATACATGATTACTGTAGATAACTGATTTACTGTCAAATATATGAAACTAATTGTTTCATACGATTGTTCATTTCCTGTGAATTATGTGCAAATAGTGAGTTGATTTTGGATGATTAACGCAACGTTATGTACAGAAGCCTATGTGTTGCTATGGGGCTATGAAACGCATTGCACCCAGGTATGTGTCGTGCATAAAGGGGTTTATTCATATAAACAAGCTCTAAGATGGTGCATGATTTAATTAGTATGATATGTTATAGTGACTTGCACAGCTTGTAAGAGTTAAAAGAGGTTAATTACCATTATAAGGAGTGTGTAGAACCGTTTCTGAGGGAATATTATTGATGTCAGTTGTATAGGGTCTGGAATCACATAGACTACTTTGTAATTGCTTAATTAAGGGGGCATTATGAAGCCGTATCTGTAGAACACCGTGCATTACAGGCACATTCTAAGCACAGGAATTTATGAAGATATATATATCAAGCAGAGACATAAATGAATACACTGTATAGCTGGATAGTTACATTCTTTTTGGAGTTTATTTCGTATATAAACATCACGTTTTACGTTTATATGTCAAGAGTATTTACAAGATTCACTGTAATGTAGACAGGGTTACATGCATTTAATTCTGTTTATATGATGCATATGTTTATAATGCTTTGTTACTTTGTTGTTGTTTACAGTGAACCGCTAATTGGATTGCTGATTTGCTAATGATGATGATTCGCTATTTGGATTGCTGATGATGATTCTCTAATTGGATTGCTGAATCGCTAAATGAAGATGACTTGTTACAAAAGAACCGAATAAAAGAAAAATAAGAACTCAACAAGTCGTTTGCAACGTTTCCTTTATTGGCGCGTTCACAGCTACGATTGCAGTTATTAAAGGGAATTAACTTCAAACTACATGTTAATCAAAGATTGTAGGCCATTTAAAACATATGTACATATCATACATTTGACGAAAGGGAGGACGTAACTCTACTTCAGAATCTTTTGCAGCGCTGAGTATTTTCAGAACGTCGCAATTAATTGTGTTTGTGCACGGCTCTTTAATTCTGTCACTTATCGCATGGATTCCACCGCTATTGTCTACGTTCCCCTGATGTTAACTGTAAAATAGGGATCACTGCAGATCACATCGTTTTTGCTGTCGTATACTTGTACTTTTTGTCCAGAAATTTCTCCACACATAGCTGCTACCTATATAGCTTGACTCATTGCGATTGGGTTGGTCTGGAAACCAATGAAACGATTTCCCCTTGGTTTTCGAGGAACAATCAATACTACCTTGGCAGTACACCATGTTTGACGTGTAATGCATATAACGCTGCGCGCTGCGCGCTATATCACTTTTCCTTGGGATACGTCACAACCCGGAAGTTTATAAACAGATTTCCAGGAACTCAGTGTTGTTTTGCTCTGCCTCGTAATGTTATGAGCCAGAGCAAAATATGATATTATTTGGCCTACAGCAATGCTTAAAAAAAACCAAAAAACACATTGATCAATTTCCAGATGTGGGGTGGATTACCCTTTCAACTTAAGTTGGTTTTCAAAGGGGTCCACACTTATATCAAAATGAAACGTTGTTCAATCTTTATGTCATTATCATACTTCATATTCGAGAAGTTAATTCCCCTTTAACCTGTTATTAATGAATGAATACTTGGAATCCAGTCTGCATACCTAACTTGTTGTTATGTCGGGCAATCCTGGCACAATCACTGAGTAAATACTGTTGACCGCTCACATCGATTGGGTAGCCCCAACAGAAAAATGAAAAATGAGAAACCGGGACAAAAGTGACCACGTCCGATCGTTGTGAAATATGTCGTCGTCGTTTGAAAGGGACTCGGGTCGTAATCCAGGAACAACTGACAAAATATAATCTGCATCTACTCAACAGCGCAACGAAGACTAGGAATGTCCACACAGCATGGTCCAGCGATGGCCGGGTTATAGCAAGAATAACAGCCAATAATGGAAAAAAACGATGAATAGAATAATCCAGAGTGAGAATGACCTCCGTTCCTCGTGAACAGTTCAGTGAATGTATACAGTGTGAGTCAAAAAAAAGTTTACACTTAGAAAATTGCTAATTATTTAAAAAATCATCTATGAACAGTAAATTATTATACATCTTATGAAAGAGTATTTTATCCCGAATCATTTAGTATCATTTTGTGCCGTATATGTGTTCACGCTTAGATGAACAGGAGGCGTTGTTTGTGAGAGTGCAAAAATCGACTTGCGCCAAAGTTGCTTATGTGATGTTTGAATAAAACGATTGGCATTTGCGTATTAATTCGGTCTTTGCAGATCTAAATAACATCCCTTACACAATCAATCATGCCACACGTATCAAATATCGAATATCAAATATCAACGAATATTTGTGCGGGCGCATGTGTGTGTATGTGACTTTGCTTCTGCAAAAAGCATTATGCAATGCATTACATTTGATACATTCAATTCATTCTCTCACTCTGCTAATCCCAACATAATACATTCTGTATGCATCACTTTGGCGCAAGTCGATTTTTTGCACTCTCGCAAACAATGCCTCCTGTTCATCCAAGCGTGAACACATACCACACAAAAATGTTACCAAATGATCTGGGATTAAACACTCTTTCATAAGATGTATAATAATTTACTTTTCATAGATGATTTTAAAAATAATTAGCAATTTTCTAGGTGTAAACTTTTTTTTGATCTAAACTTTTTTTTTGACTCACACGAGCGGAACTTTTATGCCGTAATTTTCAGATTCTACCCTGCTCTTCTCGTATTGATTTGAATTTGAAACAGAAACTTCCTTTTCATGAATCGTATTCAATTCGATTTTATTAGCTGTAATTTTACACACAGACTATAAATATTTTCCAACATTAGCTTTTTAGCATATTTTACAGGGAATTTTTTGTAAACGCTTTTAGATCTTAATGGTATTATATTTGTCTTTACTTAAATTAATGTTGATTTTCATGTGTTTGTTGTATAAGCCAGTAAAACGAATCAAAAAGCTCTTGCATGTACAAAGTGTGGGGAATGGGTTCTATTCACATTAAGTGTGACCGAATGTCATTATGTAAATATAACGATCCACTCAAGGATTTTGTAGATTGGCAATGCCGAAAATGTTTGATACAGGTACTACCATTTTGGGATAATATTGAAACTGATGAGCCATCTACATCTACAGAAAACAAGTATTGTGATAAAGATGATCAAAATATAGGTAAAGGAGAAACAAGGAATGGTGAATTTTCATATGGACGAGGGATGAAAATTGCCCATGTTAATATCAGACGCTTAAGAAAATAAGGTGATCGATGTTCAGTATTTTTTGACAAGTAATCAATACGATTTGGTTATACTTTGTCCGAAACATGGTTAAAAGATTATGTATGAATAGAATCAGTTATATGCCTGGATATAAATATAAAAGTGAAAAACAGCCCCATACCATCACTTATACGCATCTACAATTCTAGTTAACAACAAAAAATATGTTTTTTAATACTATACATGTACCAATATTATAGTTGTGATGTAATACCATATGACATATGTGCAATACTTGAAGGCAAACTATGGTTTCAATATTACTGATACACACAATGTATGATATCAAGTTTTTATGCAGATTATTTTATATTTACATAAAATATATTTATACTGGGGTCTAATCTTTGTATCTTTATAATAGAATCACTACATCTTCTGTACCGAAGTTAAAAATCTGTTTTAACCATTTATTTGTAATTGTTTAAATTACTGAAATTATCTTCTATGGCCAATGTTACAGTTGTCTCCTCTTCCTCTACCACTTCTACTTTCCCACCTCCTTTCTTCATCTCACCCTTATCCTAACTTCTCAATCCTCTTTTTCCTCTTCTGCTTTTGCTTCTTCTAATTGTTCTCCTTTTTTATAGTCTGGATGAAATGTTATAACCTTTTCCTTAGAGTAGCTAGTACCTAGAGTAAATGTTTAATTCGTACAATTTGTCATATAAGTATTTTATTTTCATAACTTCGCCTATATCATTAGTAGTTTGTATAATGTGTAATGCTTGAATTTTGATATCGATACATTATGATAGTGTTACTATTCGCACTACCCTCTTTCTATCATCTTACTATCCCCGCTTGAATCTTCTTCTTCTTCCTCTTCCTCCTTCTCTTCTACTTTTTCTCTTCTTCTTCTTCTTCCGCTTCATCCTCTTTTCAATCTTACCGTCCTCTTTTCTTTCTTTACACTACACCATCATCATGTTCTTCTTCAATTCTCTTTATCTCCTTGTTATATAAAATGAGTTAGGGAGATCAAATAATAAGAAATAAGAATTTTAAAGTTAAATATTATTCTTAACAATTTGCTCATTCAAGTTCAGTTCATTAATTTTAATGTTATTGATATGAATGTTTTTATATATTGTATTTTACATTTGTAAAACATTGACAAATTCGGCCTTTTAGGCCGCGATGCATTGTTATTCTTTTATTCTCAATGAAACCATTATCAATTCAATTCAATTTGTGGGTAAACATAGAGGGTCATTTGGAGGAGGAGTGGGTTGCTACTTAAAGGAAAATATATCTTACTTAAGAAAAGAAGATTTGGAAAGTGACGAAATTGAACTGATGTGGATAGAAATAAAAAGAGTATTATACAGTGCCAGGCGCGTACGCAGGGGGGGGGGGGGGGGGGTGTTTGGGGGGTTAAACCCCCCCTTTGGTATTTTTATGTGTGTAAACCCCCCTAAAAATCCCTAAACCCCCCCCCTTTGTTTGTTTTGTTTGTTTTTTTAAATTATTAAAAAAAAAAAAAAAAAAAAAAAATCACCCCCATGGCTGACCTAAGAAAGGTAACTACCCCCCCCCAACGGAGCAAAATGTCAATTTTTCAAATTTGAGACAAAAAAAAAAAGTGTCCCCCCCCCCCCCCCCCCCCCCCCCCCCCCCCCCCCCCCCCCCCCCCCCGCTTATTCAGCGGTCGGTTGAGTCGTTGCGATTTTTTTGGGACCAAAAAAAAAAAAAGTGTCCGCTAACCCCCCCCACTGAGCGACTTTTCGGCTGGCTGAGTCGTTGCGATTTTTTTTTGGGCTCCCCCCCCCCCCCGCCCCACTGAGCGACTTTTTGGCCGGCGCGATTTTCAAATTTTCCTGAGTCGTTGCAAAATTTTGGACCCGATTTTAACCCCCCCCCCCCCTTGAAAAAATCCTGCGTACGCCACTGACCACCACTCTTACACGTTACATGTAGGCCCCGCGGAACGTTTTTCAAAGTGGATTATTAACGATCAGGTAGAGCGTACATTGGCGTGGGGTCCAGGGCCTGAGCCCGGCAGGGGGTCGAGGGGCTGAGCCCCAAGAAGCTCAGGTGTTTTAGGCATATTTAGATAGTTTAGATACCTTATTTGTGATACTGACAGGCCACTAATCGGCGGAGAGTCCGGGGAGCAGAGCCCCCGGAAGCTCGGGGGTTGTTGGTATTTATTGCTCGTTAATGTTGTGTCCAGAATCTGGCCAGTCCTTATATATATATATTTTTTTTCAATAATATTTTATTTTCTCCATTGCTTTTCACAAACAATACCAAAAATTATAATAACAAACATTAACAAAATCAATACATAAAATAATCTGCATGTTAATATTATTATATAGAATATGATTTTACATTCACAGCTAAATAATACAAAAGAACTTTTACTATTTACATCAAATAAAGCATGAAACATGCATGCATAAAGAAGGCATGAACATATAAAAGGCATTAAAAAATATTAAAACAAAACAAAACAAAAAATTATATACCTATGTAATTCATGTATACACGGTATAAACATTACATACAATATACTACGCAATAACTAAACTAAACTTTTGAGAACTTAAAAGTTGCATCGGTTTGCGACTTAGAAATATTGTAACAGAAAAGACCAATGGCAATGAGTGTTTAAGATATTCCTATAATGTTTTAAACAAAAGATGGCGCTAGACCACACTTGACAAGTTTTTTTCTTTTTTCTTTCTCTCTCTCCAATGATATTTCATTTTCTCCATTGTTTTTCACGAACAATAACAAAATCAATACATAAAATAATCTGCACGTTAATATTATTATACAGAATATGATTTTACATTCACATCTAAATAATACAAATGAACTTTTGCAATTTACATCAAATAAAGCATGAAACATGCATGCATGAAGAAGGCATGAACATAAAAAGACATTTAAGAGAGAGAGAGAAAAAAAAATACTTACATTTATCTCTATATTATCCACCACAAGCCTAACATACCCGTACACCCAGCCAAAGAAAGATTTTTGTTTTTTCGCAGAGCTTAGAAATTTGGGGATCACGCCATCTTCGGCTTGCAGCAAGAAGGGGGGGGGGGGGGACCGCGGTGGTCACAAGAAACTGACGAAAAAGAAGAAGTTTAGAATGGGTGAAAGAGAAGGAGAATAAGAGAAAGAGAGAGATAAAGAAGAGAGAAGGAAAAAAAAAGAAAGACGGATAAGAAATTATGAGAATCATGAAAGGGTGGAAGGGGGAAATAAAGAGATGGAGAGAGGAGGGGTGGGGAAAGAATTAGGGTCATTGTATTACTATGATCAAAATTTGAAGCAGTAGCAGGGACAGTGTCAAATATTGTAAAACAGCAGTGTCATATTCTTTTCGTGACAAATTATTGTTTAAAAAATGAACCATCATCCGTGTGTTTAAACACATAGCCTACGTTACCATTTATTCAATATTGCGGGAGTTAAAATGCTCCTTGGAATAAACAATAATATACAATTTCATTTATTAAGGACTTGATTTAACACCGACTTTCGGTACGCCACGACTGAAAATTATCTGGTCCTACATAATCAAATTACTGACATATTTAACGAATTTCTATAAATACCTTTCTAGGGTGTCACATATACTGCACTTGTCCTCGCTAAAGTGTCTCGGTTGCCCAGTCCGTAAATGTTCCATGTCACCAGACGAAGTCGTTTCGATGTCGCACTCAATGATGGCGCCTTGGCCTTCAACGATGTCGACGTTACTTTATTGGAGTCCGATGATGATTCTGTTGTCTCGGTAGATTCAGACATCTTGGCTATGGTTTCTTTCGCTTCTATGTTACCCATGATCTGATTCTTCTGCGTAATAAAATAAGTATAAGTTTTACAGTACTGCCTGCTGTTTCCATTACTACTACTACTACTACTAGTACTACTACTACTACTACTACTACTACTACTACACTTACTACAACAACAACAACATCTACTACTACTACTACTACTACTACTACTACTACTACTACTACTACTATTACTACTACTACTACTACTACTACTACTACTACTACTGTACTACTACTAATTTACTACTACTACTACAACTACTAGGTTCCTACTACTACTACTACTACTACTACTACTACACTTACTACAACTACAGCTACTACAACAACTACTACTACTACTACTTCTACTACTACTACTACTACTACTTTACTACTACTACTACTACTACTACTACTACTACTACTACTACTACTACTTCTACTACTCCTTCTACTCCTATTTCAGCCACTCTTATTGTTCAATGTTTTCGTTTTCCTATCTCCATAGGCATCATCGTCACACCATCAAGTTTTATAGATGCCTTATTCGGTGGCTGGGTTGTCAAACATTATAATCTCAAGTACCGTGGCATGAGGCGTTTTACATTAGGTGTTCTACTACTACTACTACTACTACTATTACTGCCATAATTACTACTGCTACTACTGCTACTGCTACTACTGCTACTGCTGCTACTGTTACTAGAGAGAGAGAGAGAGAGAGAGAGAGAGAGATAGAGAGAGGGGGGTAATACTGAAAAAGAGGGATCAGACTGATAGAGCTGCAGAGAGAAATAGAGAGAGAGGGACAGAAGGGGGAAAGGTTTAAGCACTTTTGGATTATCCTTCTCATTCTCATGATTCTGCTGAGAACCAAGGAGAGAGGGAGAATTATCGTTAACAAAAACAAAATTATATCCACTACAGAGGTTCAAAACGAGGCGAAATTAGAAGTGAAATTCGAAGCCACTCTCCTCTTGAACCGCTACTGGCATCAATCAATAAAAGGAACTTCAACTTAACATTACAAAGTGACTTGTCTGACAAAAGCATATTAACAAAAATGCTATTTTAATCCGTTTACGAAACAGCCCTAAAAGTGTGGAGATTAGCTTTATTCTTCCTCCGCGCAGACTTATTACAGTGGTAGTGTATTATTCCATCGACATCGTCTATAGTGAATGGATTTTGGTTGTTCAGTATGTGGTAATATTTTTAGTGAAAAAGCGATCAAATAAAAAGTCCAGATTAAGTGAGCATGGTAAGCTATAGTATAAAGTCCTTTTCTACAGAGAACTCGGTGCTTCCAGGGAGGCGAGACAAACCTCGTGACTAGCTGAACGTAGTTAATATGGACTTCTAATTATCAAATATAACAAGGTCTCGCGTAGGCATTATACTTTTAGAGTCTGTTTTGGGTCATAGCTGCAGGCGCGGATCCAGGATTTCTTAGGGGAGGGGGCCCAACTTTTTTTTTTTTTGCTCCCGAAAATTTGAAAATCGCGCCGGCCGAAAAGTCGCTCAGTGGGGGGGGGGGGGGGGGGGGTAAAGAGCACATTTTTTTTTTTTTTTTTTTTTTTTTTTGCTCCCGAAAATTTGAAAAACGCGCCGGCCAAAAATTCGCTCAGTGGGGGGGGGGGGGGGGGGTAGTGAGCACATTTTTTTTTTTTTGATCCTCAAAAAAAAATTCAATTTGCACCCCCCCCTTGAGCGCCAGGGGGGGGGGCCCAACCTCCAAAAAAGGTAAAAATCACGTGATTTTACATGATTTTTTTCTCAAGGGGGGGGGGGGGCCCGGGCCCCCGGCCCCCCCTGGATCCGCCACTGCATAGCTGCCTATACTACTCTTACTAAAATTATGCATTAGCTAAAAAACACGGTAGACGTGGCTCCTATGTTAATCAGTGATTACGATATATGGCGAATTTCTAACGACGTGACGCGTAGGATGCTTTGAAAGCACTCAGGCAATTATTGGGAAACTAATCACGTAATGGGTAATCACTACGGTTGCTCCAGCAAATCACTTCTCGCTTACCTTCTCAAGCTGCCTACTGCAGTAGATGTAGTAGTTGCTAGATTGTGAGCTTGAACCTAGTTTTACTTGATGGAGTAATCCTTTTAGCTGCTCACTCAGAAAGCTAAACTGGTAGCTCTTTTCAAACGCTGACGGCGACGTCGATGGAGCATAAAATAGAAGCGACTGCACGAAGACTGTGACGGATATAATTATAAAGCTGACTACTAGTGCAGGCTGCTGTGTACAGATTCCCATGATCTATGATTCTCCGAATTACCGGCCCGAGCCTGACATCTACGCCTAAATTTAAACGTGTGATGTCATTAGTGAGGTAAGGCAGATTATATTCATTAAGCATTGTGCTAGGTCGATCTGATTAGCATTGTATTTTGTTGCATTCGGAACATATGTTTACTGTCAGGTAGGTATACAGCGACAGAACTGCAGCATGGCAGATATAGCATCACAAAAGATTGTATTAATCTATTTGCGTGATGAGAAAGGGTCTTGTAATATTACACTTTTCTCACGTTTCGTGTATTTGCCCTATGTCGCTCGAAAATCGTTATCGAAATCTATGCTGGAATATAATGTTGTATATAATACATGTAGGCCTACATGCAACTAACATTTGTCGTTTTGGCGTTTCCTGCAGAAAAATTCTAAATTGTATTATATTATTTAAAAAAATAAATCAAATCTCAAATTTGCCAATCAAAACATTTAGCACAAACATTTTGCCTCCTTATTGTGCTTTCGTCGTTTTGCAACCTGTCGCGTGACATGGATGGATATTTTCAACTCATTCTTCGTAGCGCTTCCAGAACACTGAGCTTCTTGATATCGGTTTCTTGATGCGAAAAAACATTCTCTTATTCATTTACCCGATGATGCAGCAAAAAAAAAAAAAAAAAAAAAAAAAAATTGTAATGTTCAACCCAAGTTTGTCGACGTTAAAGGAAATCGACTTTAATTGTCAGTTACAATTTAAAGGAATGCTATGTTCTTTTTGTTTAGTGAAACTAAAGTGAACATGAAAACCATCGTTAATTGCAAGCATGTATTATCTATTTCGAGTTCAATTATTCCAAGCCCCGAGGCAGAACACTTGTTATGACATGCATAAAACAAAACAAAAACATACTCAGCACTGAGCTGATCGAGGAGCGTGTAGCCATGTACAAATTGTGGGAGGGGAGGAAGGAAATAGGGCTTTCGGCAAAGACATTATCAAAATAATTATGCACATACGCTCTAGAATATCAAAAACGGTAATGTCATCTACCTCTTTCCTTTCCCACACATCTGTTTATCATAATCATTGCGACATAATTAACAATTTTATTCACCCATTCGTTGATGTTTAATTTATACTTTTTAGCGGCGTTGTATTACGTGTATTTACATGTATACTTGTTAGTAAATATTATATTGGACTTTATACCCCCATTACATGCTCAGTATAATATTCCGAATAGTATTTCAAGCTCGATTTATAATGTCTATTCATGTTTTGGAAGAGTGCTTCAAAAGAAATCTTGGCTCGGTAAGCAAATAAAATAGTTCGTACTTCGTTTTTTTGTTTATACACGATAAGGTATGACTGTATGCCAATGGCAAAACACAATTGCAAGACTGATGGAAACGTGCATTGAGATGTCCAATCTCGCACAGAATATCACTATAACACTATTACAAGTTGATAAATGAGAAAGAGAGATAGAAAGATAGAGAGCGAGAGAGAGTGAGAGGGAGTGGGAGAGAGAGAGAGAGAGAGAGAGGGGGGGGGGGGGGGGGGGGAGGGAGGGGGAAGGGAGGCCCGGGAGGGAGAAAAGGGAGAGTGGGCTGGGGAAAGGAGAGAGAGAGAGAAAGAGAAAAAAGATAAGGAGAGTTGAAGTGAGCAGGAAAGAGAGAAAGAAAGAGAGAGAGAGAGAGAGAGAGAGAGAGAACGTAGACGGTATTCATCATGATAGAAAAATATAATCTGCTTCAGAGGCGGGTGCAAAGGAGATTTGGGTAGGCTCCCCCCCCCCCACACACACATCCCCAAACAAAAAGAGGTACATAATTTGTGGACTTGTGCCCTCCCCCCCCCACCCCCACTGCCACAAAATTATAGATTCGCCACATGTCAGGTAATTACATTCTGGATGTATCACATAAGTTCATCAGGTACCTCCATCAATATTTGACCATGAGTCACAGCCACACTCGATTTCATTTAAAATAAATATTGATTTCGTGTAAGAATGATAATGTTTGTCCAGATATTTGTTGCACAATGAGCATATTATATACTGGCATTTTAGTTTTGAGACTAACGGCAGGGGGGGGGGGGGTGGAGAAAAAAACCCACCCCGAAACAAAATCAAGCTGCCAGTCTTGAATCAATTGTCTGTTGTGCATAAAGCTCCATCCGTCTAAGTTTTATTTATATCTCATTTTCATCTCGTTGTGAAACAGATACTATGTGTTTGCAATAAAGAAAGAATAAATATGGTTCACAAAATAACGCTAGATTATATAGCGGTCATAATGCTTATATGAATTGTGTAATCAAATACCACCTTCTCGTTCATTACAGTAACGAGAAGTAATGAGAGAGGGAAATTGAGATTATCATAAGAATGCGAATTTCTTTAAAAGGGAAAATCCCCTTCTAACCCTATATTAATTTTCCCTCGGGATAAAAGTAATACGCCCGGCCAAAATTTTTGAATCCGTCTAATCTTCTTTTTAATCATTCCTATACAGTATTATTAAATACTTTCTCACCAGGTTTTATTCATCTTCGATTTGATTTGTTTTCGTTTGATTTGATCTGACTTTATTAATCACGATCGCAAAAAGATGTTATGATCATGTGGTAGGCCTATACGAAACTTAGAATGCTTTTAAAAAAAAATATATCATTTTGATATTTTTCTCGATTATAAAATATGCTATTTGGTCCATTTTCCATAAACATTTTCTGAATTCAGTTTCCTTTCTATACCTGAACTTTATATTTTCAGAGGCTTAAGAGAAGGTGAAAGGCAAACTTGAAAAGTCAGGGTTGTATTATTGTAATTTTGTTGTCACTGGTTGTCTGGATATCTTTAGATTCTTCTTATTTCATTTCAAGTCAAACATATTGATATATTTTTTTTAAAGAGGCGCGGGTCGAGAATACGAAGAAGGCAGGGAACGAGAAATTTTGATTTTTGTTTTGTTTTTGTTTTATCTGACGATGCCGTTACCAGGTTGACGGACTCGCACGATATTTTGTTTGCCACCCCTCCCCCCCCCCACTCCCCAGTAAAACAAAATCATTGATCCGCCTCTCTAGTATAGGTCTATATTGCGGCAAAATGTAATCACATTTTTTTTCCAGGTGGGGGAGGGGAGATGCTCTTTCTTCTCTAAAATATTACCTCATTAATCATTATATAAGCATCTTAACGTTTTCCAAGAGGCAATTAAAGGGGGCGGCACAGGCGGCACAGGCGGCACAGGCGGCACAGGCGGCCACTTTACAAAGTCAACCTAATATATTGACGTTTCAGTTTAGTCATTTTGAAGCTGTCCTCAATTTTACCTCGCAAAACATCTTCAAAGTGTTGGGAGCTCAAAAAATGTGTGGGTGAAATTTCCCCTAAATTGTATAAAAGTGTGAGAGGGTGTAAGTTTAGCACAAATTTCTGCTAGGATTTTCAAAACAAATGTGTTTGAAGACGAATATTGATGAAAGAATACATAATTGAGGTTTTCTGCGTACAACAGTAAACCCAAATATGACTTTCTGTGATCAATATCCGTCTTCAAACCTATTTGATGTGAAAATCCTTGCAGAAGTTTGTGTTAAATGACATTCACTTTCTTACACCTCATTGCCACTGTACATAAAATTATTTAAGTAAATTTGGGGCAAATTTGGGGCTCCCAACACTTTATATAGAGGGGGTTTTATAAGTTAGGAAGTCAACCAAATAAATATTTTGGAAGAGAGGTGAAAAGTGGATGCATGTATTTCACAAACATTTGGTCAGGAGGAGGGGGGGGGGGGGGGGGGGGGGGGAGGGGGGGGGGAGGGGGGGGGGGGGGTTGGTGACTCACAATGCACACATGACATACAGCCTATATCACCACTGGAAATAAGCTGTCGAGCTCATTTCGTGGCGGGTTATCCAGTTCAAGCTGACTTAATATTTTGATCTGCTATTCTTGTATATTGTTGTATATTGGACCCTTTGCGAATAAAAACCAATCAATCAATCAATCAACACATGTCCCCCACTCCCCTAGCTCAGCTATGGGTCCATGCATGGTAACCAATTGAATATAGTCCCTTGTTCAGATTTGCCCCCCCCCCCCTGACCCCCACCTCAATAGTCCGAATCTGAACAAGATCTATTCGAACCATAGAGATCTTATTAAGTATATATCTCTATGATTCGAACGTATCACTCCTGCCTGTTCTTTTTTTTTGGGGGGGGGGGTGTTTTATTTTGTCATCGTCCGGAAGAGGTGAATATGGACTTTTAGATTTGCACAACGACAATGTGGATTGCTTACGGTCGACGTCCTTTTAATGCACTGCCTTGAATGCAATGGACGTCACACGTATCAGTCCACGCAAATCTAAAAGTTCTAGAATACATAACACAAAAGTTGAAAGGCTCCTTATTTGTGGTCAGTGGGCATGGGATCACGGGTGCACGGCCAGCTAGCCGTACGGTAAATGTACGCAGAGCTGAGCTAGCTAGAGAGAGTGCAGTAGGCGTCGGTCATACATGTATTTCACCATTTGCAGTCAAGAAGAAGACATTAAAAACCTCAAGCTAGCTCGTGCTCGCGTCATTAGTTTCAGTCATGGATTCCCTGTTTGGTGGTAATATTCAGGTGAGAAGCGGTATAGAAAATAAGAAATAACACACGAGTCTAGGACTTACATGCAATTTTTTTGAATCCAATGCAAGTACCTTGCAACAGTATGATGAAAATGATGATCAAATTACAATAAATTGTAATTATTGTACCGAAAAGCAATTCTTTGATATGGTCTGTGGTTCAGAGAGTAATGAACTTGCTTTAATTCACTTGAATATACGTAGTATGTGTAAGAATTTTGAAAATTTCAGTGTTTTCACCAAGCGTATATCAGGATTCACAGCAATAGGTGTTTCTGAGACCTGGTTTCCTTCTGAATTCGATACTAGCTTATATTTAATTCCTGGTTATAATTTGGTTTCTAATAATAGACGAGATAAAAGAGGTGGAGGGGTGGCTTTATACATTCCATCTGTGATGGATTACCAAATATGTCATGAGCTTACCATTATGAATGATGTGTTAGAAACTATATTTGTTGATGTTTTCATACCAGGAAAACGTAATGTTGTTTTAGGTGTCGTTTATAGGCCGCCACAAAGTAATCTAAATCTCTTTATAGATGAGGTACACAATATTTTGTCAAATCCATTACTTAATAACAAGACAATTTTTCTCATGGGTGATTATAATCTGAACCTGCTCACTTGCGATGGAAATAGCTGTATTGATGACTTTTTGAACCTGTTGGTGTCCTTTTCCTTGATGCCTTTGATCACTAAACCTACAAGAGTGTCTGAAAATTCCTCTACTCTCATTGACAATATCTTCACTAATTTGCAACCCTTTCCTGATGCTGGCATCATAATTTCTGACCTATCGGACCATTTTCCTATTTATGCCAAGATGCCATTGAGCAAACCCTCTTTCATTACTAGGCAAAATAAACATGCCCGTAGGAGCAATCCCGAAAATATTGCAAAGCTTAAGGAAGCCCTAATTGCAACTGACTGGAGTGATGTTTTACTTGATCAAAATGTTGATAGCTCTTTTGAAAACTTCTTTCGAAAATTTATATTGCTGTATGATGAGAATATACCTATATGTAAAAGAGATAGTGGAAATCACAAGAAGATCCCCCGAATGCCATGGATTACAAGATCGCTATTGAAATCGATCAATAAGAAAAATAAGCTATATTATAAATACAAGACAACTAAATCAGAACAGTCACGCTTGAATTACACCAGATATCGGAACACTTTAACTACAACATTACGTGTTTCAAAGAAAAATTACTATTCCACTCAGTTTCAGGCAACCTTGAATGATATAAAAGGAACATGGAAGGTAATCAAAAATATTTTTAAAAGCAACAGTAAAACATCCAGCATAAGATCTCTGCAAATTGATGGAGAATTAGTAGATGATACAAAATCTATTGTTGAAAAGTTCAATAATTATTTTGTAGTATCGGTCCGAATTTGTCGGAGGGTATTCCAAATTGTGATAAATCATTCCATGACTTCTTGAAAGAACCTAACCAGCAAAGTTTGTTTTTAATGCCAACAAATGAAGTAGAAGTACTCAGTATAATACATTTTTTGAAGATTGGAAAAAGCCCAGGCTGTGATACTATCTCCAACAGTCTAGTTAAAAACTTAGCAGTAGAAATCGTACAGCCATTAGTGCATATATTTAATCTGTCACTGACAAATGGCATTGTACCCAGGGAGATGAAAGTGGCAAAGGTTGTCCCAATTTTTAAGAAGGGTGACCCAAAACTATTGACGAACTACCGACCCATTTCCCTATTAACATCTTTCTCTAAAATTCTTGAAAAACTTATCTATGTGAGAACTGTAAAGTTTCTCAATTCAAGTAAAATGTTTTCCAACTTTCAATTTGGCTTCCGTGAGAAACATACTACCACCCATGCTATACTGCACTTTATCAATAAAGTTTCTTATGCTATGGACAACCACATGCACACACTTGGAATATTCTTGGATTACTCTAAGGCATTTGATACAGTAGACCACAAAATATTGTTATGTAAATTATCCCATTACGGGGTCAGGGGTGCTGCCCTGGATTGGTTCAGGAGCTATTTAGCTGACAGACAGCAATTCGTATCCATAAATGGTTTTGATTCAGAGTTACAAAATGTCAGCTGTGGAGTCCCACAGGGATCACTTCTTGGTCCTCTTTTATTTATTCTTTATATAAATGATTTTCAATATTCTTCTGATGTATTATCCTTTATTTTGTTTGCAGATGATTCAAGCATATTTTTTTCACACAAAGATGCACAAGTTCTTGTGCAAACAGTTAACTCAGAGTTGCGCAATATTACCTCATGGATTCATGCTAATAAACTGTCTCTTAATCTTACAAAAACCAATTATATGATATATAGCAATTCGCTCAAGATGTTGCCCGGCGACATTATGTTCAACGGTGTTCTGATAGACAGGGTAACATCAACTAAATTTTTAGGTCTTTATATCGACGAACAATTGAAGTGGAAAACTCATGTAAATAATCTATGCAAAATATTATCAAGGAATACTGGTGTAATTCGTAGGTTGAAGTCTACTCTTCCTAAAAGCATATTACTTATCTTGTATTCAACTTTAATTCTACCTTATATTAATTATGGTGTGCTTGCTTGGGGCAAATCTCTAATAACACAATTAGATAAAATATTCTTGGCTCAAAAGAGGGTAATAAGAACAATCTGTAATGCTGACTTTCGTGCTCATACAAATCCTCTTTTTTATCACCATAGGATTTTAAAGGTAGAAGATATTTATTATATGCAATTGGGTTCCTTAATGTATGATCTCAACTCAGGTGTACTGCCACTGGCATTAGCCAAGATTTTCAAGAGAAACAATCAAATTCACAATTATGCCACAAGAGGTGCTTCTGCATTCCACTTACCCCATGCAAGGACAAAGTTTACTCTCAACACTTTAGTTTGCACTGGACCAAGGTTTTGGAACACTCTTGACTCAAGCATTAGCCATTCTGTCAGTATATCTGTCTTCAAACGTAAACTGAAATTGTACTTATTGAATAATTACTTAGTTGTTTCTTAATCTGTAGTGTCGTGATTTATATTTGAACTTAATCCATTCCCCAATTTACTACTGTATAGCAACTGCCGACTTACCTTTTCCTTTTTCTTTCCTTTCTCGCCTGTAGCTAGCTTTCAGTTTACAGTGAAAGTATTTTTTTTTCTTTCTCCCCCCACTCGAGCTCTCCCTCTCTTTCCCACTCCCGCCCTTCTCTTCATTTCTATATCCCACATCATTATCACTCTTATCTCCCCCTTTTGTACATAGTCTCTTCTCCCCACCCTTTTTTATTACTCAGTTAAACCATGTGTATAATCATATGGTTATTGTTTATAGTTATTTGTTTTAGTACTTTAGCGCCTTTGACGAACATTTCATTTATTAATCTATTATATAACCAGGCTGTTCTTGTTGTTTATGTTATTGTTTTTGAGGGACCTGACCTCTACAAGCTAAGCTTTAATTAGGTCTCCTCGTCTTTTCTTCTTTTGTTTTCTCATGTAAATGCATTGTGTGAACTTTATTCTTATAAGTGTTTCCTCTTATATACTTTGCATGTTATACATTTGTTAAATTGTATTACATTTATGTTGGAAGAAAGACAAATAAACTTGAACTTGAACTTAGAAATAGAAGTTAAAGAGCCAGGGTAGGGTTTAATCAGTCATCATACGTTCCGGTGTCGCGTACGCCGGGAGTTCGGGGTGCTAAAGGGTCAACGGTTGTCCGGGGTACTGCGAGTCCGGTCCTTGGGGCTTGGCTAGTGTGCTAGCGTGCTAGTCAGGGCTTTGTCCGCCGCTTGATCTTGATGATTATGATACAGGGGTTGCATGAATAGAAACATATTTGCAATAATAATATATTAAGGTTTGTACATGCAAAAAAGGTGGGGGAGGGGGGGGGGGGGGTGGGTCGTGAAATTCAGTTTTCAGGATAGATCCTAGATCTAGATCTACCCCTTATTTCCTTAATTGTTGGGAGCTTTTCGTGTATTTGGGCCTTTCCTCCCTTTTTTGCCTGATCAGACCCATTTTCTATATTTGATGTTCCTTTTTGTTTGTACGTGTTTTTGTTATTTTTTTTGTATTGTCCCATTTTTTTCGTTAATTAGATCCCCACTTTTGCGAAATCCTGGAGCTGCCCTATAGAAGGATCTTTTTCCCTCCCTCCAACTTTTAATTAAGAAGATGTCTGAACTATCAAAGAGGTGAAAGTGCAGTAAAGATTTTTTTTGTTAAAGATGAAACTCTTAAGGGGTAAAAAACATTGAGATAAAGGAATTGAGAGAGAGAGAGAGAGAGAAAAGGTGGAAAGAAAGAAAGTGGGGAAGGAGAGAGAGAAAATTCTCCAAATTGCATTTGCAAGTGAATAGAAGGGTTCAGGGCAAAGGTTAATGGGAAAACTTTGTTATGATTGTCAAGCCAAATGATATTGATTGAGTGCTTCTAGGAAGCTTAGTGAAATATGGTGGTTCGAAAAGACTCGTCTGGAATGCAAAATTGGAAATCAAGAGTTTATCACACGGAAGTAGAACCACATTTTTAGGATATGGAGCTGGTACTGGTAAAAGATGGTAGCTAAATTGTCATTCAATTGTGTAAAAATAGCAATTTTAATTAACAAACATCACTTCTTTTATGCTCTTTGTGTTTTTGGACACGTCTTTTTGTGGCCATACATTTCGTTGAGCTACTTTATGTTCCATTAAAATCTTAAAACTTGCTATAGGTTTCCCAATCACCACGATTTCACTCCTACTTTTTAGGTGCCAGATAAAAATGTCAGCGGTTAAAATGTCTGAGGTAAAAAAGCTGGAGTTTTAAATGCCAGAGGGGAAAACATAGATTTGGCAATAGAATAAAAACAGTGTAGGCTTATATTCTATTATTATTATCAAAATAATGCAAGACCCGGAAGCTGGGACATCCCCCCCCCCCTTGAAGTTAGACCTGGAAGCTTGGCAGCTGGAGACGGCTTTCTTCCAGAAGCTTTGTTATTCAAGGTATTCAAGGTATTCAAAAGGAATCAAACAATTTTTTTTTTTTTTTTTTTTTTTTTTTTGGGGGGGGGGTTTTAGTCCCGCTTTACCTTCTTCTTAGAATCAAGCCTGGTTCATACAGTACCTGAAGAAAATTAAGCATTATAACCTTAAAGGTAAAGACCAGTATTGGAAACGCCCCAATTTCAAAAAAATGAAATGGAAGCTCTCATTACCAATCATGTGAAGGAATATGTTTTGACTAATACATGATGATAAAAAATTTGCCGGGAAACCGCATACTAATTCATATATTTGGTAAATTTGTTTCTCTCATGGTCTGTGAGAGATATAGGGAAGTCCCATATATATCTTTCTGTGTATAGTGCTTGTAACTTTACGAAGAATGGGCCAAATTTCTTATCATTTTGATGATTCCAGAACCTTGCAGATGCTAGATGCTAGATGATCAACCTTTTCTGATCGATTCCACAAAGTTTCTTTCACAATGCAATCGCATGACCATAACTGGTCTTTACCTTTAAAAGATCACTGCACTTACCTTTCACCTAACCATATGGGAAGGGGGGGGGGGGGGGGGGAGGGGGAGGGGGAGGGGTAGGGGGTTTGGGTGTCAAACAGGTCCTTGGGACCAATTTGCAACAATAATTGAAAAAGAAAATCTCAGATTTGGAAGTGGGTTGTACCATGAATACGAAGTTTGAATGGGAATAACTGTAGACACGAATGACTTTATCATGTACTTATACATCTCCAGGGTAGGGAAAAAAGTTAAGGCCAGGGTAAGTCAACAGAGGAAATCCAGGGTTGGAATTAATTATGGGTTGATACTAAAATTAGTTCCAGATGATTTATGATTGTTCAAATGAAGTGAGGCATCACATGTTGATATGCTCCCAATCATTAATAACCAGATAGCTGCATGGGTTTGCGTTTGCTAGGTTCTTCTGCAGCACAATGTAGTCTTTATAGACTGTCAGATTTCTTTGGAGGTTGGGGTTCGTTCCACCTGACTGCTGAGATTTACAAGGTGCGTCCAGGTTCTAGAGTGTTCATCAAGACCCTCCCCCCCCCATCTGCATGATAGTTGTGTAAAAAAATAAATGCAAAAAGGTCGAAGACCCAATGAGCATTTTCAAAAGCATTGGGATAATTTCAAAGTTGAAGTTTCTTCTACCCCATGCAACCTCATTCTTAGTATATAATATGCTAGTACTCCCATACATATTGCAACATCGTATGGGCTAATTGCGGTTCAACTAAAATCAATTTTATGTTTAAATTACAAAAGAGGGCTATCCGTATTTGTACAGGATCACATTATTTGGCTCACACTGACCCCTTATTCTTTAAACTTAGAACACTAAAATTGTTTGTTTTAATACTATTCAATTAGCAGTTATCATGTTAAAGTATACTTATAAACAACTTCCACCATTTTAGTTTCAATTGTTCTGTTCATTCCTGCCCCACTCAAATATCTAGAAATTTCCATCTAACAAACCCAAAATTATTATTGACACACAAATCCATTACACATTGTGGTCCGGATATTTGAGAAAAAAATTCCTGACAACATCAAAACTTCAACCCTCTATTCCTTGAAAGCCACACTTAAACAAAAAATAACACAATCGTATGTACCAAACGCTCGAAATTAATATTAATAGCTTTGCCGGAAACCATGATTTATTATTCCTTTTACTCAACTGCCGTCTCCTGCACTCACACCTGCAATTGCACTGCACCGTCTTGATCACTAGGTTTTACCAGGAGAGTTTTGTTGCTAAATTTTTTTAAATTATTTTTTCACGAGGCAGCCATCCATTTCCAGCCTAACCGCTCCCGGTGGCGGTCTCCTGCGTTCTTCAATTTATCTCTTTAGTTCAATGAAAAATATATACAAATATCCATTATACTTTTTTGTATGCTTTGTATTATGGTTATGTATAATATTATCAAACATGATTTGATATGTACATGTATACATGATTTGAAAATGTATTAACATGTATTTGTTATTTGAACGCATAAATAAAATCAATAAAAAAATAAAAAAAACAATAACCAGAACTCATTAATTAGTTTACCAGAGATAACTTGCTCACTGCTCCCTTTGTTTTTTGTTTGTTTTTGTTTTCTGTTCTTTTTGGGGCTGGTGCAAATCTCAATATCAGTAAATATGAAAACAGTTTAGGACTGTAATTGTCTTGGGACACTTTCTTCTTTGGTTACAGGTGGTCAAGGCTGATATTGAGCCTTTGATATCAACAGCCCACGACAGACTCACCAATGAGGATAATGACTGGAACCCTGTCAAAGGCAACATGAATGGTCCGTCATCAGGTAACCAGCCCCTCCACAATGAGGGAATGGACAGACAGTATGGTACAACAACACCAACGAGCCCAAGAACGAGATTAGCTAGTGAACAGGGAAGCAGGAGTAAATTGTCGGGGGCCATCGCAAGGTACGAATCCAGAAATAACAGTAGGGACGAAGATGGGGACGATGATGCTGTACTGGTACTTGATGGAAGAGAACACTCAGGAGGACAAGTTGAAACTCCGGTCGGGGAGAATGGAAGTCAGGACAGGGAAGATGGAGAGCGCAATATATTGGACGAAGATGCTATTGCCACGGTTACCAGTGATGCATGTTCTGAGATTGTGCATTCAGATGTTGAAGATATTTCACAATGTGGCTGGTTTGGATACTCCCCTCCTTTCGTTCAGGTGAAATTGTTATTTATCTTACTCTCAGTAAAAGTATGGCATAAAGGGAGGGGGTATGGAAATGTATGCTGTTGTGGTCATACTTTTCTCCCTCTCCACAAAGATCTTCAACAAGCTTTTCCATTTATCTTCTGTTGACAAATTTAACTTCCTATTTAAATGCGGGGAAGCTTCAAGGGAGAGATTTCCTAAGGAAGAGTTGTTGCTTGTAGATCAGCTGCGTGATATAAGAAATAAGAAAGAAAAAGAGTTTCCTTTTCTTTGACACATTTCTTTTCTGTGACAGATTTTCAACAACCCCAGGGGCTTTCTCTTCTTCGTATGTACGCTGTCCTTGATCCAGGGAATGACTGCCTTTGGTCTAGTCTACATCAGTATCACCACCCTTGAACATCGCTTCAGCCTGGACAGCTTCAAGAGTAGCTTCATCTCCAGCGCCTACGATGTCTCCGCACTCTCTGTCTCCCTCCTAGTCACCTACCTTGGTGAGCAGGGCAACAAGCCCAGATGGATCGGCGTCGGTTCCGCCATCTTCAGCCTCGGATCGGTGATATTTGCGCTCCCGCATTTCCTGACGGGGCTCTACGATGCGGGCGAATCGCCGAATCTCTTGTGTCAAAGGCCTCCCGACAACATGACTAGGTTGGACAGTTGCGACGGTAGCGGTGGTGCCGAATCGGATTTGGCTGTTTTTTACTGGGTATTTATCTTAGCACAGGTACTGCACGGAATCGGAGTGTCGCCCCTCTATACGTTGGGCATAACATATATGGATGAGAACTTGCATGCTAAGGATTTTGGATTCTACTTAGGTAAGAATTCTATTTGAAATAAATATGTTTTTCCTGCTATTTGTTCATCAATGACTTCTGTTTTCAGGTGATATTGCTTACTGCATTAGAAATATATATGTGTCTAGATTTTGCAAGACATACACATATCTTTTGTTTTGCATTGCATCGTGTAGAAAATCTGAAATTCTGGAAAGCTAAAATGAAAATGAATTAATTCTAACAAAAAATATCTTCACCCCCACCTTCGTTGCAGTCTGCTCGAATGTGGAAGCTGTACCATAATTCTTTCCTAAATATCTTCGTTTCCGTTCAAAACAAACATGGGTACCCATGTTTATTGTTGAGGTTAGTTTCCCCCCTAATTTGGGAATGAAACATGCGAGTTAAAACCCCACAATTGACTCCTGAAAGACTACAAGTATATAATAAATGTTTTTAGACCTTATATTTTTGGTACAGAAAATATAACCCCTTTGGAAATACATGTGTAACCCCCTTCAGTGATTCCAAAAAATATTCAAGTCATGTATGTGTATAATGTTGAACACCAGAGCATTTTGCATAATGTTGTTTATTTTGTTTCTCTTACCAGGTATCTTCAATGCTATGAGTGCAGCTGGACCAGCCCTGGGTTACGCACTGGGAGGAGTCTACCTCCGGGTCTATACAGACTTTCATGTAACGGACAGGTAAGGAAACAATTATCAATCTTATAATCGTTCTTATTTTCTATCTTTTAAAATAATATATTTATACCAGTTATGATGTAAAAATAAATGAATTAAATACATTCTGTAGCCCCCCCCCCCCAAAAAAAAGTGTGCTTATTTCCTGTAATTTGACACCACATTTTAACTTATTCAAACTAAAACAATTTAAAGGAATGCACTCTGAGATTTAATTGGTTCTAATCTTAAAAAGGGGCAAAAACAGAAAAATTATAGAAAAAGATCACCGAATGCTTGATCAAGATCAGATAAACATAAGAGTTTATGAATGTATACCAGTGCTATTTTTCAATTTACCCAAGCACTTTTGAAGCTTTTGAGCACTAAATCGCTCACCGCTCACATGAATCTTATTTCGCTGGTTAGGGTAGGGTAAGGGTATTGATGTAACATTCCAACCATTGGTCAACAACAAAAATTGATGATTGTTGTCTACTTTCCCTTATTTCCAAATGTTATTCTTTTATTTGTGTGTCTTCTTCTATAGTGCTTTAGTATCCCTAGCAACCCGACGTGGGTTGGGGCTTGGTGGTTAGGGTTCCTCGTCAATGGCAGTCTTCTGTTCATCATCTCTGTTCTCATGCTCGGCTATCCTAAAGCATTGCCTGGTGAGTACACTGTTTGATGTAAGGATACCGTGTAAGCAGATATTTTTGTGGGCGTCTTATTTTTCGTGAATTTCGTGAATCACTCATTGATTGCAAAGGTAACAACACACAAACATATTTCCATCAAGTAATGTCGCATGTCAAAATCACTTAAGTATAAAGCCCTATCCCATGCCTCACATGTATGGGGCCTGTAGGATGAGTCGTCAAGGGGTCATGTAGCACATATCGATTTGCGTAATGCAGACGAGACCGCCGAGAACTTTCCCTTGTTCGTTTTCCTAACAGTTTTTATAACACTACAGTCTATTGGGGGACATGAGTATTGTAAAACTGGTCACTCAAAGATTTTTTATTTTTTGAGGCACTTCAAGATCATTTTAAAGCTCAATTTTGTCAGGCATAGACACTGATAACACGGGCCATGGATCTCGGATTTAGAGATTTAGTTAAATGATGCCTTTAAATTCAGCTTGCTAAATACGAGGAGGTGTTTCTTCAAGGCCTGTACCCCTCAGAATACTCATCAGCAATAGTAAACGTAATGCGACTTTTGTCATTCTAAAGGCCATGATCTCAACGTTGTCAGCTCTCAATACAGATGTAGATATAATGTACAAGTACAGGAAGTGGGTGACACACGTAGGATACTGAACAAATTAAATCTGTCAGGTTTGCTGCTGGATTTTCCAAAAATAAGCATCAAGTAGCACTACTACCATCACAAATACTTGTCCTTTAGAATATTGTGTAACATAAGTTGTTAGAGATTTATGAAAATGTCCATTACTTGTAAACGTCATCTTTAAATTACTAGTTGAATCAAACTGTCCGGATAAATGTGTCTGTCCTAACGTCATGCGACGTGTTTGCTGATGACTCATTCGCATCAATCCCCTCCTTGTTCGTAGAGTTTCATCTAAAGTCACTGAGATTATTGCCCTAATTTCTTTCTTTTTAAAGGGAAAGTCCACCCCCAAAATAAGTTTGTTTCGATAGAGGCAGAATAATAAGAAAATCAGGTGAGTGAAAGTTTGAGCAAATTCTGAATGAAAATAAGAAAGTTATGAATTATTGAAGTTGTGATCAATCAAATACAAATTGGCAACTCTGTGACTTATTATACTAGCTCTCCTTCATTTGCTTTGTGCATAATATTCCATAAAATCATGTTTTCTTCGTTATTGATGACGGAATATATATTTGTTCCTTGCAGGGGGAGTATAGAAACATATTTGCAATTATTATATTTAGAGTGCATGTATGGTTGAAATTTTTCTTGAGGGAAAATGAAAATTTTAGATTTTTTTAGTACTGAGCAAATGGAAGTTGAGCTCGCATGATACGTCATAGAGTTGCCAATTTGTGTTTGATTGATCACAACTTCAAAAATCCTAACTTCCTTATTTTTAATCGGGATTTGCTCAAACTTTCACTGACTTGTTTCTCTCATTTTTCTACTCCTATTAAAACTAACTTAATTTCAGGGTGGACTTCCCCTTTAAACAACTGCAGCTAAATAAATATTCCAACAAGTAAACAAAATTCTTTTATTTTTTCAGGTCTGTTGTATGGGATTTGGAATGATAAAAAGGGAAACAATTATTTATAGTTCTGTGATTGTATGTACCGGTAGTCATCTGTTAACATGGGTTTGACTTCCCATCTGGACTTTTGCCCTCTTTCACAATATGTATTCATATTGAAAAGAATGAATGTTCCATAGTGCGTGCTTTTGAGACAATGTTTGTGAGCTGCTCTATAAACTAGAAGGAAAGACCTGCTCAATTGAAATAGACCTCTGGCGCCTGGCACTTTGGGATACAGTCTCACTATCAGCTACTTTATTGGCATGCAGGGCCTTCAATGTAGCAGGATGTGTTACCCACAGGTACATATAAATTAGGTGCATGGGTACTTATTATTAAACAATGTCAGATTTTACTATCAAATGACAGAATACATACATGTATATGTACTGAACCTTGCATTTCCTGGAGAATATATATATATATATATATATATATATATATATATATATATATATAATTTTCTTTTTTTCTCCTTCTTCTTCTTCTGTCGACCAGATTGTCATTTTAAATATATTGTAGCTTTAAGTGCATATGCGGGGACTCACCCCACTAATTCACCTAACCAAAAAAGAAAGAAAGAAAATGACCAGAAAACTTCAGAAACAGTCCAAATGAATGAGATGTTACCCCCTTTGCCTCGCACACCAAAAAACGGTCCCCTCATGAGAGAGAAATAATGATAAAAAATAAAAAAAACATCAGGTAAAAGAAGTCAAGAGACAGATGGTTGCATCATACAACAGTTTTGGAATTAATTGCATTTATTGTAGCCTATGCTCTGCTGTATGCCCTTTTATTCATGCCTCTTGCACAATGGTAATTATGATAATCAGTGATGATTGTAATTCATTTTGCACAATTTCTATGAACTCAACTCAACTGCACAATATAATGTAACAGAACATAGGAGAAATTACACTTAATAAAATAAAACAAAGTTGTCAGTAGTCTGAAAAGGATATTCAATAAGCTCTGATGTTTGATATAAACATGGATCGTAATAAAGCATGGCTAGGAAAAATGTTAATGAAAATAAAAAATGTTGATGAAAATAAAAGATTCTTAAGCTTTGAAACATGCTTACAGTACCTTTAATAGATAGAGGGAGAGAGATTGTTTCAGACTTTGGGTGCAGTACTAACAAAAACAGAGTCTCCTAGTAGAGGTGTCCAGTTGGTTGATTTGTTGGTTTGTTTTACCTGACTGCTGAGGAAAGATGCGTTTGCTTGTAATTAATCAAGCAGGGGACCAACGACTTTAACTCCTCTCCGAGGGACTTGATAAGGCCTAAAATAAAAACTTGTTGTATTGCCCTTTGCGACCGACCCAAAAATCTGAAAAATCTATGGTCGGCATTTTAAAAAAGTTTTTTTTTTAAAACCATTTTTTAGATTTTTTAAAATTAATGAATACAAAATAGGTATTTTGTTCAAACATTAAAAACTGAAAAATATTGGCCCAAAGAGGGCGACAAAATTAAAAAAAAAAAAATCTTTTTTGACCGACCGATCCATGTTTTGGCACCTAAAGGGCAATACAACAATTTGTTTTTAGGCCTAATGAGGATAAACTAAATGCCTTTAAAATACCAAAGGGCACTAGAGCTTCGAATTGGTTTCGAACCCGGGACCTCCTATTTACGAGACCACTGCTCTACCACTGAGCAATGGTTTGATTGCTTGACCGGAGATGAGGTGGTGGGTTGGAGCTCCAGGGCAGCACTCGTAAGTGACCTTTGCCTTGACAAAACATTTATCTGCATTTGCCAATCTCCACCCAGGAGTTAAATGTGTACTGTTAGGAAGAAAGGCCTTGAATGCTGGCTGTGAGCCCCAGAATAGGTAGCCTATGGAGAGGCAGGATATTACGGGAGTGCCTTGAACACCTAATGAGCGGAGATAAGTGCTTAAAAAATATCAATTAAAAAAAACTGTTAAATGAATGTGATTGCTGTCTTATAATTAAGAATTTTGTGCACTCATATATTTCTTAAAGGATCAAAAGAAATTGCCAGCAAGAGAAAGAGCGAAGTACAGCGGGGCCAGGAGTTTGAGTCTGGTCAAGGCTGGAAGAAGCGTCTGCAGGCCTTTCCGAGGGCCGTTCTCAACCTCATCACCAATATTCCTTTCATATGTGTGTGCTTCTTCGTCACATGTCAATGGTTCTATGCTTCTGGACTGTCTGTGTTTGGGCCTAAGTACATGGAATCTCAGATGAATATCTCCTCTAGTGGTGCAGCATTCTATGTGGGTAAGTATACAATTTAGTTTTCATATTGACTTTTTTTCCCAATAGACATGAAGATTGAAAATTGAACTTTACCGACTTTGCTACCACTGCTGTACATGTACATGTACAGTATGTATATTCAATTGCACGATCTTTCGGTGAAGGTGTACATAGAGCGATTTCTGGTTCCTGGACCCCGGTATCATCACACATGCCATGCAGTGGTTGATGCACTGTGGGACATGGGTGTTGACAAATCGGGACATTGTGACCAGCAGATGGCAGTATATTTAAATCTGAAGCAGTGCCAGTAGAATACCCTGCCTTTAAAATAAAGTTGAGTTCTGGTCATGCGATTGCATTGTGAAAGAAACGGTGTGGAATCGATCAGAAAAGGTTGATCATCTAGCATATAAGAATTTGTGTGTATTGCAAGGTTCTGGAATCATCAAAATGATAAGAAATTTGGCCAAGTAATATGAAGGCATTTGAAGAGCCATGCTTTTCAGGGAACATGTCTTATATTATGTTCTTCCACACTTGCATAACAAGAATGATAATGCTCACAAATTATTTTTCACCTCTTCCCAGAACTCAACCTTCTCTTTAAGTCAGGGCAGTTTCATTCATAACAAATGTTTGCAAACTTCATTGCACAGACAAAGGGGTTAAAAACAATTTTCAATTCCTAGAAGTTCATTCGTTCAGAGGCCTGACAGGCCCTGGATGGCTTTAACTTCTCTCCAATGACCTGGTAATAAGGGTTAATGCCTTTAATACCAAAGGGCACGAGCGTATCAACTTGTTCTGGGACCCTGGATTACTGGACCACTACTCTGCTGCTGAGCCAATACGCATCCCTATCGTGGCCGAGTGGTTTGAGGTGCTTGACTGGAGATGCAAAGGTCGAGGGTTCGAATCCTGACACGGCACTGATATCCTTTGGCAAGATATTAACCTGCACTTGCTACTCTCCACCCAGGTGTTAAATGGGTACCCGGTAGGATGCGACCGTCAAACAGTTTTTGAGCATCAAGTAACGCCTGGCTGGAATGCTCCCCAGGGAGTGGAGATTGTGCACACAGTGTGTGCGGGCAAGCACTGAATCCAATGACTGGGGTGATAGTATATATAGTGCTTTAGAGACATTGTATTAAGCGCTATATAATATAAGCGGAATATTATTATTATAGCAATGAATACAGTAATCCTATTTCCTCAATGTCTCAACTCTCTAGGTCTCCTGACGATGGCTGGCACGGGGACAGGTGCCTTGATCGGAGGCTGGATCATCAAGAGATTTGACCTCAAGTTCAAAGGTCTCATTGGGTTTGCCATGGCATGTGCCGTAGGATGTCTTGGAGCTTCCTGTGCTTTCTTGCTGAAGTGTCCCAACGTTCCCCTGGCTGGTGTGACAGTGCCCTACATAAATAGGTGATTTCTCTAGTCATGTTGATATTGATATTGATTGTTTATAGAATTAGTGCTTTGCCTAAATTACTCCTTTATCAATCAGATATTGAAATGAAAATCGCCAAATAAGTTCATGTAATTCCATGTTTTACCTAAATAACTACTTTTAAATGAGATAGTAAAATGAAAATCACAAAAATATGTTCATGTAATTCCACAAATATGTCTTTTTGCACCGATGCTGTACCTGAATAATATGTTGGATAAATCAGATTAAATTAATATTTCCACAATTATTTTGGATATGTTTTCATAAAGCATTCTCTTACTAAAACCTCTTGACTCAATGAATAATCAAGCTGTAATTTATGATCAAATTTATCACTATAAAATGTAAACAAAAATATATGTATGTATAATTTAAAACCTTCACAAGATCATCTAAAAGGGTTGAATGCATATCATATTCATGGATTTGTACCTTTTTTTTTGACGTACATAGCTATTCAATTTTTACTTCACAAATCCAAGATTATGAAAAGGAAAGATGACAGTTTATTAAGTATTGATCATGATAATGTTGTTGCGGCCAGTGCTTAAATTTTTATTCACCAGACTCTGAAAAATAAACTATTTTGCAACAGTTCAGGAGCAGCAAAACATTTAGGCCACATTTGTAATCACAGCGATGATCTATTAGTTTAGAGAATGCGTTTCAATCTTGTGACTCTCTCCTCATCAATGTTTATGTTTACCTCACATGCTCTTTGATACCGCAGCTCTCAAGAACTTCAATCGCATCTCAATATTACAGCTATGTGTAACATAGAATGTAGCTGTGGTAGAAGTTTTGATCCAGTGTGTGGCAGTGACAAGGTCCTCTACTACTCGGCTTGCCACGCCGGCTGTTCAGAACAGTCGGACGGCGATGAAGTCTTGGTAAATAACAACATATCGAGGGGTCAGTGACACAAAGACGTAACTCCATTTTGGTCATTTTTAGAAAAAGTGGTTCATGTGTCACTGAGCACTTGGGCCTTAAGGAGTTAAGTCTTTTTTTCACTAACCATTGACTTCAATGGGGGGGGGGGGGGGTTGGGTGGAGTTAAGTCTTTGTGTTTCCTGGAAAACCCACATTTTTCTGAACAGTTTGATATCAAATACTCATTTTGGCAAAATATGGAGTTACATCTTTGTGTCACTGAACCCACAATATTAACAGCGATGTTCATTGGGTTTATTTTCTGTTGTACTTGAAGATATATTGTGTTAGCTTATAGGTGAATTACTGAATCAGTCGAAACTAACACTACACTCAAGACTACAAATAAATGAAATTTACACATTGTGTAGATTGTTAACAGCACAGTAGAGAATATCTGTATAGTAGCTGTGCTTTATAAATTGATGTAGTAATTATTAGGATTAGTATGCCTCCATTTTCATAACTGATGTTGAGCTTTACTTGCGTATAACTTCCTTAAACATGGCTCCTACCTTTGACGATCAAGCTACCTCTTCTCCATTTTTCACCGCAGTACACGGACTGTTCTTGCATCAGGAACAGCTCTAGTCCTGGACCTGGTTCTGCCGAGCCTGGAAAGTGTTACATCTTCTGCAGATCTAAATGGCCGTTCTTTCTGGTAATGTTCCTGCTTCTCACCTTCGGTGGGATGGTGCTGGTGCCAGTATGGACAGCTACAATACGGTCTGTATCCTTGACGGGGGGGGGGGGGGGGGGGGGGGGGGGGGGGGGGGGCGTCTTTTTTTAACCTAACCTTGACTCCCTATCGCTTCATTTGATTGGCTCAATAGGAACCATACGTCATGCGCTAGTCATAAATATTCATGATACGCACGCACACAGAATTTGATGCGAAAATTTATCAAATAAAGAGATTTCATACAAAAATTACAAGTGCAAAGCTATGTTTACTTAAAATGAATGACATTGCGATCAAATCGGGTGGCTTACCGTAAACGAATGACTAGCCAGGTCATAAATTGTCCATAATCATTGGGACATACTGGTTATGTCCAGAATCTGGTCGATTTAATTTTACCAACGCAAATATTCATATATTCAAATATTAATATGCAGCGCAGGATGGCTAGGTTAGGTTTAAAAATATCGCTGACGGGGCACAAGAAATGTCTTATTTAATGAGGACTATGTCTTGTATTCTTGAAACGTGTGTAAAGTCGGTCTGCCATATTTTTGAAGTGCCAAATAATACCCTCTTCAAAATTGTTCAACTAAATGAATATACGGTGTGATTACTTGTTACAGAATTTTTACAGTAAATATTAACACAACAGGGGGGGGGGGGCTGCAGCTCTTTTGATCTGCACTGAAGATCTTGAAATGACTGATATTCAAGCTCCCGTCATCTTGCATTCAGACAATGAGTTGTTACTCCTCTTTTCTCATCCTATCTAGTATATTTGTACAACATTAAAGGGCTTTACATGGATACAAAATGCACTTTTAAACAGTGGATGTCACTTTAGCAAAATGTCTTGAAAGTATATTTATTCCAGAAATATGACCTTCTTGTAAAAGCTTTGCCTATAGGTGTTTAGCTTTATACAATTATGTATATTACTGTACTCATTGTTGAATTAATCATGATGGTAATATGAGCAGAAATGATTGGCACATCATCGTGTGACATTATTTTAACCCAAACCAGAAGGAATTCTCATCACAAGGAAAATAGAAATAGATCTTCAATTACACATGCTTACTACATAGTGTTACATAAATTTTGTTTTAAAGCTTTCTTTGCTGAATGTGCTTTTTTTCTTTCAGATGTGTGCCCCATTCACAGAGGACATTTGCTCTAGGGTTGCAGAGTTTATTGTACAGTGCATTAGGTGAGTGCGTAATTCTTTCTGGTGAAAATTGCACTTTTTGTGCAATGTTTATTAACTGGAAAATAGTCGGAAGTGGTGAGTGTGGGGGGGGGGGGGGTTTAGTTAATCACCCGTAACATTGAATCTGCTTGATTTGTAATTAGTATGATATGATTTGATAAATAGAGGTGTCGTGGTCAGGTGGATACGTCGTCGGACTGTGGATCACAAGGTTTGTGGTTTGAGTCCTGCCGCTGCACTTAGGTCCTTTGGCAATACATTATGCCACATTTGTCACATTCCACCCGGGTGCTAAATGGCTTTCAATCGGAAGGGATTGCTTGAATACTGTGAGCACCCAAAATGGTAGCCTAGAAGATCCAAGGTAATATTGGAGCGCCTTGAGCACCTTGTGTGTTGGATATGTGCCCTATAAAAGAGATACCCCAGTTTATTATTGACTCCACTGATACAAGGAGTGTTTTAGCATTTTCCCAAAAGACAATATACAGCTTTACATGCAAGTAGGATTTGATAAACTAAACTAATACTAGAGCTTTTAGCATATTCTCACAAGACTTTATTCTTTGTGAAATATGCTTAACTTCATGATACTAACATGTGACCTTGAAAGGCGGATGGGGATCGCAGATGAAAAAAGCCCCCAAATCACTAAAAAAGTTGCCATTAAGCAAAAGAAGACAACTGTTCTAAAATTTAAAATTGGTCTACAGAGGTTTAACAAATTTTGTTGTGTGTTGAAAAAGAAAGGCTGAAATGGGTCTTAACTTTTGTGCTTTAGGTTTAAACAAGATATTTTGAAGGGATGAAGGGGGGGGGGGGGGGTCCAACCTCCTCTTGCAGCGTCCATGTGAGGCTTATCAAATATAAAAAATGATTTAGAAAGGCATTTCTCATTTACTCCTCCACATTGCACCATATAGGAACTATCCCAGGACCCGTTGTTCTTGGTCTTCTTATTGACAAGTCCTGCTTGCTGTGGGAGGATTCCTGCGATGGGTCCAGGACCTGCTGGCTATACCAGAACTCGGAGCTGTCCCTGGTCTTCTTCTTCATCACCCTCCTGGCCAACGTTGGTGGACTGATATTCCTTCTGGGGGCGCTGCTCAGTTACAGGACGCCCGACGGGAGAGGAGGTGCCGACGGGGGGAAGTATGATAAGCTGGAGAATGAAGATAATACTAACAGTTTATGATCACAGTTTCTCACCAACTTTGCGCGATGCCATCCCAGGATCAGCGTGTGAGGGCAGTATCAAGGAAACTATGTTAGAAAAAAGAGATGGGCGCTGCTCAGTTACAGGACGATGCTCTATGACCAAAGTGACCGTACCCTGTTTCCACCCGCTTTGCAGGATGTTCTTCCATCGTATTGTTGCTGGACCAAGATCAGCTTGTGAGGGCAGTATTGTGAAAACTATGTTAGAAAGAAGATGAATTGAGATGAATACCTATCGGAAATGAAAAATGAAATAGATGAATTTTATAGATCAATGGAAGGCTTATAGGCCATAGAGTACAAAAATATCAATCATTTGCTATTTGAGTGTTTGACAAAGGAGTAACAGCTCTTTGAAAATTCTAAATCTTTAGCTTTGAAAATTGAAATTGGTTGACCTAAAAACTAGCTATTGACTTTACACATATTCACAATGACTTCACAATGACTTTACAATAAGTAAGCACAGCTTATTGCTTCAGCTATCTACAGGCGTGCTGATCAGGTGTGTCGCCACCGTAACTGCAGCAAATTCGACCCCCGTTGTCCCGTAATTTGGAGGGGTGCTGAAAATGAGGTTGAAATATGCTTTTGTGCAATACTGAAATGGAAAATATTTGTTATTCCTTTTTATTTGTATTCAACGTTCATTCAGCTCTCCATTGATATAAGGTTGTATTTTAATCGGATAGGGGTTGTAAGATGTGTAGCAATTCTTTGATTTACCTAGGAGTGCTCTGTGTGTTTAGAGTATGTAACACATGACTGTTCCATGTTTTTAAAATTAATCGCCAACAATAAGATTTGTACACAATTACCAGATTTTCATTAGCCAAGTAAAATGTAGATTGTGAGTTACAACTATTTATATCATTTCAAAGAGGCTCCTTCGTAAAATACCAAGGAATGTAAGGTATAATTTAGGCACACCTTGAGAACGAAAATAAGTACACATACAGGGGGGTGTTTCCCAAAGATCCTAAATTGGACTTAACAATTATGGAAAGCCATTAGCATCTTGAAAATATTTTGTAAACGTTATTTTAAAAGGCATGAAATGTCGATTCAAGTCAGTCGTATTTTCTATTATCAAGGAGAATTCATGTTCTTGATGTGGAATTTATGAAAAGTCTAAAATACTTTAATATTTGCTTTTGAATATATTTCATTTTAAGGCTACAAATGGCTCTCCATAATGTTTAAGTGCAACTTAGATATAACTACGACTTTGGATCTTTGTGAAACATCCCCTGGTGTACTTTTAATATATAAATTGTAAATATGAACACCCAATGCTTGTTTATTAATGGGATATTTTAGCTAAAAGACCCCTTTTGTTTACTGCCACAGTCTGCGGACAAAAACAAATGAAGAAAAGACCCATTTGTTTTGTATGATCGTGAACAGTTACATTTACATATTTTGATGGTGAATGTACACCTTGGGTAATTCACATTTATTGGTATATGTTGATAATGATGGATTGGATTTATGTACAAAGAAAGGTCAGAAAGGAAGTTGTGTAAATTTGCTGATTCAAATGCTCAATGTTTGTTTAGTGTACTCTAATTTTATTTACCATGACAACAGAAACAAAAAAAACTTGTCATCAGGAATTTATGTTTTTCTTGGTACTGAATCTTGTCTTTCAAACAAATTGTTTGTTTTCTCTTATTTGCATACAGGGTAAGCTTGAATATAGCATTGGAAAACTTTGTCTAATATGTAACTTTTGAATATTAAAAATTATATGGTGGTTTTTCAGTTAAATAAATATTATCATTCAGATCCTCTTTACTTATATGAATTAGAACATTGCCTTTCTTTCAAAAAAAATACCGGTACTCAAAATTTCATTTTGTAATCTGTTCTTTGGTAATAATTTTAGTGCAAAACTTACAGTTATTGGCACAAAGAAAATATGTGACTCCTTATGTGATTTGAAATGGAACTTGCTTTGATAAGTGAGGCACGTGCTGAAAATTGAACCTTTAGATTTCAAGTGATGTTCTCTTCGGCTTTATCACAGTAGTAAGGCTGGCAATATGCTTAAATGAGAGGATTGTTTGATGAGAGTAGAAGAAGCCAGTGCACTTGCAAAAAATCTATTTATTAACATATATATGCTCCATCACTGCCTTTTTATATATATATATATATATATATATATATATGTAATTATATTGCCTTTCTTCAAAACAGTCAAGAATATCAACATTTGTTGGATACCCCTGAATATGAGGAATAAACTCTCTTTGGGCTTTTTAAGTGTATGAGCATTGAAGATCAGGTGACATTAAATGTACTTCTATTCGTGCTTATCTTTTCAATTTTTTGTTTTATTGCTGCTATTGCTGTTGATGTATTCAGGCTGTGAATGGTTTATGCTTTTCCCACAAGCTACGTGTACATGAGAGAATATATACTCTATACAAAAGTTATATAATCAGGCTGATCTTTATAGCATACAAGTTCATGTACAGAGTAAGAATTATATATCTTGTTAGAGATGAGACAGTACTCTTATTTATTGCATTGTTTTGTATCGCTAAATAACCTTGAATTTGCTGAATTTACAAATAATTCTTGCAATTATCTGTTTTTAATGTCTGTCAATAACTTTGACTCTTTAAGCCTGTATGAACTAGTTTGGAGAGTAGGGATTAGACCTCCCTGCATGGTCACTGACAGGTGGTTATCTTATCAAATCAGCTCTCACTTAACAATAGAAAAAGGACATCATGGGGGACCAACTTGTACCGATTAGGCATTATTTGCTATATAGAGGGCGCAAGTAGCTACAAGTAGTGCAGTCCCGCTTTAAAGGTTGTTCATAGTCATTTTAATGCTCCTGTTTCTATCTCTATCCTCTCTCCATTTATACTTCTTTCTCTTGTCTTCCGTTTATCTCTCTTTCATTTTTTCTCAATCTACTTTTCTTTTTCTGTAACTCTCTGTTTCCTTCTTGTGAATCTCTTAATCTTCCATTCACCAATTTTTGTCTGTGATGGCTGTTTTACTCTAATGTGCAATAATTACATTGTTATTTGATTAAAAAGAATATACAATATTACATGTATATGTAACCCAAAATATAAATCCATTAAATTTTACTTAAGTTATATCATGCAACATATATTTAATGATTGAGCAATTTAAAAAATGAATTTATCAATGAGTGTTTAGTTTTGATTGAAAGCATTGCAGAATGCCATATTTAAAATGTGATTTCCACATGGATAAGAGCGGGAATTTTAAGTTTCTTTATGCAATTTTGTATTAACCACTATTTGGAATAAGATTATCTTTTTAAGAATGTGAAATGATGCATTTACCTTTCATGTACTATGGCAATCAAATCCTCCAAGTAATATTTAACAGAAAATCAAGTTATGAAATTTATCAACTGATATATTGATATAAATAATATGACTGATATGTTTAATTTTAACTATGTAGTAATTTTGTATAGGTAATGAAAAAAGGGGAAAGAAGATATTCACTCTGTACGTGCCACACAAAAGTAATAACCTTACCGTGCTTAACTGCGTTTATTATGGATAGAAATACCAAAGGCTACAAGATTAATAAACTGTTCCAGTGCAAGTTTAAATATTATTATGTAAATGTTCTTTGGAAATGTTCATTGTAACTCATGTTCATTTCAGTTGTTAACTGCCAGACACGAAGATCTTAATAAAATTCATTTATCTATCTATCTATCTATCATCTATCTGAATCTATTCCAGTGTTAAAAAGGTTGTCATTCCGCCAATCACGACCGGAAACGATTAATTTTGCGAAGCCATTGTGCTGCAAAAAGGAATATAATAATAATAATAATAACTTTTATTTACCCAGGGGTAGCCACTTCAGTTATGAAACTGTTTTTCCAGCGGGCCCTGCATAACATAATATGTTATTACTACCCTTCCTCCAATCTAATATGCTGAGCGCCTAGCTAGAAGGCAGAAGGTCCCATTGTTATAAGTCTTTGGTATGACTCGGCCGGGGTTCGAACCCACGACCTCCCGTTCATGAGGCGGGCGCTCTAACGACTGAGCCACCATGCCATCCTTGCATCAATGAGTGCCTATGCAAGCTTAACATGTGGCAAACAAGCTACCGTGCAGAGAGGTGAAGAAAGCAACCAAAGGGCAAAATGATATGTTTCAAACTGACAACTTTCATGTTTTTCTGGCATAAAATGTATTGATTTAGATGAAGCCGTTCAATGATTTTTGTCCTACTATAGGTTCCTATCGTTTTGCTAAACCATATATTGACGAAAGTCTCTCTTCTCTACAAATTATATACCTAATTGACATGCCTTTTACCTCAGTCTTACCAGCAAACGGATTCGATATAAACCCCCAAACCGATTGATTTTGGGCCATTCAGGGTAATTGAATCTTTTTTTCGGTCTAAAGTCGGGCTGGTTTTGGTCTCGTTGGCGGGACTGAGGTATTTAAATAATTAACTGTGCATCAGATTTGGTTGGTAAAATCTTTTAATTAAATTATTCCTCATTTGATGAAAGTGGTGCTGCAAATTGTAACCTGTATTTCATTTAGAAACATTGCTTTAGATGTTTGATGGGAGTTAATAATTGTGTATAAGAGGTCTAGTTGACCATTCGCTAAAACAATTGTTCACAATTTCAAGATTTTTGTGACATTTTGTACCTTTTAAAAGGTGCTTAGCCTTTTATGAAAAGGAACCAGCTTGATGGGTTGTAAACGAGTTTTCGGAAAGAGTGATGAGAAAGAAATAAATATAAATAATCATGAGATTAAAAGCGCTATTAAGAGATAAATCTGGTATGCATTTGTGTTGTGTCTACACCTGTAAATAAGCTGGAAGAAAATAAATATGAAAGAGAAGAAATAACAAAATCTGTGAGAATGCCAGACGTGTTTGTGGTAGAATATATTAGCCGCCGTGTAGGAATGTTGTGATGTGTGCCTGTAGAAGATCTGGAGTGAACTCTCTATGCACTTTAACACCAGACCCACTTCAATTCAGTGACGGGGTGTGTGGGAACAAAGTGGCGCATGCTTACGTCAGGAAGATAGAGTCCATTTTTCACACAGTGTCATAGATGAGACCCACCCAAATAAAGTGTAAAACACCCTCCCACCCCCCCTTGTTTTTGTTGTCACTTATGCTAGTCCAAGTCTTTGTACACATACTTGTGTCCCCTGTGGACAATAATCATTGATCTGCCACCTTAATTAACAACACATGGCATAGGTCTGTGTATGTGTGTACTTGGGGAGGGGGAGGGGGTGTTCAGGGGCACAACAGGCCCAAATCCCCTGTTCAAAAACCCGTCTTAAGTATGAAACCAAAGTAGTATGCCCTCTAAAAAGTATATCTTCTACATGTGTATCTTACTTATCATATTCATTTTGTTCATTCATTTTTACCTCTGAGAGATTTCTTAACCCCCCCCCCCCTCGCTCCGCTCCTTTACAAAACCCTTGATCAACCAATGACGAGTCATTGTCAAGAGAGTTAGCCTACCAAATCGGTAAAGAATAAACATTTCCTTCACCTGATCATACCATGGACCTAGGTCCATACCAACGCTTGCTAGTTGGCCTGTGTCTCTGTTCTCGTGGGCACTCCATAAACGTGAAAGTAAAAATTGAGGTACGTAGAATATCTATATTATCTTTATACATCTTCATTAAGTATTGAACGTAACTGCCTTTTGATGAAGTTTTGTCATATCAAACATGGAGTTGCTGAATATACTTTTTGTGACTGAGGAATTATCTATGAAAATGATGCTAGCAAACGATGTCACTGAAGTTGCAGTTTGTCATTGAAATATTAGAACAATCCGCAGATCGAGTATATTAGGCCTTTGAAAAAAGGTGTTGTAGTACCAGCACCTGGATCGGTCGGTCGATTAAACGAATTAAAAAAAAAGTACATAAACAAATCTTTAATATTACAAGCCGACCGTAGATTTTAAGATTTTGGGGTTGGTCGCAATGGGCAGTAACAGTGCTAATTAAAAATACAAGGCTACATGAGATGTGTTGATATATCTATGCGGTATTGGCATGGCCTACGGATAGTGTACTATGGAATCAAGAAAAAAGTAAAATGTGGATAATATGGAGAGAGAGAGAGAGAGAGAGAGACAGACAGAGAGAGAGCAAAACATGCAGAAACGAAACTGAAAGCGAACAAACAGAAACTCTGCCATTATTATGTCTCTTTGCGAAACGAGAGAAATTGGAAAATAAGAGATACGATATAATTGAATTGATAAGAATTGATTATCAACATGTTTAGAAGCGACTGAATTAAGAAAATAAGAGAAGGATGTAAAATTATGAAAGGGAGATGAGAAAGAGAAATGCATGATCCCGAACTAGAAGAAAAGGAAGCAGCAGAGATGAGTAAAAAATCTAAAAAGAAAGAATAAAAACCAGATATCATTTGATTCAACACTATTGCCCATAACGTTAGATTTTGTTCACCCCTTCATAAAATGTTTGTCATATTATGACCCCCCCCCCCTGATAGATATAGTTTATCATCTTAATATTTCTCTTTATTGATCAATCTCTATGCATTTTTAGATTTATCAATAATAGTAGACCAACCAAGACGCGATTTTTCACTGTGGGCGGCTTTTTTTTTTTTTTTTGGGGGGGGGGGGGGTAATTAATGCATGGCATCCGTAGTAAAACTTTTGCAAAAATGTCTAAGAATAAGATAAAGGTGGATACAGCGCGCATTCTTGGCTAAAAATGTATTATTGGAGATCGAGAGTTGAAAGAATGTCAACAATCCTGATTATTAACTTTTTGGCATAATATTTATTTATAGTGAACAGGCGCGTACACGGGGGGGGGGGGGGTATTTTTTTTTTTGTGTAACCCCCCCTAAATTTCCCTAAACCCCCCCTTTTTGTAATTTTTGTTTTTTTGTTTTTTTGTTTTTTATTAAAAAAAAAAAAAATATTCCCATGGCTGACCTCAAAAAGATGACCTTACCCCCCCCCCCCCCAACGGAGCAAAATGTCAAATTTTCAAATTTCGATACAAAAAAAAAAAAAAGTGTCCTCTTACCCTTAAACCCCCCCCCCCCCCTTGAAAAAATCCTGCGTACGCGCCTGTACAGTGCGTCCCAGAAAATAACGAAACCGAGAATTATCGATGTTTTATCATAACATCATCGCAATTATAATTAATAAATGACACATATTTGAAAAGCTTAGATCCTCCTGTTTCATTTTTGATGCAACTCATACATGCATATTTCACGCACGAGTGATTAAAACAATGTGAATAGAGGAAACAAAAAAAGTAATTTGACGGGCGGTATCTGAATTACAAAGAGAAAATAACATTTCTACAAAGTTCAATTTCTGTCCTTTCATAAGACACCTCAATCAGGAAAAATGAGCCATGAATAACAAAGTTCTGTTTGTTTAAAGTAATGCTTGCATTTCCATAATTTTGACAAAGTTTACAAAAGACTTAACTCCGTTTCGTTGACGCACAGCCATGCATCAAGTCTTTCGTCTTCTTTGTGCATGACTGATCGTCAACAAAATGGAGTTAAGTCTTTTGTCAAATAATAATAATAAGGGTCATTTTGGGGGATTTTTTTCTCGCAAAAAAGCCCTTTTTTCGCAATTTTGGAAATTTTGAAAAAACGGACCCATGTTAAGGGATATTTGTGTTAAAAAGGGGACCCATGTTTAGGGATTTTTAGTGACCGGCATTAGAGTGGCACATCCCGTATGTCTTGATATTTAATCCCCCACCGTTTTTTATCTTCATGGGAGTGACTCAATTCAGCTTGAGTCTTTCGGGCCAGGTATAATAAATGGGTACGTGGGTGGATTCATTCCTTGAATGCACTGAGCGCAATATACGTTTGCCGGAGCTAAAGGCGACGGGTTGTCAAATCCCTTGCATACACATTCCTAGTCCATCCTGAGTTGCTGTATGGCTCTGCATCTTGGAGTCCATGGAGAAGACAAAACAGCCACAGACGGGTTATCGCAGATATTTAAACAAAAGAAGAAGAAAACATATATTTTGCCATGATTACGAACTATAAGTATTAGGATTAGAGAATGTTCTTTTTTTGTTAAAGAAAATTATTTGACATACAGCCGGGTTGGGCGTGGAGGGGGTACTTCCACTATCTAGATACAAAGACTTGAATATGCACAAAATAATCTCTCCACCCTTAAAAAGGGGGCACGTGACTAAAATGTAAGAATTATCGATCTTGACTTTAGATGGCGCTGTACAAAAAATCATAGAGATCCATCGATGAAGAGATTATTATACAGTGCGTCCAAGAAAAAATGAAACCGAGAGTTATCGATGTTTTATCAATACTTTATCACAATTGTAATGAATAAATGACACATATTCTTACAGCTTAGATCCTCATCTTTCATTTGATGCATTATGATGCATATTTTCACGCATGAGTGATTAAAAACAATCTTTGGGAGATGGCCCCCCCCCCTGGCGCTCAAGGATGCAATTTTTCAAATTTTCGAGGGCCAAAAAAAAATAATTAGTGCTCACTAACCCCCCCCCCCCCCCTCCCCCCACTGAGCGAATTTTTGGCTGGCGCGATTTTCAAATTTTGGGGAGCAAAAAAAAAAAAAAAAAAAAAAAATAATAATTGTGTCACTACCCCCCCCCCCCCACTGAGCGAATATTGACCGGCACTATTTTCATATTTGGGCCCCACCCCTAAGAAATCCTGGATCCGCGCCTGCTTTCATATGACACCTCAATCGGAAAAAGAGGCAGGAATAACAAATTTCTGTTTATTTAAAGTAACGCTTGCATTTCCATAATATTATTTAACGAATTTGTTTTCACTGGCTCCCTGCCGTAACAACAAACACCAACCTCCGTTTCGTTGACGATCAGCCATGCATGTAATCTTACGTCTACTTTGCTCTTGGCACATTGAAGGCCGAGTTGCCCTTTTTGTCTTCGCTTCTTATATGGTGCTATTCAGGATAATAAGGTTAAATCTTATCTGACAATTTTTTTGTAATTGATATGAGAATAGGATGTATAGCATCGATCATGATATCGTCTTTTAATGTTTACCATATGTCAATTTTATAGTATAATAATAGTATCAGTAAGATCATCAAGGATGTATGAATACCCAAATCAGTTCTTCAAATTTTGTTACAGAATCCTTGTCTCTGTCTTTCCCATGTTTCCTCTGTCTCTCTCTCTTTACCTCTGTTTCTCAGCCTTTGTAACTGCACATTCAGTCTCTCTGCATCTGCTCTCTCTCTCTCTCTTTCCTCCCATCCTATTCCAAAGTAACACATGAAGTTATGTAGTCGCTCAACTCACTTAGTAAGCTTTCAAGAATACTGGTTTTGAATCAAACTGAACTGATTCCGTACTAGGAATTCAGATATTGGCAGTTAGGAAAGAGAGCTTGAACAAATTGAGACCAAACAAAAGTAAAACAAATATTTAAAAAAATACCATTATATCATTAGTCATGATTACATTGTTGTTTATTGTGTTCAATCAAGACACACTGTAGTAACAAAACATTTCTGAAATATCTGAATACATGTGTATTGAACTTGCAAACAAAATTAAAAAGCTTTTTACCTGATACTCAGCATATATTACCATAAGTTTAGACATATCAAATATGTACAAACAACACCACAATGGCCATGGAGTAAACACATTTTTACTTCATTATATTGGAAGCCTGAATGATTGTTGACGATATATTGACATGTTATAATGGACCAGTGATATAAATGATTTGTTTTATTTAAAATCATCTCGCAGCCCGAATGCTGAATTGTGTGACTTTTGACAATTTTATAAAAACATTAAAATACAATAAATAAATGTGAAATCAAACATTACGTGACATGAATTTAAAATTTGTTCAAGATTATAGTAAAAGTATATAATATAAAGATATATATAAATATGTACATACAATGATATTTCCTCTCTGATGTTCTTTGACTTTTAACGGGTCGTGTTTGTTTGTAACGAGAGCCGGCTATTAAAATAATTGCAATAGACTGTAAAAGTGAATAATTGCTTTATTGTGACAGATTAAAAAGATCAGTGAAATATAGTGATACATTGGAAAAGTACTTCAAATTGACAGAAAATAAGTTAAAATTTACGATACCACAATATAGATATACTTTTAATATTCATGGGTTTTATACGGATCATGTGCTGATCGGTTTGTCAGTAGGGCCAGCTTTTTCAAATCGTTACAATAGAAACAAATAGAGAGTGACCGATAAAATAGGAGAGAGAGGGGATTGAGAAAGAGAAAGAGAGAGAATAGGAGAGAGAGAGAGAGAGAGAGAGAGAAAGAGCTAGAAACAATGGAAGAGGAGAAGAAGTTTAGCAGTTACGATTGATACAGCAATGATTTGTCAATTAACTGGATAGAGTTCATTAAAAAGTATAATATCATTTTACAAACTGGTAATATATATATATATTAAGAAGTGAAAAGAAATTGATCATCTGGTCTTGCGCATAGACTAACTAACTATGTTTGGCGATCATATAGTTACATATCATTCAATAGATCGACCAAGAATGGAATTGGGCTTATTTTGTACCTATCAATTCTGCATCTGATTGCAGGATAAGGAGCCACCCTTCTCAGAGATTGAGAATATCTATCCTGGCGTGGGCGTGGCAACCAGTCCCTCATTTATGATATTTGCATGAAAGTACGTGTATGGATAACTGCATCAAGAATACATACATAATTTTCAAATATATTCAGAAATCTACTTTCATCCTTGAATGTGTTTCAAATCCTATCATGAATTTAGGGACGCGTTTAGCAAGTGATATTGTGCCCGGCAACTTATTTGGTATCTTATTTACATTATATAGATCACCAACATTCATAATATTAGCAGAGTGTATATCAGTGCAGAGGAACAATTTGTGCCGCAACAAGGGTATGTGTATGTATATAATATATATATATATCGAGAGAGAGAGAGAGAGATCAAAGACATGTACAAAAAGCAGGGCATTCAGGAAGAAGAACAACAGTCAAGTTGATGAGGCTACCCCGGGTAAACAATATTATCAATATGATTATTATAATCATTGATTAATAGGGGTAATACAGCTCATACCTTCATATCATTAGGGAGTGGATGTTTAGGGAGAATGTCATCGCTAGCATCAGTGCTAAATGCTTCATTAACAAATGCCGGTTCGACTTTCATGGTTACAGCAGATTTGTTGTCGACAACCTTTCCGTCATTTATTGGTCTGATAATCTGGCGTAGTAGCATACAAGTGACGGCAACTCCAACCGAAAAGAAAAGCATAAAGAACAATAAGAGAGTGATGATGTCGGCCTGCCAATCTAAAGCCTGAACGAGTATGGAAACGGCCATCATGATCGCGTAGGTGAAGATAACACCACAGATATAAAGGATCTCGACGACAGTGCTTGGGGGTTGGAACGGTTCGTCGTACTTGTCACCTTTGATCTTTTTCTCGATCCACAAGAAGAACCACATGACCAACCAAGCGAAAAGAATCCCGACGTATTCGATGGCGGGAATCCGCACCAGTTCGTTTAGGCGCACCCAGTATCGTCCGTCGCCGTCTGGTAGAACAAACCCGTAGATGCATATCCCGGTGATGAGATAAACCGTAAAAGGAACAAAGCGACACCACTTTGGGATGTGCTGCCAGAATGGTAAACCAAAAAGCTGCGTCATGACCAACAGCCAGAGGAATCCAAACATGAACATGGGAAAGAGGGTAGGGAGGAAGTTTCCTGTCTGCCAAGCTACCACGGTACCATGGATGATTACCCAAGCCTCTAGAAGGAGACGCCAGTAGCGGTTGAGATGGACCTGAGTGAACATCAGACTCCCCTGCAGTAAGAACATCCAGGTGTGCGTGAAACCCATCACATGGCCGATGGTGTTCTCCATAGGATGATGCCAGAAGGTAAAGACAGCACCCCAAGCAAAGACATAGCCATGGTACTTGCGGATCATCGCCTGCGGACCCCAAGGAAGTCTCATCTTATTGCTTATCTTACCCTTGTCATCCTGAGATGGCCATCCGAAAGCCATTCCGCGATTTCGGTATTCCAACATTAGGATGAAAATGAGCATAATGATGGCAGAGCCGATGTTGCTTGGTCCTGAGACGTCCTGGGCCAGAGAATCGTAAGTCCAATGGGTCTGTCCAAGGTGAATCAGATGGAAGACCATGTTTCCTATCAAGGCAACCAAGTTGAAGTTATTCAGCTTGGAAGAATACCGCGGGACGTTGGGATCGGCGTAAACCGTCTTCTTCTTCTGAGCGTAATAGATGCAGGACCAGACGAAGAGTTGATGCAGGGTGTAACAAAGCCAAGGTATAATCCTGGTGAGAGCAGAGACCTCGACGGGCTTCAGTTTCCAGTAGTACCATCGTGATGTGGCTCCTATACCGCATCGGCCAATGACACCGGGCTCCTCCACGAAGGGTTCTGAGAGGAAACGCTCCTCGGAGGTTTCACTTGTGTTGTGTGTAAATCCTGAGTCAGCGTCCCATCGCCTGGCACGTCCGATAAACATCACGGCTATGAGCAGGAGAAAGATAAAGATAACACCAAGCATCCAGGCAATCACATCAGCCCTAAATAAAGGTTTAGTCTGCGGATAGAACAGAAAGAAAGATGAGAAAATGTTATTGAACAGGTTACAGTTTTAATTATTTTATTATTCTTTTGGGTTGGGAGGAGAGAGGGGAAGGGGAGCTCGAGAGCTTATCCTCACAAAAACTAGTTACCACCCTCAACCATTACCAGCAAAGGAGACAACTTTTAAGGGTGTTTTATAATTTACAGATATTCATGTCTTTACTAATAATCATAGGAAAGCGGATATATATTTCTTTGATTCTAGTTGAACAAGATAACGCTACAAAGCAGTGGAGTACCCAGTAAGATACGAATGATATTCATCACTTTTTCACTTTGTACTAAATTCTATACGAAATATTCGTTTCTGATACACGTCGTATACACGGGCGTACTGATGGGGGGGGGGGGGGGGGGGGCAGTTGCCCCCAAATAAAATTCAAACGTGGTTTATTTCTAACAAATGTTGCTGAAAGGACATGATCTTCCATGTTTTTCTCACTTTTGCCCATTATGCCCCCCAAGCTAATTTAGCTCATTATGCTACTGGTAGTATATGCAAGTCATAAACTACACAATAGCCCTTCCAACCTGAATGACAATACATCAACATAAAGAAGAAATTAAACTGAGAAGGAAAAGAACTAGATCAGAAGAAGAAGAAGAAGAAGAAAAAGAAAAAAAAGAAGAAGAAAAAAAAAAAAAAGAAGAAGAAGAATATGCACAACAAAAAGAATATTCAAAAAAAGAAGAAGCAAAAAGATGCAGAATAATAAAAAGAATAGAAGAACAAGAAGATGCAGAAGAGGAAGCAGAAGAGGTAGAAAGAAGAAGGAGGAATAGAAGAAGGAGGAGGAGGAGGAGGAGGACAAGGAGGAGGAGGAGAAGAAGCAGGAGAAGAAGGAGGTGAAGAAGGAGGAGGAGGAGAAGATACATACCGTTTTCTCTTTGTCAACTTTTGAATCTTTCCCAGCGGCGTCCTCCATGTTTCATCAATAGCCTTCCCCTATTAAAGAGAACAAGAATACAAGATGTATCGTAGGCTATGTATAACCAATTTAACTCACATGCCCTGGTATAACAATATTATTATCGAGGGTACAAAATACCTTAAGGCAGCGGTTCTAACAAATATTCAATTAAATTACTTACTTCCCAACTTGAAGGCAAGCAAAAATAGAAAACTTTAATAATTTTTCTCCTTTGAAACCTTCTGAACACCAATTAAGTCACTCAGCAAACTTTTTCAACACTATATATAATATTCACACTCGTCAAAACAGTGAAAAGTAATGTGTCATTAAGATATTTTTCAGTATTGTGTGTATCCCAATTTACTAAAATGGCTCATCTTTTATCTGCGATAATTGTGTAAGTCGAACTCCTTGGTTTTACACATACTATATAGCTCAATGTACTTTCACCAAGGCTAAATCGGGGTTTATTTCTTTATAACGTGGTCCCCGTCTACAAGCAGGGAGATATAACAGATCCTGAGAATTACCGCCCAATCTCTCTTACAAGTATCATCTGCAAAATGAAGGAGCACATATTTGCAAATAACATCATGGGTCGATCATGCACGTAGAAACAACATCCTCTGCCCATTTCATCGTGGTTTTCATACTAAGAAGTCACGTGAACTCTAACTGACTGGCTTTGTCACTGATGACCTCTTGAACAACACGGAGGACAATAATCAGACGGACATATAATCACCGACTTAAGTACAGTAAAGCCTTCGATAAGGTTGGTCACCTACAGAGGCTTCTAAAGAAGATGGAATACTAAGGTGTGAGAGGCCACAACATTGACTAGATATCCAGTTTTCTCTCCAACCGTAAGCAGCAAGTTGCCCTGGATGGTCATCCGCCATCCACGGTAGGTCCAGTCAGGAGTGCATCAAGGGTCAGAACTCGGACCATGCCTCTTCCTTGTTTACATAGATGACTTGCCAACCCAACTTTCAACGAAAGTCGGACTCCTCGCTGATGACACAGTTTTGCACCATGCCATCCAGACACATGAGGGTGCGGAATTGCTACAGCAGGATCTTTCTTACAAGGAACCTACCTGCGTGTCAACTCCACTCGGTCTAATTAGACTATTGCATACCAGCTCCCGATCGTTCGTCCTCTTCTTGAGTCTGGGATCCCCGGCTGGGATCAGAGTAGGCTACTGTCTGGGATCCAAACATTATGTCTAAACCAGATGGTCCAGAGACGAGCAGCGAGATATGTTCTCAACCGCTATCACCATATACATCTAGCGTCTCTGACATGCTGTGAGTCAACTTGTATGGACCTTGATCCCTCCAGAAGAGAGCATCGATCAACGTCTCACCTTACTGTACAATATGGACTTTTAGATTCGCACGAAGACAATGGGGATTGTTACGGTCGACGTCCTTTTATGTCACACGTATCAGTCCACGCAAATCTAAAAGTCCCTGATATATACTCTTGTACCACTACATCCAACCGGCAACAGTCGTAAGAACTACAAGATCGTCTCGTCTATACTGTTATCGTATCATGCAGTCACGAATAGCTAGAGCAACATATTCACTCCTTCTTTAATTCCTCGCACTGTTCGACAGTGGAACGCCTTCCCTCTTGAGGTTGTCATGGCTCCATTAGTGGAAGCCTTCCAGCGACAACTAAAGACAGGAGGGAAGTATATTCCGGCAATATTTTCGTTGGCACTGCCTTTCACCTGCACACCTTGGTACCCTCATGTTGCGACATGCCCACATGCACTTACAAACATGTAAGAGTCTTCAGCAGTGAAGGAGGCATTATCTTGAAAAAGAAGAAGAAGAAGAAGAAGAAGAAGAAGAATATCAAACATACTTCTGGTGTATAATTGCCTTTTTTCTCATGAAAATTGAATTTCGTTTGTAACTATTGAATGATACTGTATGAGCTGAAGTTATGCAGCACTCCTAATTTGAATATAACTTACACCTGTATGTGCTCATCGTTAAACAGCCATGCACATTCATTCAGAAGCAACCATGCAGAAAGCACTCTTCAACACAGTACTCTTGGCACACAGAGTGTATGATGTATTTAATGAGTTATTAGCCATGCACACATTCAAACCCCATACACTGCCTTATGTACTGTACATGTGAGAGTGGTAAGTTGCACTTGACCACTAGCATGCACAGCATAAGCATCATGTTTTAGTTACACCAATAAACTCCTGAACCTCAAGCAAAAATATGTGGAGCTTTATTACTTTCTTGACCCAGCTACATTTAGTAAAGTACTAACCAAGAAGTCTACACAACAAACCCACTATTTTTGACAGATACAGACAAATTTACTATGTGAGATGTTTCAGTTCTCTTACCTGTTAATTAAATATAATACGCTGTATTTCCTCCTTAAGGCAGCTTATAATGCTGGTAGTAGAAGAATGTGCATCCACTAAAAAGATCAAATTCAATGTTGATGACAAGACACGCTGCACAAATTATCGTCCCAATATTTTCGTATTATATAAGCCAAGATAACTACAGGACGGGGTGGCAAACACTTTCTTTTGTTGTCGAGAAACTAGGTCGCAGTTCGGATCGTTAAGGTCTAGTGGTTATTCATTGATGTTTTACAATAACAGGTATTCTGTTACCTTACTACACCACACGTTTCATAACACCTATACAGGGTGCTCACTCATCCATACAGTCAGATTGAGGTTACTTGAGTTGAGAAGGCGACTTTTCAATTAAGGAAACGGATTATCGTTTTATTTCAATACTTCCTCATCATAAAGACAAAGTTAATACAGAATCTGCGTAATCATTTTTCGTATATCAATTTAGATGCATGAAAGAGACACAAGTGGATATAACCAGGCTCACATAGCTACCACAGATTTTCCGTCCCCCCCCCCCCCCGCTTATTCACCGGCTGGTTGCATGATTCGCCGCTAAATATTTTCTCACGGATTGGGCAAACAAAAATAACAAATAGTGCTCCTTAGCCCCCCCCCCCCCCGCTTATTCGCCGCTAAATATTTTCTCAAGATTTGCGCCCCGCCCCCTTTGCCGCCGGCTGGATCCGCCTCTGTAAAAAAACATCTCTCCCTTAAAAAGAGGGTCCGTCTATATATGACTGTAATTTGTAAGAATTATATTCGATCATGACTCTAGATGGCGTTGTAATTTTTTTTTATAGAGATCCATCAATGACAATGTAGAGATCATAACAGGCGCTAAAGCCAGGCGCCATCTTACTGCGGGCAAAAACTCTGCGTCCTCCCTTGATTGGCGTTATGTGTAACTCTATATGGGAGCTAGTTTAAACCAACACAAATCCATCACGTGTACTATTTTATTTGGGTTTATATCTCTGTATGCAAATTAAAATTCACTTGGCCAGCTATGTGTTGATAATATGTTCTGCTTGAATTGAAACAAAAAGAAGAGAGATTGAGTAGGACCATAAGATATGATATAGTCAATTAATGAGACGGTGATCACAATGTTTGCAACGTGACTTGACTTGAAGATTTAATGAACGATGATAACCCAACTATGTCTTCTAGTCTCTCGTAGGCCTATATGTCATGACTCCCCCATGAATAGTTAATCCTGTTATTTGTATTAAATATATTCCGGGTTTTAATTATAACAAATATATTTTAAACACTTGCTGGGAGCATTTTCTGATGAAAAAAGGGGGATATATATAATCATATCGAGGCTTACTTGCTCAAGATGGATGCATTGTGTACTGGAAATCTGAAATGGTTAACTATATTGATTTTTTCAGATCTCAATTTTTAGTGCATAGCAATTGCAGATTTATCTTCAATCAGGGGCCTTGAGTACCACATCGAAAAATGTAGATCTCAGTTTGTGTCATAATGTGATAGATCTAGTAGAGAGTCTAGATTTCCATATTTTTAAAGTCCGATTACATCAGAAGATTCGCCGGCCAGTTCAGTTACGTCGATTTTGCCCTCATTAAGATGGCGCCCGGCCTGTTCAATTGCACACAACAGCAATTGTGCGGCTGTACACGCATACTAGTGATTGTGCTCTCTATCTAGGATTATGTAGGATCTCAATGGGATCGGTCAAATCATAGCGTGTCGTATCCACGGATACCGCGATAATTTCATTCTGTTTTATGGAATATCCCTCTCAAATTATGAACTGACGTGCTTTCAAAATGTCTCTAGAGTGTTTCCAGGCATCTCTTGTCCTCGGTATAGCAGGTAATGCACTTGGTAGTAAAGGAGAAAAGTGGGGAACTGCCAAATCGAGTGCCGAAAAACAAAAGGTAATCGGAGATCTCGGTGGACTCGGGGCCATCAGTGTCGGTTCACCCGCCTGGCCCGTGGGGGAGGAGGGAGTGTTCGCTGTAACTACGATCGAAGCTTTAGCGACGGGGAAGACAGGCGAGGAATTGGTACGAGATGTTGCTATGCGTTACGCGGATAGTATGGCTACTGATATGGCCAATAAACCAATCAGTACTTACCTTTTGAATCAAGTCTCTCGTCTCCAACCAACAGATATAGATTATGGCATATTTCAGGATTATAATGACCATGCAACTCACAGCTCTGCGGCCATTCGATGCTTCGGTGTGGGTCTTCGATTTCACAAAGCGAAACACATTCAAGATCTGGTGGCAGCTGCGATAGACATCAGCAGAATACTACACCATCATCCTGTAGCATACATGGGGGGAGTAACGGCTGCATTATTTACATCTTATGCCATCCAGGAGAAGGAATTGAGAGAGTGGGGTGCAGGCCTCATGACCACTATTCCTATGGTGCTTGAATATGTCGCATCTAGTGACAGGGATGTCGTCCAAAATATGTCAACATACCAGGTGACCTCATCAATTCAATGTTGTCGTAGATCTCAGTTTCGAGTCCTGTTCCTTATTTTTCTGCTCTACTATCATCATCATACTAACATTATCGATAATCACTACCAATTATCATCCGTATTGTATATCAATATCTTGGTTTAAAACCATTCCATAATGATGATGTGGATGCATGGTAGTGATAATGATGATGATGACTGAAATAGGGATGGTTATGAGTACTATTATGATTAAGAATAATAGATAGGCCTATAGAGTAGGCAAATATTAATCGACTATGAGGGTAATGGTGCAAACTATCTCGCCGAGGTGATCTCGGGGCTACTATCTTCCGAGCCGTAAGGCGAGGGAAGATGGTAGCCCCGTGATCACCGAGGCGATGATATAGTTTGTATCCATTGCCAGAGTAAAGGAGGTTAATATTTGTTTTATATCCCACATCAGCAATAAGGTCTATTTAAAGTGAATTTTACATAATAATAAGAACTGATTCTGCAGACAGTTTAGCTTTAGCTAGATTTTACAAAGCGCAACATGCATACATGTAATACAGTCGATGCACGCTCATTTGACATTGACATTGACTTTGACATTTCGCGTAACCTACTTTGCTATGCGTATTCAATGGGCAAGGGTGGGCAAGTGGGGTAGCAGCAAAAAATTACTTTACAATAAGTACTATCTCAGGTAGATAGTACTTATCTATACCTTTTTCGTGCTCTGTACAATCGCAATGCAAACAACTATACATGAGGGATATAATTCATAATAAATTTTGCTTGATTTTCGTTTCAATTTTTTAATGAAATTTGATGAAACCAAAGGCAGACAAGAATTGCAACACGACTCATTTGAATATCAATTATATGGAGAGTTGTTTATATATAATAGGGACAGGTCGACCCATTGAAGTTGGGGGTCATTTTTATCCCCTTCCCCCCCCCCCCCCCCCCAGAAAAGAAAACAAATATTACAAAAATTCAAATGTACTATTATTCTTTTATTTTTTATTCTATTAACAGAATTTAAACAGTCTTAATATGTTTGTGTAACTTCTCACGATTTGCTTGTTTGTTGATCTTGAAATTTCCCCCCTCACTTTAATTTTGATTTTCTTTTTAAAAAAAGGTGTTTGAGCAGACATGGAGAGAGTATCTCCGAATGAGAGGCATAGCTGATGGTCAGAGGAGACCAAAGTTTCCAAGGAAGTATGACATGAAGAAAAGGAATGAACTCTATCAAAGTCTGGCACTACCTAATAAGGAGCTTGGCGCAAGTGGACTTGATGCAACTCTCATAGCGTGAGTTAAATTAAATTCCAAGAATGATGAATGAATCAGATCAGTCATGATCAAGCATCATATCCTAACTTTGTGCACTCGACGGAGAGCTTATGACAGTGTTAAGAGAAGAAAATGGCCCTCTTACCCAAGAATTTTTGTTTAAAACTCAACCTTGTGTTATATCTTATACTTGTGCACTTGACGAGAGCTCAGCTATGCCAGTGTTAAGAAACAAAATTGGTCCTCTTCAACCCCTATTTTGTTCATCTAAATCTATACCAAGCATGTAATTTTTCTGAAATTCAACCTAATACAGATCTATCATACCTATTTTATTCTCTATTGCAGTCTTGACTGTGAAGTACAGGCAAATATGTACAAGAAAATTCAGGCCTGCAAACTGACTTTTTTCATAGAGTATCTGGATTAAGAGTTATTATAGGGTCTGCGTCACAAGTCCTTAATTGTCCTTCTAATTGTAAAAAGAAAATAAATAAAATTCTTTAAAGTGATATATCTGCATGATTGTTTTATTGAATTTCCCTCTTCTACTTCCCTTTTCTCACTTCTTTCTTGTCTCATTTACCTGTATCTTTTTTGTTATAACTTCTTTCACAGTTATGATGCCTTACTATCTTCAGGGGGTAGCTGGGAGGATCTTTGTAACAACTCTATGTTCCATGCTGGTCAGGGTAATGTGTCTGGCGCCCTCGCTGCTGGGTGGTGGGGCATTCAACATGGTTTCAGCTCTGTTCCGCTAAGCAACTACAACTCAATAGACTTCAAGGATCGCTTAATGATTGCAGCTACCAAGCTTTATGAGCTCAGCTGGTAATGGTGACTGCTGATATTTCTGGGAGATAATTTATTTCTGTCTTTGTCATGAAGGGGAATTTCCTTGGGAAAGTTCCCCCTTCTAACAAGCTTAGGAAACGGAACATACAATGTTAGAACAGGAAAATCTGAGAGAAATTCTATGAAGAATGAGAAAGTTATGAATTTAAAAGTTGTGATGCAGATATATACTAAAACCCTTGTGAGCATTTTTTTGTTGGTATAATTTTTGTATAGAAATTAAAACAATTAAAAAAAGCCCCTTTCTTTTTGGTTGTCGAACAAATTAGAGTATTGATTAGATGGGGCATGTATGAAAAATTTTGTGAAATGCAACTCTCTTTCTGTTGAATTCCAGTCCTTTGATATTAAGACAGACTTTTTATGATGTCTTAAAGCATTTAAATAATACAAAAAATAAAAAAATATATATACATGAATATCCGCAACTCTTTTTCTGTCAAATTTCAGTCCCTTAGATTTTATTTTAAAAGGGTTACCTTTCATATTATTGGCAAATCATCAATATTTATATAATTTCATTTTTTGTTAATTATATATTTGTTTTCTCTCTTTGTCTTTTTCCATCCTTCTTGGGTTTCTCTTACATTATGATGGGTGGTGATGAGTACTTGCATACTTATTTTAAGCACAAATTATTCAAAACATGATTAGCTTTTTATGCAAGTATCTTTCCTATTTATTCCATTTATTGATGCCTCTGATATAAATAATATGGTTTTGAGTTATTCATAACCTCATTTAGGATCAGTGAATATTATATACATGTAGATGAACATCAATATCAGTTAATGAGTTTTGTTTGTAATGATTTGAATTTGGGTAGAATTCAACTCAATATGTTTGTAGGAAAGGTGGAATATTACCTTCGTTTAACTATAAGTCACATGCACAATGGCTTTATTGTACTTTTCTCAAATATGACTATCATTATAAGATTTCCATTCTCGTATTGAACTGTGTATTGTATGCACCTTGTCTTGTCTGAAGTCGTATAGTGTGCGATTTAAAATGCAGGCAATATTCTTCATTAGTACAATCAAGAATCAAGCATGCATACAGCCATGACTTCTAATTTAGTGTGTAAACATCAAAGTATCATTAGATCATTATCTACTAAGCATACTCGCAAAGTAAAGGTACCTGCCAGACCTAAATCCAGTAGTAAATCAAATACTAAATGACACGAGTTTGCAGCTGAAACCATAATGGCTCTTTTCAAGGATGACCAGTTTAAAGACTTACTACGTGAAACTGTCACATCTCTTGTCACTTCATGCATTGCTAGTATAGAGTCTAAGCTAACCACTTCCATTGAACAAAATAGGGTGTGTATTGAACAGCAACAGGGTATTCTTCATGATGTCCAAAATCAAATGGACTCCACACGTACACATTTCACTGATCTTCAAACATCTCTAGGCAATGCTAAAACTGCCTTCAAGAAGTATGAGAATGAATTAGAAGACTTAAAACAATACAGTCGTCGTAACTCCATCCGCATCTTAGGCTTACCTGAGATGCCAAGTGAAAACACTGATCAACTCGCCATTGACCTAGTAACCAAATCTCTTGGCATTAACTTGTCCCCCGCCAACATCGACAGATCCCACCGGGTTGGAAAACCACGTTCTTCAAGTGCTCCAGCTAATGCTCCTCCAGATGATTCTACTCCATCAACTCGTAAGATGTATGACAGACGGTCGTCCCAAGCCAGGAATCTACACCAGTCCGCGAATAGGCCCCGACCGATACTAGTCAAACTATGTTCTTATCACCATAAGCAGATCATAATGAGTAAGAAGTCACAACTCAAAGAGTCAGGATTTATGATTACGGAAGATCTCACAAAAAGGAACTTTCAATTACTAATGGATACTCGCAGATCAAAACAAGTAGAGACTGCATGGACAATAGATGGAAAAGTGTTTGCAGCAGTCAAGACAGCAGGAAGTAAACCAATGAAGAAGTTGATAAGCTCACTTGATCAACTGAACTCTCTCTGAATTTTGCACAGTCGACTTTAAAAAAGAAAAAATCAATCCAAGATTAAGTACCTTGGATATCCATTTACTGCATGCACCATGATATGAAGATGCTTTTCCTGGTATTCCACATGCATCTTTCCTTGGAACTTTTTGAACTTTTTTGAAATTTACTGAGACAATTGACTATTATTTGCTCAAGTTGTGTAATGAAAATAAAGGAATTTACTTACTTGGGGACTTTAATATAAATCTCCTAAATTATTCTAGTGATACCAAAATGTATGATTTCTTAAATACAATGTATTCACACTACATGTTTCCTCTGATCACAAAACCATCACGTATTATCCCAAATACAGCTACACTTATCGATAATATTTTTACTAATTGCTTACACAACGACTTACAGAGTGGTCTGATTTATTCTGATATATCAGACCACTTCCCAGTATGGTGTGTGAACAATAAACAGATTATTGAATATGCAAGTGTCAACACCACCCCCAATGGTAGACTTATTAATAATAATCAACTTTTACAATTTAAATACAAACTCTTGAATGTTGATTGGACTCCAGTCCGAAATACTGTAGATGCAAACAAATCATATGACTTATTTATTCATATATTATCCAATTTGTATAATGAATGTTTCCCTATTGTTCAGAGGCGTAACTCTAAATTGAAGTGTAAAAGCCCATGGATTACAACTGGTATATTGAAATCAATTCATGTCAAACAGAAAAAATCTGTAAGTAAGAGAAAATATGTTAAATATAAAAACTCACTTACTGCTACTATAAGATCTTCTAAAAAGAAATATTTTTATAATATGTTTCATAAGATAAAAGGGGACATGAAAAAAACTTGGAGTAATATCAATGGACTTTTAGGGAAAAGGCGTCAAAATATTCCTGCGAAAATGTATCATGAAAATATTCATCTGTCCTCACCTCATATTATCTCAAATTCCTTTAACCATTATTTTGTCAATATTGCTGAAAATATTTCTCAGGATATACCTACCTCTTTTCATATATTTCATGACTTCATGCCTGTTGATAAGAGCTTCTCTTCTCTATTCCTAACACCTACATCTGTATATGAACTTCTAAAAATTGTTTCTTCTATGAAATCATCTAAAGCAAGTGGGTCTGATGATATGGCCCCCAAAGTTCTTAAGGACTCTATTCATTTACTTGTTGATCAGCTTTGTATAATATCTAATAAATCACTATCACAAGGGATTATACCTGACAGACTCAAAGTTTCCAAGATTATACCTGTGTACAAAAAGAAAAACCCTCAAAATTTGGAAAACTACAGACCTATATCATTGTTACCATTTTTTTCCAAAATTCTAGAAAGAGTTGTTCATAAAAGATTGTATTCCCACCTTCAAATTAATGACATTCTCATACCTGAACAATTTAGTTTCCGTGAAAATTTTTCAACTTCTATGGGTGTATTAAATATTGCAAATTTTATATCACAACATTTAAGAAAATCAATATTTTACCAATCTCTGAATTAATTTCTATGAACTCTCTTATTTTTATGTATAAATACCAGTCTGGATTTTTACCAAAAATATTTGAAAATATGTTCACCCATAATTCGTCTGTACATAATTACAACACTCGTCAATGTAAACTATTTCATCAACATAAGATTTCCACCTCCATGGCCTCAAACTCATTCTGTGTAAAATATATTAAATTGTGGAACAGCCTTGATCACAGTATTCAACAAAGCTCAACTCTGTCAAAATTCAAATTTTCTATAAAAAGACTGTATCTCACCAATATTAATACGTGCTAAGTAGATATATAAAATGCATTAATTAATTCTAATTTTCTTCTCCTATTTCATGAGCTCTCTCCACTCCTACAATTTTCTCTTTCTCTTTGCTTTTCACCATGCCTACTCATTCTAATTTTTTTCTTCTGCAATACTGACTCCCCCCTCTCTCTTTCTCTTTCTCTTTCTCCTTCTCTCTATGTATTCCTTCCCTATGATATTTTACTATATCTCATCTATCTTATTGTGTGTGTGTATGCTAGTGTGTGTATGCTAGGGTGTTTGTATGTCTGTGTGTGGACGTGTACCTGTATCTGTCTATTTATATTAGCTGTTAAGATGATCACAATTTCCTAATTTATATTTAATTTGCTGTTTTATCATTTTCGCAAATGTTTAGATATTTCTGTAACAAAGTTATAAATCTTATATTGTATACCGGGGCCCTGCTTACAAGCAACCTGCTTATTAAGGGTATCCCTCCATGTTTATGTTTATATTGTTATTTTAATACAATGTGTCAATACTATGTTATATTTGTTCTTTTTTTAAAGATGAAAAATAAATTGAAATTGAATTGAATTGAATTGAAAAATTGAATTGAAATTGAATTGAAATTGAATTGAAATTGAATTGAAATTGAATTGAAATTGAATTGAAATTGAATTTAAATTGAATTGAAATTGAAATTGACAGTAAAACATAATTCATCAATATTGTACACCTTTCATGTCAAGTAGCTTAGGCCTAAAAAAAAGAAGATGTTGTATGGCCCTTTAGGTGCCAAAACATGGGTCAGTTGATCGGAACTCTTTTTTTTCTTAAAAATCCTTTTTTTTTTCTTTTTCTCCCTCTTGGGGCTGAGATTTCCCAGTTTTTAATGCTTTAATATTTGTTTTCTCTCAAAAAACGGTAACAAAAACAATTTTTTTTTTTTAAATTGTATGTTTCATGTATTTCGGGTTAATTGCAATGATGTCTACAATGTTGAATACCTGGACTGTTTTTACAGATTCTACAAATTGTATGTTACATGTATCTCAGATTAATTACAATGTCTATAATGCTTGGATACTTGGGCTGTTTTTACAGAGTCTACAGTTGGTATTGATATTTCCCTAACTCTCTTCCTATCCCCTTCCTTCTCTCTCTCTCTCTCTCTCTCTCTTTCTCTCTCTCTCTCTCTTTCTCTCTTTCTCCTTTTCTTTTCTTCCCTCTCTCCCCTATCTTACTCTTTTCTCTCTCTATGCTCTCTTGGGAATTTCTTTATTGTATGTTTCATGTATTTCGGGTTAATTGCAATGATGTCTACAATGTTGAATACCTGGACTGTTTTTACAAATTCTACAGATGGTATTGATATTTCCCTAACTTTCTTCCTATCCTCTTCCTTTTCTCTTTCTCTCTCTCTCTCCCTCTCTCCTCTCCTTTCTTATTTTCTCCCTCTCTCTTCCTCTATCTTACTCTATTCTCTTACTATGCTCTCTTGGGAATTTCTTTATTGTATGTTACTTGTACCTTCTCAATACTTTAAATTTTAAAAATTATTCTTTAGCTGACATATTCCCCTCTTTTCACTATTGATCTTTTTTAAACCCAGTCTTATGCATTTTAATTTTCTTTTATTGGACTCTCGGTCTGTACCTGATTTAGATTTTGCACAGCTCGAGAGCCCTCTTTTGACGTAATTGTAATGATTGTATTGATCTTGCAAGCCTCTTTTTTTAAAGGTTCACCAGGCTAACGCTGTGGGTCTGGTTGGCTGTCAGTCCCCTGGGATAACCCATTATCAAAGAATTTATCAGCTGTCACTACACATCAGTTAGAATGTTTGAGACTTTGAGATGTTAACGGAAAGTTGTTTTTATTTCTTTGTTCAAAAGGCTAGGTTTCTTGATGTATCTAGCACAATTTGAGGCTGAATATTGGGGTACTTACTGCAGTATTTATTACATTTCATTATTTATACATGTTTTGTAAATATTCGAAAGTGAATATTTTTATTATTGTCAAAGGTTGGCTACATGTATGACATTTTGCATAACTCTGTAGTATGAAATAACAGTACTGTATCTAAGAGTTTCATCTGCCCTCTACCTGCCCCTTCATTGGCCCAACAAAATAATTTTGTAAAAAATTCTTATAATCATGTAAAACAAGAGGAGAAGTGGGGGGGGGGGGGGGGGGGGGGGGGGTTTCATTACCAAAAATTCACTTCAGAGACAGATATAGAAATATGCAGTATGTATTCCTAAACATATTTTGTTAAAAGGAACTAACAAAATAACAAAATGCTATTAGGTTAGTCCCATACAAAATATGCTAGTTATTTGACATTTAAAATTATTAACAATTTACAATATTTACAGAAAAAGGTTACATTTAAATCAAAATTTGATTTTTTTCTTCTGTTTTTGTCCATGTGGGAATTTACTGATGGAGGATTTATTTTTTTAATTATTTTTTATAACCATATCCTTGAATTGATTCTTTTTACAGATTTTTACAAAATTGCCTATGTCAAAAAATTATTCATATAGGCAATACTGTCAAGCTTTCTATTTTTTTTATATCATATTTATTTGCATGAATCGAGATGATATGTGTCGGACAAGACTTTATTGCATGTAATGTAGGCCCTTCTGTCCACTTTAATTTTGTTGTTTTTAAACAATGTTATATGTGTAGTAGATATATCAATGGCAATTATGATTCTTTTGATTTCAATACAGTGTATAATTGTATGTATCATCATAGCAATTAATGCAATATATCATAGTCACTTTGTATGCTCTCTTCTCAATTCTCTCATTCATTGCCATTAGTGTATTTAAGAATCAGTTCTCAATATTTTGTGAAAGGTTCAAGAGGAGAGAGAGAGAGAAAGAGAGAGAGAGAGAGAGAGAGAGAGAGGAGAGAGAGAAGAGAGAGAGAGAGAGAAAGAGAGAGAGAAAAGGGAAGAGAGAGAGAAAAGAGAGGGGAAGAAAGAGAGAAAGAGAGAGAAAGAGAGAGAAGAGAGAGAGAGGGAAAGGGAGAGATTGAGAGAGAAAGGGAAGAGAGAGAGAGAGAGAGAGAGGGAGAGGGAGAGATTAAGAGAGAAAGGGAAGAGAGAGATAGAGAGAGAGAGAGAAAGGGAAGAGAGAGAGGGAGAGGAAAGAGAGAGAGGGAAGAGATAGAGAGAGAGAGAGAGAGAGAAAAAAAAAGGGAAGAGAGAGAGAAGAGAGAGAGGAGGAGGAGGTCCCGTTATAACAAGTCATATACGTCTCTTAAGCTAAAATAATTACACCTCCGGGTATTGTTGTGATTGCCAGGTGAGTTCAGATAGGCTGTGAAAAATAACATAAACCCACACAATATAATTTGGAATATATCTTTTCTCAAATACAAATACCTCACATTACATTAAAGGTAATACAAAGTTTTGGTATGGGGTCATGAATTTGGTTCAAATGAACATATCGGAAGCATATGAGATCCTACAATATTCAGTGATCGTTGTCGCGGTTGAAATCGAGTCTAAAGTTATGAAAATATAAATAATTAACGCTTTATGCTGTACAACTCCCTCTCAATGTCAAGATATTAATTTAGCTATAAAACAATGTTTCTTGACTAAAATCGACCGACTAGCTATTCCTGTTTGGAAATTATATATCACATTTACATATTCTGAGATGTTCATGGTTGCAGCTACCATTGTACGGCCGTATGGGCGCTATTTGAAATTTATCAAAATTTACCGGGAGCACCGGTAAATTTGTATATTCAATTTTTCTCGAAAGCAGAAGTGTTTTAGAGGCTAAGTTTTCTAGTGCTTCAATACATCCACATGGGCATCCAAATGTATCAAAATTGTAAAGAATCACTATCCACTCAATTTTCAAAATTTCCCAAAACTTTGTATTACCTTTAACATACCGTCATCATATATCAATCTATTCTTGTTATCATGCGTAATCACATCACGTGACCCTATCACCATAGAGAGAGGGGAGAGAGAGAGAGAGAGAGAGGGGGGGGGGGGGGGGGGAGGGGAGGGGGAGATAGAGATAGAGAAGGAGAGAGAGAGAGAGGTCCCGCTATAACAAGTCATACCAAATAGTTAAACCCATTTCACATCAAAGTATAATGGTGTGATTGCCAGGTGCATGCGTTCCGACCGGCTGTAAAATAAAACATACGACCCAAACAGTACAGTTCTCAAAATTTAATTTCTCAGTTGTGGATACCTTACTTTGCAGAAGTATAAAAGAAAGCGGAAGCAAGGATGATGAAGTTATTACTTGTTTTAGCTACTGTTTTCCAGGGTTACAATCGAACGATCTCTTTAAAGATAAAGTTGAGTTCTGGTCATGCGATTGCATTGTGAAAGAAACGTTGTGGAATCGATCAGAAAAGGTTGATCATCTAGCATTAAAGTATTGGTGCGTACTGCAAGGTTATGGAATCATCAAAATGATAAGAAATCTGGCCCAGTCTTGGTAAAGTTACAAGCACTGTACACAGAAATATGTATATGGGACTACACGAACATGTGGCATAAAAATCTGTCCCGATTTTTATGATGTTACATGCCATATTTAGAATAATAAGGCATTTGAAGAGCCATGCTTTTCAGGGAACATTTTTTATCTGATGTTCTGCCACACTTGCATAATACAATGATAACGCTCACAAATTATTTGTCATCTCTTCCCAGAACTCAATCTTCTCTTTAAGTTCATGATTTACTACATTGATGATGAAGGCTAATAGTGGTATTATGTAGTCAGTGGGCACTTATTAGGCCTAGTGAAAGGTATTTCTTGATTTTTTTATCGATAAGGCCACAGCAAATAATATGTAGGACCATGTGGACACCTAATTTTTCTTTATTTGTTTCCTTCATAAATTTGTGTGCACTTTTTTCTCGGTTAAACCGTTTCATATTGAGTAATTTCACGTCTTCTTTTCATGTCACTAAATTTTCGTATTTCACAATATTTGGGTGGAGGACAATCTTCTAACTTCAAGACCTCTCTGGTGAATGAGAAGAGCCTTTGTATACACAATCTCTTGTGAGCTTGTTGCGAAGCTTAACCGAAGCGTACTATACATAATACATAATATCCTGAAATGGTATTTTCGTTTTCTCAATTTTCTACCGATAGCACAAGCAAATTCTCAGAGAAGAAAAGGTTTATAACTCTTTGTGTAAGATTACAATGCATGAGAAGGCAAGCAACCGATAAGCAGAAATCTGCATTGGATCTGGCTGCAAAATATTTCTATAAGCAGTTTGCGTGTTTGCCAGGTATAATGGGGTTTATTTTTAGAAATATTGTATCACCAAATGTTGCGACAGATGCTTTCTGTGCAGTTTTGTTAGAAAATACGCCTTCAAAAAGGCTGCAATAAAATTAGAAAGATGAAAATAGTATTTGTAAGAGCGCAGGGTTTATCAGCTTATTACAGTCTGCTATGAGAAAAATATTTGTTGAATTAACATATCCAACCTGTCTACATTCCAAGCACTATCGTTCTCGATGGCGTTTAATTAGAAATGAAAAGGGGTCGCAGCTGTTAATTTTAGTGCCTTTTCGTGAAGCAGTTGCCTATGAACAAACTGTTAAAAAATTGTAAATTTGATAAAGTTCAATAAAGATATTTCTGTATCTGTATTCTTAGGTGTTGTAAGTCACGAGACTCACATGTTGCAATTTCAGTATTTTTTTTATAAATACTATCATGTCGCATCGACCTGCTTCTCATTCCTACTATTTTTAAATCCTATATGAACAAGGTGAGATGTACTCCTAATCCCGTGTCATCATGTTTTCTTTCATAAATTTGTGTCCACTTTTTTTCTCGGTTGAACCGTTTCATACTGAGTAATTCCACGTCTTCTTTTCATGTCACTGTAAATTTTCGAATTTCACAATATTTGGGTGGAGGACAATCTTCTAACTTCAAGACCTCTCTGGTGAATGAGAAGAGCCTTTGTATACACAGTCTCTTGTGAGCTTGTTGTGAAGCTTCACCAAAGCCTACTATATTATCGTATACATTACGACACAATTCATGAAAAAACGACAAATTGTTTCTTTTATATGTCTGAATGCTAGCTGTCCTGGGGGTAGGTTTCCGGATACGAATTTTTAGTATTAAATTGTACTTAAAAGCGGAGGGCTAAAGTCAAATATCGTGCTTAGTTTTTGAGTTGCCTGCCACTACCACACCAACCTAGCACACCTTATTTATTCGAAAGATTTCTTTATCATAACAAACAATATTTCAGAGGTTTTTTTATTTGTAGCGGTCATCCCAAAATCATATCGATTCCCGAAAGAAAAAAATATAATGAGAGTGTACAGTACCTTAAATTGTTACTCGACCTGAGGCTTAAAACTTCTGTCCGATTTAGAGGTGTGCGATGTTCTTAAGGATCTGAGTCGGTTGTCTCAACGGTAGTGTTAGCGACTCATTCTTATAGCTTGCTACTTTGACACAAATCGTTGTAACAAGTTGTGCGCATGCTCTATACCTTAAAGATAAAGTTGAGTTCTGGTCATGCGAATGCATTGTGAAAGAAACGGTGTGGAATCGATCAGTAAACGTTGATCATCTAGCATATAAGTATTGGTGTGTACTGCAAGGTTCTGCAGTCATGAAAATGATAAGAAATTTGGCCCAGTCTTGGTAAAGTAACAAGCACTGTACACATACAGATGTATATGGGACTACACAAACATGCGACATAAAAATCGGGCCTAATTTTTAGGCTGACGGTTAATAATTTGTCATATTTAGAATATGAAGGCATTTGAAGAGCCATATTTTCAGGGAGCACTTTTTCTCCGATGCTCTTCCACACTTGCATAATAACAATGATAACGCTCACAAATTATGTTTAACCTCTGCCCAGAATTCAACTTTCTCTTTAAGCCCGGGGCTGCTTCGTTCCACTGGGTCTTTTGAATTATTGGGTCACCTCCCTGGTCACATCATCTTTTGTGAATAGTCAAGCAGTACTTCCTGAAGGGCCGTGTTTACATTTGTGAGAAGAAAAAACCCTAAAGGAAATCCATGAAAACAAACGTCTCGACGAACACTTTTTAATACGAGATATAATCAAAGAGTTCGAAAACAGGCCAGCGATCGGGACTTCCCCATTCTCTGAATTTATCGGCATACTTTTACAAAATAATATGCAAGTGTAAAGAATATATGGTAAGGGCCATCTTTAAAATATTTTGCTTATTTACATTCAGTCATGACAGGGTTCATGATAATGATAGCTCATGAGACCGGCAAAGTTGGTCTCATCTGCCTTCTGAAGAGTAATTTCATCAGAGGATTCACGATACTGATAGCTCGTGAGACCGGCAAAGTCGGTCTCATCTGCCTTCTGACGAGTTATCAGTGGGTTCACGATACTGATAGCCCATGGGACCAGCAATGTTGGTTTCGCGTGCCTTCTGAAGTGTAATCACAGGGTTACGAGACCGATAGGTTTTAAGTTTAATTCATATAATCTCTTTTGTCGCGATTTACGTCACCATCAGTGCCGTTCTCGACAGAGAAAGGCATGTTATGATTAGGTCTACTGAGGCAGAACTATACAAGCGTTCTGTCGTGCGCGAAGGACGTGGGGATGATTGAAATATGAGCAGTATTAAAGCAAATATTTCCAATAGAAAACTTAAATTAAAGGATGTTCGATTTTGGGACAGCCACGTATAACAGTTGTATGAGCACCTTCTTTTGTCAAATATTATTTGGCATGCATAAGTTGTTGCTTGGTCAGACAGAGCTCCACCAATCATGCCAATATTCAAAATAGTGACGTATCAGCTCAAAGAAATCTGTTTGACATGCCCGAGTATGTGCCCCACAAACATTAAACTCTGGCTATGGCCCTGCTGTTTGCATCGATAACTCTCGGTGTAGAATGCAAAGTCATTATGTGACTAGTGGTACTAGTGGTACGTCACTTGGTCAGCTCTCTGTCTTTGCCTACAAACCAGCTTAGGCGACCCCGGTTCGAAACTGATTCACGTCTTTCGGATGGTGACGTTTAAAGGCAGTCCCCAGACGTAAATAATCATATCTGATTGTTACACTTCTGTAAAAACCCAATTACACACATTATGCAACACCCTATCCATGTTATGCAGGTGAAGGAGAGGTATCTTGGTGAATGTTCTTGAGACGAGACTAGGAATGTCGGTCTCACGGGCCTTCTGAAGTATTATCACAGGTTTTGCAAGACCGATAGCACATGAGACCCGCTATAACGGTCTCACTGGCCTTTTAAAGCGTGATCCCAGGGTTGCGAGGCCGATAGGTTGGTAATTTGTTAATTCTCAGTTTCTATAATCGCTGTTGTCGCGGTTAATGTCGCAATATTGGGATCCATCGGTGCCATTCCTCGACAGAGAAAGGCATGTAATGATTAGGTTTACTGAGGCAGCCTACTGTAACAAGGGATCTGCCTTCCGCGAAGGACGTTGGAACGATTAAAGTATGTGCAATATTCATTAAAATAACTGGAAATGTATGCTATTCATGTTCTTATTTGCAAATAGAAAGCTTGAAATCAATGATTTTCTATTTTGGGACAGCTATTTCGAACATTTGTATGAGCAGTTTCGGTTGTTAAACAATATATGGCATGTATAAGTTGTTGACTGTTCAGATAGAGCTCCACCAATTATTCAAAAGAGTGACGTACGTATATAGATCAGCTTAATGAAATGACCTGTTTGAGATACCCGAGTAACAAGATTGATGCTGTTTTCATCGATGACTCCCGGTGAAGAATTACAAGTTATTATACAACACTCTATCCATAGTATGCAGGTAAAGGAGAGGTATATTGGTGAAGGGTGTTGAGTCTCATATGAGAGGTTCGATCCTCGCTTGGTGGTTACATCATTGGACAAGATGCTTTGTCCGCATTGTCTCTCTCGATTCAGGTGTACAGTGGAAACCTGAAATTGCTGGGGTAATGATACATGCAGGAAGTGCAGTATTAATACTCATTTTGCTACCCCTGGGTAACAGGCCGGTTTACTATTAAACATCAAACGTATGGATGTATCTTTCTCGAGGACAGATTGACGAGTTGTCCATTAAAGTGACTCAGTATTGACAGTGTTGAAGGTTGATGACAAAATCTGCGTAATTTTTTTATGAAATATTACTTCTTATATTCCTTCTACTGTACTAACCCTCTAACATGCAAAACAATCCTGAAAAGTTCTCAAACAACAAAGATACATATGGTTTTCCTTGGAGGCGTCACTGTGCAACACACTCTACCAGTAAATTCTCCCAACTATTTTTGAATATTTCCCACCGGTTTTTCCATGAAAATGAGACATAATATGAAACATAATGTCTGGAATGGTATATAAAACCAATTCATTGCTTTGAGCGATTTACATTCATCTAAAATGTAATTAAAGGGCCGCTCTAACCAAAATGGGCTAACAAAGATGAAAAAAAAAGACATGTAGAATAATTTTTGACGGAGATTCCGAACATGACAACGAAATCATCAATAATTCTAAAATCTAGCTTTAAAAAGGACGACTCAGAACGCGCAGAAAAAAGCCCAGTTTCGGTGATGACGCATTTGACGTCACTACATGCGCCTCTCCGGTGAAAAGGAGGATGATTTAGGCATTAACATGTCTTTAAAAAGGCAAACTATGATATTAATTGGAGAAAAAAAGACATTTATCCGAAAAATAATATGCAATTGATAATCCCAGTACGGTTTCTGGCAATTTCGTCATTCCTAATTATGAAATTATCAAATTGGACATGCCCGCGATGACGGCAAATGCGTCATCAAGCCACGTGACCGTATCACCTTTTTCCGAGGGGCGTAGCCCGCAACAAGCGTGAGAACTGTGAAAATGGATGGCTATTATCATTTTTTGGTCAATTTAGAGATTTCTGAAAAATCAGAGGCTGGAATATTAATAATTAGAGGTGTATTCATGTTTTGAAAGGCTATGTTAGTTGGGTTAGAGTGGCCCTTTAAAGTGTAATAATAATATAGTTGGGAGAATCAAGGAATCGATCAGATCAGTGTTTCCAATTGTTATCATTAATAATGGTCTATTTTCACTCAAACTTTCAGATTATCTTTAATTGTACATCTAGCATTGAAGTCACTACATTAGCACCATTTTCTCTCATCTGAACAAAGTTACAAAGTCCCTTTAACATGTTATCAATGAATTAACCACAATAATTCAGTCCGTATATAATATTGTTGCTACATCGGGCAAGGCACTGGCAAGCTTTCAGGTTGTCAAGAACAAACTTTGTTTAAAAGTGAACAAACTTTGTTTAAAAGTGAACAAACTATGTTTAAAAGTAACAATTTGAATATGTTAGTAAACCGATCTATTAACATCCATTATAAGCGACTACCATTACTTTAGCAATGGTTATTCTAAAATGCTCAAATTGAGAATTTTCCGTATTTAAAAGAACTGTGGACATTTGGGATTATTCTATGAACCCATTCTATGGAATTCCCTAAGCAATAACAAATAGGATCGTGTCACTTACTTGCCATTTAAACAAAATATATAAAATATTTCTTATCAATACTTCATTTTCAACTGATTTATATTGCTTTATACGGTTTGAATCCCATTTGATAATAATAATAATAATTATCCTTGCTTATATAGCGCCAAACACTTACTTTATCAGAAGTCTCTAAGCGCTCTACAATAATGTAGCATAATACTCTGGCTTTAGCAGTGCAGCTGTTACGCGCGCTGCGTTTCATTTACCAGGTACCCATTGAATTCACCTGGGTGGAGTGTGGCAAATGTAGATCAATGTCTCGTCAAAGGACATTAGTTCTTGTGCCTCTTAATTCATATTAGTAATGTCATTTTTGTTTGTTTCTTCTCCTAGACCATTTACTTCACGCCTATATATATTATATTTCTTGTAATGAGGTTTGCCACCATGTTTGAATTTGTTTGTGCTTTAATACTTTTTATTTTCCCTTTTAGTGTACATTTTACATGTTATTGCCATTGCCATTTGATGTTGGCTGCAAAATACGATAATACGATAATCTTTCATTATTCCTTTAATAGTCATCCGAAATCCATTCAAGAGGCAGCGCTCCGGGAGGGAGGGGCAGGGGCATGGTGCCTTCCCGATAAGTGCCCACTTCGTCTCTTATAATTGCCGCTATTTAAATCTGAGAGGTGCCCATTTAACTTTGACAAATGGCCCTTTTCCTTTTACGAATTGCTCTTTCGGCTTCTATTGAGTTCCCCTTTTCATCTCTGATAACCGCCCCTTTTATTTGACATGTTCCCCCTTTTTTTGAGATAAGTGCCCTCACGTTGTTTTATAAAGAGCCCATTCCCCTCATACATTCCCCTTTTCACTTCTGATAAATGTTCCTATTACTATCTGATAGATGCCCATTTTGTTCAACAAAAGCCCCCTTTCCTTTATTATACTGTGCCATATTTTAATCTCTGATGAGTGCCACTTTCACCGTGCGATGATTACTAAATTTTCACCTCTAATAAGTCCCCTTTTTTTTTACTTTGACACGTGCTTTTATGTTTTCTAAAAGGTGTCCTTTTCCCTTTTGATTATTGCCCCCTTTTCCTTTCTCCATAACATGCACCCCTAATTTAAAGCGACTTTAAGTACATTTTCTTTAATTTCTTCCTTAGCTCGCTTGCAGCTATAGTTGATATAGTAAATATAGTTATGTTCCTTTTTGAAAGTCTTTTCGGTCTTTTCTTTATTAGATCGTGCTTAAAACCCATCAGGATTTTTTCTCTCTCTCTTTATAAGATATTTTCTTGCACTGCTACCTCACTGTCGTAGGGAATTTTGAATATGATGTTAATAGCTTGAATATAATGTATTCATTAAAATGGCAATCCATTGATACTAGACGGGACTATTTTATGCATGTACAATATACAACTGTATTCATGGAAAGTCTCAGTACGATTGTGCAGTAAAGTGGAAACGGCTTTTCACAGACATGGTTTTAACATTAGACTTGCCAAAACGTTGAATGTTGTTTTACCCAAGCCTAATCTTAAGTGTTTTAAGAATTGTTTTAGATACGCTGCATGGTGGTAAAATCTGGAATAGTTTTCCTTTTGCCTTTCAAAATGCTAAATCTATCGATGTCTTTAAACGTATGTACAAGGACAATTTTTTTAAACCTGTGTGATACAATGCCGATTCATATACTGCTCTTGACATGGCTTATTTATATCTCTCTATCTCTCTCTCCTTTTCCCTCTCCTTCTCTTTCTCCCTTTCCCTCTCCTTCCCTTTCTTTTATTCTCTCTTTTCTTCTCTACTTTCTACCAATTTCCTTTATCTTTTTCCTCTTCTAATCTGTTTGGTGATATGTTAATGCTTTTTATTAAAGTGATTTGATGTTTTTCCGCTGTTAATTTCAATTATTCAAAATTCAAGCAAGATTCCATGTTTTCAAGAAAAGCCTTTGCTTAAAAAGTATGCGTAAAATTGTAATGTTAGTAAACCGGTCCATTGCCCATTCAAACAGAAGAATTGCATCAGAAAAAATAGAGCTCAGACTTCCTTTGTTAACCCGATTCGAACAAAAAAAAAACCTTTAGCCCAGGGTCGGGTTTGACTTTTAGCAGAATAAAGGCCAAGGAGAACATTTTCAAGTCTGTACCGCTACCTTTCTCATCGACAGAACAGCAGCTGAGATCCAGAAGGGCATTAAGGTTTGCGTACAAACTGTACATTATATCACAGTGTATTACTAATGTCCTTATGGTTCTCGACAATGGGATAGCAGAAATATAAAAGCAAAAGTATGTTACATTTACATTACATTGTGTTGTTTTCCAATTATTTGATAACGGGGGATACATCAGGTCAGTTTAGGCCGTATTTGGAAGTGACACTTTGAAATGCACATACACATTGTGGATGAATCATGATGGGGAATCGACTGCATCTAGAAGTGCAAAATAGAAGAAGTCAGATAAGTGTGGCAAAGCACTTCTTTAAAAATCCTTGAGCAATGTTTTATGTTTTCATCTTTCAAACGAAACAATATACATTCACAACTTGTATTGCTATACAAATCATATTGCAAGCTGCTCGTTATGAAAAGGTTCTCTCACCATATAACCTTTCAAACCTGACCAATGTGAATTGTACAGAAATTACATACACATATATTATCATCAAAATGTTAAGTACAAAATACAACACAATGGTAGAAGCAAAATACAAGTACATGTCATTTCTCACATAGTGTATTCTACAAGACATGGCTAGATGTATACATTTTTTTTTATTCAACCTCTTTGTACTGCGTTATTTTTATTGACATATTTAAGTGCAAATAATTTTGTACAGGGTTAACCCCCCAAAAGAAAAAAAAATAAGATCAACGCTTGGTAACATAAACATCTTTGATCTTATATGTTGGTTGTCTGTTAACGTCAATCATCCAATTAGCTCTATTCATGCATCCATATCTAGCAGCCATATACAGTTCTTAGCACTTCAGAAAAAGGAAAGAGTCAGAGTTGATTCTCTGAAAGGTCATGAAAGAGATAATGTACATCGGTCTGGACTCAAAAGTGCCCAAGTCTGTGTAGCGCCCTTGTCTGCACAAACGCATAACTACATGGCTCTAGTAAATATATATTCATGCAAGAGAAAGAAAAATAAAACAAAATAAAAAATCATACAAATAAAGAAAAATAAAACAATTAAAACATAGTGAGAAAGGTCATATTGTCGAAAAATTAACATTGCTCTTGTTCGGACTTCAGGATGACATGTTTCTCAAACTTACTCTTCAGAATAGAATGAATAATATGAGATTAATCATTAATACGAATATGAAAGAAAATATGAGGAATCCTCATCATATGTGTATACCTATTGACAAACCAGCATCAACAAAGCACCCATCAATGATTAAAAAATTACTCTGCGTAAACTGAATGAGTAACAGTAACTAAAAGTAACTTCAAGTAACAGAAACATGTAAAAACAATTATCAACATACCACCACAAGAAATATGAATCGACATTTAAGCGAACAGAATATTCAAGTTATGACAATGAAACGCCAAATTAGATGTAAATTAGCTGTTACTAAAAACAATTATTATTCATATACGTCTGCGATGGCTCAGTCGGTAGAGCATTGGTCTCGTTATCCGGTGACCCGGGTTCGAAACCAAGTCGATGCGCCTAGTGCCCTTTGGTAAGGCATTTATCCTCATTACCAGGCCCCTCGGAGAGGACCTTAAGCCGTCGGTCTTCTGGTTGCTTACTAACAAGCATTTATTACTTTCTTAGCTGTCAGATAAAATAACCACCACCACTATGTCTGAGTAAGCGAAAGTTAACAAAATTATGCATCTATAATATATATATATATATATATATATATATATATATATATATATATATATATAACAGCTAGTTAGACAGAGAGCTAGATAGACAGATATTGAGAACAAAAACAAACAAACCCCAAAATGAAAGGCAATTATGACTGTAGACTGGAGAAGTAGACAAACCATAATTTGAATATGTATTTGCATGGATCGGGCATGATCGGGCATGAGATTTGAGTCTCAAATTTATACTAGTACGAGGGCCAAGATCCTTAGATAACTATATATGAACTAGATATAGATTTGGAAAGGGTAAATCAATTCATTCCCGAACTTTTCAAGTTGATCATAAAATATATAGTCCTACAAAAAACATGATCGAAACACCATTTCTCACATAGCGGTCTGATTTGTTAAGACTAGCAGCAAGCAATTTCCCACTGATTTCGTCATTCAAAAACGGTACAACAACAAGAGATGGGTGTCAACGTGTGGTGCAAGAATTGTCGGCTGCTGTGGCCTATAGTCCGAGAGTATTATAAAAGAGCTTCTGCCAGTTTTGGATAACATCATTAGAATCGGAGCTGATGGGAAATTGACGGTGAAGTACAAAAATCGAAACACCATTTCTCATATAGCGGTCTGATTTGTTGAGACTAGCAGCAAGCAATTTCCCAGTGATTACGTCATTCAAAAACGGTACAACAATTACGACAAGAGAAGTGTGTCAACGTGTGGTGCAAGAATTGTCGGCTGCTGTGGCCTATAGTCCGAGAGTATTATAAAAGAGCTTCTGCCAGTTTTGGATAACACCATTAGAATCGGAGCTGATGGGAAATTGAAGGTGAAGTACCCTCTGCAATACCTGATAGGTAAGTTGTTACTTTGACTTTCATAAAGCATTCAGCTGCAAGGGAAGATTCGCTTCTCGATCTCGACCGCGGGCCCCTCGCGCTCGCCTCTGTTCCTGCTCGTAGAGTCCGCTGTGGCGAGCGGGAGGCGCGACCGAGAGGGTCGTAGGAAAAGCAGAGAGGATTATAGGCCGGAAGGGAGGGAGTTGAATATGTCGACTATGCATGCATGGTATTTCTATTGTTTTTGTTGTTATTATTATGACTATGATTATAATTATTTTCATTATGATTACTTTCATTCCCGTTACCGTAAATGGTGAACTGCCATACCACCTTACCAGAATTATAGAGCATAAAAAACAAGCCAGACATTATTTATTTATTTATTTCTGATATTTATACAAGCTGCAATTTGGTGGTCTTCCATGAGGCCCTTTTTGGCTGTTTGGTAATAATAAAAACAAATAACAGCATTAAAAACAAAATAGATAAATACACAAGCATATAAACAGGTAAAATACAAATTAATTGGTATCCCCTTGAAATAACTGATCATTCAAGAATCATTCTTGATCATTTACAAGAAATAGGTGAATGGAATTTTCAAATTAAATATAATTTTAAAAAAACGTTCATTTAATAATCTGATATAGCTTAACGCACAGGATCCCAAAATTGTTATATACATATTTACATTCAATTGCTCTTTAACTAATACACTTAAGTTGTTTACAAGATATGAAATGTGATCATATCTCTTTTGAATTAAACTCTCAACCAAGCTTTGACGATCTGCACTGAGATATGTAGTAATATATGTATATATATATATATATATATATATATATATATATATATATATATATGTGTATATTTATCTAGCCTTCCAAATATATATAGGATATATATCTACAATTTTCAAATAATTGATTTCTACAGGTAATTGACACTCGGGAATCTCCTGAGCCACAGCAAACATCACTTAATGAAAGTCTAGCCTTCCAAATTCAACACCCCAATTCACATATAAAAACAAAAATGCCTGGACGAGGTCGAGGACGTGGACGTTGGCGTGGACGTGGCCGGGGTGGTGGAAGGAATCAGGGTGGCAGAGGACAGCAGTCTGATCAGGATACAGATGTATGGAACCTCACTGAAACAGCTACTTCTGATCAGGACTTTGTAAGTTGTTTTTGTTTTTTCAAAATAAAAAGGTAATCTGATTTGGAATTGTTCCACATACCATTGAACTTATTTTGAGATATGATTCCACCATCAGAATGGTAAGTATAAAAATCCAACCAGGAAAGAAGATAATAATAATAAATAATAATCAAATAACTATTAAGTTTGCAGGAATATAGTGCAGTTATTGACTAATTGTTTTAGAAATAGTTATGTAAAGTTCTCAAGAAATAATCTGTCTATTTTTTTCTGCGCAATTTAAAATAGATTCATATATATGCACTCCAGAAACAGTTAAATACCACCTTCAATCAAATACTTGCATACTGGTTTCCATATGAATATCCCCAGTTGTGTATTGTGTGTAAAAGTGAATCTTTGAATAGAGGATTATGAATATTAAGTATACATTTTAATCACTTATTATAGTGTTTTGAGAAAATGAGCAATTAACCAAGCAAAAAAAGACATATTTTGGTACGATCTGATTTGAAAAGTACAAAAATGTCTGTATGTTTACATCCAATTGATATGGTTATGTGCAACCTTTCATTTTGTTGGTGACAGGAGAAACGACCCGAGTTGCTCTTCACATCATCTAAAGTGACCTTTGACCAGCACTTGGCTGCTCAGGAAAGCTACAAGAATGTTTATCTGGCTACTATGAAGGTCCTGCTTGCCAATGGCGTCAGTGTCTCTCAAGGTAATAAGGATTCTTGCAAAATGTTTGTTAAGATATGACACGGTAACAATCCCTCTCCCCCCAAAACTGCAGTTTTTTAACCCGTATCTGAATGAAAACGAGCTGCAAGCAACAAAGGTCATATGTGTATTCAAAGCTCTGTTTTTTATGAGAGACAGAAATGTCAAGTGTATTATACTTCAAGTTATCATTAAAAAACGCCAGCGGTTTTGCAGCATCATATATAACCAAGGCTTCATTCATTATTTGGCATGTCAGTTCTTGAACACTGTGTATTTGCGTACATGATGTGTGTCTTAATCAGCTAAGCTATTATCAACGTATGTTGGTTTATATTTTTATGTTTATTACGTTTTACTTATTCAACTTGTAAGTTATGTAAAGTGCTTAGAAACAACATGTAAATTAATTGCTTTATAAATGTAAATTATTGTTGTTGTTGTTGTTGTTTGATGTTGTTATTATTATAATTATCATTGTCATTAGTATTGTTATTATTATTAATACAGTTACCGGTAAGTAGTACCATTTTCATTATCATTATTATTATTTTATTCAAACAGGGATTAAAGTTCGTGCATTGGCTGTAGCATGGGCTCGCAAGGACCACGCCCTGGCTGAGACCTTCCTTCAGGACTCTGAAACCTTCACCATGGCAGAGATCCTGAAGGCTCTTAACCTCCTGGATGCAGGGCGTAGGATGCGGGAGAAAGAGCGCCACCTCAGGCAGCTTCAGGTACAGATACAGGAGAAGGTCAAAGTCAACCCTAAAAAGATGTCAAAGGTCAAATCGGATATTGACAACTTCAATGCCACCAAGCCTAAGGTAAACTATCTATTTTGACAAATTAAGTATTTAGTTTCATTAGAAAATTTATGGTTAATTCAGTGCGAGTGATATTGCCTCAGGTTTTATGATGCTTTTAAATTCAAGGTAGTTTATGTGTTATGGACATGTGAGTAGGCTAGGGTTAAAGGTAAAGACCAGTATTGGAAACGCCCCAATTTCAAAAAATGAAATGGAAGCTCTCATTACCAATCATGTGAAAGAATATGTTTTGACTAATACATCATGATAAAAAATTTGCCGGGAAACCGCCTACTAATTCATATATTTGGTAAATTTGTTTCTCTCATGGTCTGTGAGAGATATAGGGTAGTCCCATATACATCTTTCTGTGTATAGTGCTTGTAACTTTACCAAGACTGGGCCAAATTTCTTATCATTTTGATAATTCCAGAACCTTGCAGATGCTAGATGCTAGATGATCAACCTTTTCTGATCGATTCCACAACGTTTCTTCCACAATGCAATCGCATGACCATAACTGGTCTTTACCTTTAAGAATATATGTCTAATTGTGACTTAAAATGTATGTGGAATCAAACTCATAAAGAAAATTTGTGCAAGAGAATATGATGGCATACATCTACGAGCTACAAGCACAGGACAAATAAACCATTTACCAACACAAAGAATTTAATTGCTATGTTTTGATTATCCGTACTGTGTGTGTTTGCATGACAGGTTGGTTCAGTGAGTGGAGCGCTGAGTCGTCATATCCGCCGTTGGGTACGCAGTCTGACCAGTGCTCAGCTGGAATTCTATGCTCTGCACTATCCCAAGGAACCATGGAAAACTCTGGCTGATATTTGCCATCTTAATCCAAAAAAGGTAACATAAAGTTCCCTCATTTTTCTATATGTACACTTCACAGTACCAACGGTATATGTATGTATATCAAATTTCATTCTTAAATGGGTACAAAATTGTAGAGTTTTGAACTTTCGGCAAGACTTTCATTATTGTTTAAGGAAATGGGGGGTAAAGAAACACCAATTTATGTAAACTCTATTATTTTGCTATTTTCTGAACTAATATTCTTTCTGATAATATTTGTAGTTTCAATCTTTTAAAATAAATTTTATTCCATGTATATATATATTGTGTTCAGTTACGTGACTTTTTATTAGACCAATGTATATAGCAATGAATGAGAATATTAATGTCAGCTGAAGAAGAAACGTTAATTAGTTTATTCTTTGAATAATTGCTTGAGTAATTCCTTTCATAAAATATATATATATGTTTATAATGTAGGACTTTCCTGAGAAGCCATGGTTCCTGCCATACTGCTTTGGTGAGCCAGCACCAAGTGAAAGCTTGGTTGCCAAGTGTGCTGGGATGAATGCTGAAAACATCGATGAATTGGTAAAGGGAGTGGATGTTCCGTACACTCACATCAAGCAGTTCACCGTCAATCTCACAGAGGAGAGCAAGGAACGTATAGCCACCTACGAGGAGAAGGTCGACACCCTCCTGTGGTGAGTGCCATGAATCTTTTGTGACCCATTCATTGAACCATGGACCTACTAATCTAATGTAGCTCTTGTCACTTTACTGGCATGGTTTTATATCCCACCACTGCCACCGTCATAGGAGATGACGACACTTCAATCTCAATACTTGCCATGTCAGTTTTATGTTGGCAGACTTGACATTCATGGAGTTTTGGACAAATTAACACTACAGGGCTAGTTTTAATGACACTTCTCTGAAAATAAAGTAATTACTAGAACTAAGATTACATCCAGCTATACCTCTTGAGCTCTAAAATACCATTTCATCATTAGATAGAATCCAAGATTATCTACTCTAATGATCCTTATATTCTCTTTCTAGGTACTATGAGGATCTGCATTGCCCTAAGGTAGATGAGGTGATCTGCCGTCGTATCAGCGATGGGGAGGCAGTGACTCTACCCTCAGGAAAGCTGATCGAGAGGTTGCTTTTGATGAAGACCCAAGGGATTGGATCCTGCGTCATGGAGTCTCTCATTCCCGAGGCAGCAAAGAGGCTCAAAACCATGAAGTGAGTTTACAGCTCAGTAACTAATATACAAAACGAGAATGTAGGTGTTGTACACAAGTGATGTAAGCACTTGACTGATAGATGTAAAGGTCACATGGATACCGGGTGGGAAGGAATTCCTTCAGAATATTTGTCTGCTTAGTGAACAATCAAAACCTGTAACAAAGGATCTGTCTCTGGTTTGGTCAAGTGAAAGCTGTTTAACTTTGAAGCCATATATGACTAAACTGGAAACGATATTTTGTTTTTTTTATCAGGGTTTCCTTGGAGGCTCCTGTAGCTATACTTGGTGACCGGTCACCTTCCATGGACATTGCCATCAAGACCAGTACTATCATAGCAGGTCTTCTGACTGCCATCACAGATGCAAAACTCTCCTTCTTCTCAAATAAGGACTATGTGCCTGAAAAGATCCCGAAAACCATAACTGAGGTAAGTGTTCAAACCCTTGAACCCCTTTTTTTCCTCGTGACTTAATAAGGGATTAGCTCTACCGCTGCTCAAACAGTACTATTCACATTAATGTCAAAAAAACTTCCATGGCAATTTAAATGTTATGCCAGCTAGTTTCATTGAGAAAGGTTATCTACTAGATGCCATACTTTAATCCAAACCTCTTTGATGTCCAATTGCGATTAGAGATTCTAGTAAGCCTAGAAAGATGAAGTATTTTTTGGGAAGAATTTAACAAGTATTTGAAAATAAGTAAATTGTTATCACGATATGTTATGATCATAGATACTTAAGATGGCCTCTACTCTGAAGACACATGGAAGCACGGCCCCTGCAGCCAGTCTTTGGCCGTATTATGAACGCAAGGAGGTTATCAAGACATTCGTAGTTGTGACGGATGAGGAGGAAAACTGTGATAATAATGGCTATCGGTAAGTTCAAGATTAGATGTAAGTTTTATTGGTTGAGCAATATAATTATGCAAAAATTTACAAAATCATAATGTAAAGCAAATTGGGGACTTTTTCATTAGTTCATACCTTTTTCATCAAAGGAATATGGAAATTGTTCAGAAAATATTTGAAATCTTGTGAATGAATAGTTACTTTATTTTTTTTTATGTCATCAAGAACAGACCAGACTGTTCTGAGTCTAAATATAAGAGATATGATGTGTGTATACTGGAGGTGTATCATGTACACAGTCTTTAGATTCATAGATGGTATTTGGTGTTTAATGTTACTAGTGATATTATGTCCATCCTTTATCAATGTCAGTTCAATTGTCCCTCAACACTGTCTTTGGTGTGTGCAAAATATTTTTCAAATTATCTAAATGCATACATGTTGACACACAAAACTGTTGCCTCTATTTTTTTCATAGATTATACATCATTGTACATTTTATGCATTGAATACCAAGATATACTCTGTTTCTTTCTCTACCTGAAGCTTCCAAGCACTATTCAAGAAATACCGGGAAGAGGTGTACAGCGATGCCAAACTGGTCTTCATCTCCTTCCTTCGCAGCCAGCACGCTCCTGGTCAGATGGTCAGTCTGCTGACCGCTGATGGTATCCACCCCATGCAGTTCAAGTTCAGTCGTGACCGGCCTGATCTGACCAAGCTTGACAGTGTCCTGGGTCTACTGTCCACTTCCACCGGTGATTTCAAGAAGAAGGTGGACCGAATCGCCCAAGAAATGACCGATGCTCAGAGACAGGCTGAACCATGAATTTATCAATTAAGCTTACCGTTACCAACATTACCCCATCAAAAGCATGCATTCATTGTAAACACCAAAATGGGGCTGTTGAAATATTACAAGCAAATTCTTTGTCATACCAACTGTTCTTTTTGACCTGTCTGACTAGCCACTATCTGATAATCTGTATCATTTCTACCTGTTCTGCAGAAGCCTTATCATGATCAGCTTGATTATTGTTTCCTGTCAATTATTTTCCATGACAACACTAAAAACAGGAAGGTGATTCAACTTGAAACAAGTTCTAGTCTGGATTCTAGACAGATTGTGTCCTTATAGAGCCTCCTTCAGATATGCTGTGGTAAATAAAAAAAAAATTAAAATGTAAGTGTAATACATTTCATATTTCTTTATCTTACTACATAGATCTCAGTGAATACGCATATGAACTTTGTTACACGCAGTACCGTGTCATATCTGAACAAGCTTTAAGAGTGCAATCAAACCTGGGAAATATGAACTAAATCACTTTTGCTTCTTTCTTCTCAACATATGTATGGGAACATCTGCAGATGCAAAAATTAAGTTGTGGTAGTTAGCAAGGCAGTCAACTCCTACAGAATTCCTTGTCGAACCTGAAATAGATTCAAGTCATATGATATTGATATAGTGCTCGATTTTTTGTATCAATCTACAAACATTCCTAGAGAGCTTTCTTACAATAATTTCATTTTTACATTTGCCACAAAAATTCTTTTATTACGTTTTCTGTTTATATTTTGTTATTTATATATTACTACATGTAGTGATGATCATTATGCAGCATATTCTTACATCTTGCTAAAGTGCAATTGGTATACTACTTTTGTATGATGAAGTGTTACAAATTTTCTATTTTGTTCATTTTTGAAACCAAAGGACTTTCAAATATAGAATAAGAATAATATAAATGAAATTTATCATAGAAGTACAGTAATTATGTGTGAAACGATTGAAAGTTCCTTGTTATTCTTCATTTTTGTTGTTGAATAGAGTGATTTATTGGTGAACAATATATTTGTTGCCATTATCATGTATTTTAATTGTTATCATAGCAAGTGCTATTCTGAAAATCTCATACAGGTACTCGCACATTATTTGCTACACTACTATTGCCTTTCATCATTTTATCACAGATCAAACATTAATGTTTAATTCTACAATAACAATAACGATGATGGTTCGATAATGCAATGAAGTTGGGAGAGAATTTTATATACATCTCGTGAGTTTATATAGTCTACGTACATTTAATTGTAATAAACAACATGCAATTAGTTTGTTATTTTTAACTATTTTTATGCTCTGAATTATTGATTACTCACCATTGGCATGAAATAGAGAGAGAGAGAGAGAGAGAGAGAGAGGGGGGGGGGGAGGGAAAAAGAGAGAGAGAGAGAGAGAGAGAGAGAGACATACACACACACACGTACACACACAGAAAGAGTCACCGATTGAAGGAAGGATTGCTTTGTGCAACACAATGGCTTTGCAAAACAACCCATTCCATCATCAAGGTCACAAATGCCCTTACAAACTGCTGTGAACGCCATACCAACAATTTTTATACAATGGAAATTCTGGAAGCCAATGGAAAAACAGGTAGATTCGTACAAAATAATCGTTCGTACAAACCTTTGTGACCATAGCTTTAGCTCCATGATAATGTTGCTCAGTAAAGCGTGTATAGAGTTATATGTAAACAGTTTATGATTTAAAAGCATATAACTTCTTTATAAAAAGCATGGAATTATATTTATACAGTTCATGGCTTGTTCACAATCACCATTTTTCTTGGACATACTGTAGTATGCAGAAGCAACAGTTTCATATCATTTTCTATTAATAAACACTAATGAGAAAATTATAAATATAAGGCTCATAGTTTGTTCACAACTACCGTTTGTTTTCAGTTTTCATCTTTTCTTGGAGGCACTCTCTCTCTCTTACTCTCTCTATATAATTATATATACAAAACACACACACACACACACACTGTTTGCAAAAGCAACACTTTCTTTTCTCATTTTCTAACACGATTAAAAAAATGCTAGGAAAATGATATTAAACATCAAACTCAAGAGCATAGTATTGCATGGTTATTTTAATCAGATTTAGACATTTATTTAAAAACTCTGGACCACATTTCTAGCCTTTGCACTTTCAGTTTCTTGCTGCTAATTCCTCTCAGAATCCAGAGCATTGATTTAAGAAACGTTCAGAAGTACAAGTTTGCTGATATCCTATTAAAACATGTGAAGTGAAATAAACAGGTGTTCGATATTGGAGAACTTGTACTAACAAAGGTTTCATGAAAGAATGCTTTTGAATCCTGTTATTTCTTTGTACCCATCTCTCCTTCAAACTACTTCATGTTAAGTACTAATATCTTCCTACTCTTATCATTCAAACCTTATATATATCATAACTTTCATCCCTCGACTGCCTTTAGTTACATGTATATATCTCAGTTTTACTCTGTATATTTGTATTCCTTATGTGAACAAAAACAGACAAGAAGGCAGTATCTGTAACTTCATCTTACTCGTCATCTAGCCAATACAGCTACATTTGACTTCTTCAACATTGATTCAGAATAACATCCATTTAAGATTTTATACAGGATTTATTTGTGCAGAGTCATTTCAGGGAAGATTCCTTTGCTGATAGCCTCGTGTTCCTTAACAACATAATAAGCTTTGTTTGTTTTACTGTCTGCATTCATCCACAAAATGTAGCTACAAGGAGTTTCATTTTCACCTCATAATGGAGAACAACATTGCCTTGTCCCCTTCATTCTCTCTCCTATATGCTCATCTACTCTTGACCATCCCTTCCCACCTCTGACCATGTTCTGTGCCATGTCCATCTCCTTTCCTCCTTGCATGTCTGTCATCACGCACTCATTCATTCATATCTTTTATATTTCAGCCATATCCAAATTTCATCTTCAACTTTTATATTGCACTATCCACAACTCCAGCCTTTTCTGTTGCCTACGTAAGTCTTTTCCTTCTCCTTTTTTTCTTTTGGTCCTTGTAGGACTATCAAAGAGGCTTTAGGAAATCAACTTAACACTATTTCAATAATCCTGATGGATCAATTATTAAGATTATAAACAGTACAATGACAGGTTACCTAATCAAAACATAACAGCAAAACAAAAGGGCAATGAAATAGCTGTTAAGTTGACTTCTTGATAGTTGTTGAAATTGCGTAATATTTCTAAATTTTCAGCCAAACAAGATTTCTTCCCATTTGTCTTCAGCCTTCCGTGCTACATGCTCACCTATATTTTTTTCCTCTGGCCTAGTTTGCCATTTTCTCTCATCCCTTCAATTCCTTGATGGATCAATACCTATCATTATAATCTGCAATTTTCATTTTTTCTGAGAAATATTATACTTTTTCCCTTGGATACTATGTGGACACACTGCTTTGGCATCATATCATGTTAGATGGAAAGTTCAACCTTTAAAATCAATAAACCTCTACCTATATTCTGCTATAAACTTCAATTTTACTTTACCTGTCCATAATGATAATGACAAACACCTGATGAATCTAAAATCAAATCTAGATATTATATAATGATAAGGAATTTTTCTGCAGTATTGTAATCTCAAGTATAGCTTGACAAACAATCAATCTTAAAGTATGATACTTAAACAGTGGCTGAGGCATATGACCAAAAAAAAATCAAATTAAAAGAGAGCCTTGAAATAGCGCACTTTTTTAATCTGGGGTTGTTCAGCTTATGTCTTCTTTTATAACAGAAAATAAATATATCAATAATTAAATAAAAGCCCAATATTTAGTATATTATATATATGCTAACAAAAAGTTAGCATGATTTTCAAGAAGAATGTTATGAAGTATTAAATATTAGTACTGCTTCCATAGCTCATCTACTGTATCTCCATAGTAAAGACTTTCTTCTTATGTCTTTCAATAATTTAAAGCACCAATTATTTAACAAAAATCAAGTAAAATGTGCTTAATTAAACTTAAAGTTTCCCAAATACATTTCATCTTAAATATAGCATAAAATGGAAGACCGATTGTAATTTGATTTAAGTAGCCCAGAGAAATGTAGTGACACAAAAAGACACAGCCAGAACAAACAAGGGTAATAGATAGTGATGTTATACTTTGAATTTTGATTTGTGACAGTGATGGAATGTTAATACAGGGAGCAGGTCAATGGCCTTTGCTTCTCCCTCACATCCGCTTCATCACAGTGGATGCAATATTTTAAAATTTGTATCATTTGACTATTTTCTGTTCAATGTTCTTGTTAAATTGTTTATTTCTGCATACATTGTATTTTTTAAGAGAGGTGAACTAAAAGAATTTGAATTTGAAGGGGAAAAAAATGTGGTTCTACTTCTGGGTGATAAAGAATGCATTTTGCAGTCTGGATGCTTTTCTTCTAGCCAATACATTTCATTTAAGTACCTTGCATATTAATTTACTTCAAACTCTGTCCACCTTACTCCACTTGAGATGCTCAAGCCCGATCTTGTTCACATCTTTTCTTCTGCCATAGTCCTTCCCCGGTGGCACTATCCCAAGACATGCCTTCACCAGCCTTCCAATGCACAGACCTCCTTGCTGGTAAGCTTCAAGCAGATTAAAACTATTTGACGCACCTTTGATGTCTCCGTAGATCTCGTACTCGTTCACATACAGAATGATGATCTCTTCCAGAAGATCGACGACAAACTTGGTACAGTCGCTCTCCGTGCATTCTACCAGGTCTTTGATGAAGCTCTCAAGTTGCACGGCGATGTAAATCTCTTCACATTCCTTCAGTGTGTAAGCGACGTCTTGTAAGGCTGTTCCTAGGAGCTGGAGACCTTCATAGATCTGACGGTTGAAAAAATGTTTTAGAATAATCCTCATGATAAAAACTAACAACACAAATTTAGAAAAATAATTACCTACAATAGAGCCCATATCAGGAAAAATGTGTTACCATATTAAGCCATTATTCGAAAAGCTTTGAGAACGGATTTGTCACATTTCAATAATTCAACTTGATAAACAGCAGGATAATTAAAATTCTATGCTACGCCTACATTTTCATATCTTTCTACTCAAGTGTTTAAGTCCTGGGGATGATATAATCTCAACATTACAATTTGCTCACATTACAGTTCTATATTCTATGAAAGGAGTACTTTTCAGGTCATCTAGTCTGATTTTGATGACCAAGATCATCTACAATTAGGAGTGCTTTTCAACCAGATAAGGAACATCTTTTTTTGAGCATTTTGAAATGTACACAGATACCATCAAGATGAAGGATGAACAAGGGGGCTTTGATTGCAATCTTGTCACTTAAATTCCGTAAAAAATATGTTTGTACCGGTACTCGGTGGCACTCTCAGAATTAAATACAATATCACTCTCAATTCATGCTTATCAGTCTTCTTCTTTCATTGGAGTACATCCCTCTTTACAGAGTATTGTCATACTATAATGAGGTGCGCAGGTGGACCACTACACCAGGGTTTCCCCCTAATCTTATACAAATAGTGCAGTGGGTTCTTAACATGCAACGGTGGTGACTCTCCTCTACACGGGGTCTCCTTTAACATCCTATCACAGGATTGCAACCTTAGGTCTCATTTGCAGTACTAGAGTAGGCAGCCTAAAAAAATCTTGTGCCAAAAATACATAATTTTGTAAGGAAATGAGTAGCAGAGCAGATGGAAGAGGAAAAAATATGAGTGCTATAAATAGCAGTACGGTTTGGCTATTTTATTTTCTATTTTTTCTCCAAGTGATTTAACAAACCAAGGGTGAAAAGGGTGTAACGGTCATTACCTGAGCATTCTCAAAGGCATCAAATGCAGCCTGAAACTTCTCCACGGTAAGAAGGCTGTCATTCACACATTCTCCTATGCCCTTGTTGAATGCTCCGAGCCCTGTGAATATCCCCTGGTAAAGCTGCAGCAAGTCACTCTCTTGAGATTCATTGTAATAAGTGATATCTGAAGAGGGATATTTATTTATTTTTTAATTATTTTTTCGGCACTTTCAAGAAATATGACAACGAAACAATATAATCATGGTGATAACAAAATTAGAATGACAAAAATTATACAAATACAAATTTTTGTAGCAATATTCTGAGTGCAAAAGATGGCGGCCAGAGAAGAAGAGAGCAAACTTATTCATTGTAACCGTAATGGTCCCTCAAATCAATCATGTTTTAGTTATGATAACCTCTTCTGTCAAAGTATCTTCATGAAGTGCTTTCAATTACCCATTATAGCTTGTTATTCTAATTCCAAACAGAACTTTGCACACACCTTCCTCCATGCAGACCATTCAAGCCTATCCCCAATTTACAGGTATATACATGTTAATTCAACCCACAGTGACATTCATTCCCTACTGAGTTCAATTCAATTCAATTCAATTTTATTTCGCAATATAAAAATCAAAATATACAAAGTAACAGTAAATTTTAACTATGTTTACAAAGGTTATATGCGGGGCTTTCCATGAAGGTTGTGAAAACCTGTGAAGTTGGATCGCCCAACCTGTGAAGTTGGATCGCCCAACCTGTGAAGTTGGATCGCCCAGTTGCCATTTACACACCTGGGTAGAAAGGAGCAATTCATGTAAAAACGCTAGCTACAATACCATCTTGGGGTTTGAACCCATGACCCCAACAGTGTATTTTTTTAATCAGGTATTTTTTCCACCCTCTATCAATACCACCATAAGGCCTAAAAAAAAAGATGTTGTATTGCCCTTTGCAACTGACCCAAATTTGTTGAAATCTACGGTCGGCTTTTAAAAAAAGTTGTTTTTCCCCCTTTTTTTAGAAAAAAATGTATTAAAGCATTCAAAACTGAGAAATATCAGCCAAAAGAGGGAGTAAAAAAAAAAAGAGGAAAAAAACAACAAGATTTCTGACCGACCGACCCATGTTTTGGCACCTAAAAGGCAATACAACATCTTTTTTATAGGGCCTAATGTGAAATTGAGGCAGTGCTTAAAATCAGTTGAAGATAATTCTTTGATTTAGTTTCTAGATGTATTTCAAAATGACTATAGTCCCATAAGATAATGATATATTGATCATAATAATAATAATAGTACATGAGAGGAAGACTTTTGCAAATTGCTAGCCAGATAAAAATAATTGTTTAATTGGAGAAATGTGGGAGGACCTTGACATTCTAAAAATGGTAAAAGTCTTGACGACCTACATGTCTCTACGATGCTGACATACTTCTTGTTGACGAGGTATCTAACCTGATACGAGCCATTAGGTAGGTATGAAGCCATTGATGCATTGCCAGCTCTTACTGGGTACTTCCCAGGGTTGAGAGTTCCTTGAACATACCTGAAATAAAAGATTTTTAAAGATTATCTTCAACTTCAATCAAACAGATTAACTTCAACTTCAGTCATTACATATTAATGAAGCCATAGAAACATTGACCGTTCTTAATGGATGCTTTCCAAGGTTGAGAGCTCCTTGGACATACAGTTATAAATATATCATGAGACTAACATCAACTGCAGTCAGTGGGTAGGTAAGAACCCATGGATACACTGCTTGCTCTAACTGAATGCAAACCAAGATTGAGTGATTGAGTCCTCCAAAAACATACTTGCAATCAATTTCAATCATACCTTCACTCAATGTCAATCAAACCCTTGGTAAGTTCAATTGTCTCTGCAATCACCTTCAATCATCCCTGCAATCACCTTCAATCATCCCTACAACCAATTTCAATCATACCTTCACTCAATGTCAATCAAACCCTTGGTCAAGTTCAATTGTCTCTGCAATCACCTTCAATCATCCCTGCGATCATACCTGCAATCAACATCAATCATACCTGCAATCATCTTCTACCTGCAATCAACATCAGTCATACCTCCCTTTGGGAGTTCAAAATGACCCCCTCTCCTAAGTAAAACATAGCTCTCAAACGCCTAGTTATAATAGGGTTAACCATAGACCCACCTGTAATCCACATATTCATCATCGTTTGCTCCAGAAGGAAAGATAGCCACCCAGTCCATGTTGGTTGCCTCATCCACAGCCACAGACCAGGACACTGAGAGATTGGTGCCCCATGCTACACTGTCTGGTGTAACATTGAGGGACCGTGCTGGCTCCATCACTACTACCTGTGGGGAACGATAAATGATTAAATTGGCAACTACATTGGCAACAGTAAACCTCTTGCTTCAACACTTTATACCAGATTCCCAAGAATCACATATTTTAGCAAATGTGTACATTGTTTATTGCTTATAAATATTTTTGATAAAACACATACAAGAAAGGTTTCAGATCTCGAACATCTCCAACAGACAAAAACCCCTGATGGAGCACCCTCCTGTCTCTCACCCATACTTCCACTTTGACTCATTTAAGAAAAACCTTAAGATACACACCTCTTACGTCAATGTCGACTTATTTCTTTTTTCTTTCTTTTTATCATGAAGTTCTTGATGTAAAGCGCATTGATTTGAGCAATGTGCTGTTTGGTTTTTTGTGCTAAGTAAGAAACAGTGGATGGATGGATGAATGGATGGATGTTTACCTGGTTGCTGGCATTGAGTCCATAAGCCATCCACCAGCCACCCTTGTTGACGGTGATGTATGGGTTATTGATAAACGCTGCCTTAGACAGGTCCTGAGGAATCTTGCTCCATGTATTCCAAGAAGCGTCTCTATCGAGCTGCCAGGCTTGCCATAACCTGTCAATCAGGAATGAAAAGACTATGAAAAAGGACTATAGCATCATTACTAGAATACCCTATGTGTTGACGTGCCCCCTCCTGTTTTATTGACGTAGGCTATGTTATGTGGAAAACACTCTGTCCCTTGGATTGGACGTTAAAATGGAGGCCCAGAGAAGAGAAGAGTCACCACCTTAGCACGTCAAGAACCTACTGAACTATTTGTATAAGAGTAGGGGGGACCCTGGTGTAGTGGTTCACCTGCCCACCCCCAATCAGTAATATACCAGGAGGAGAGACCCAAGGGTCATAATGATTCAGTTCACGTTTTGCCTCCCAGGCACAGGTGGTGCCAAATACTTTACAACAACTCTACATGTCTTTAAAAGGGAATGCATTATAGATGTGGCACGTGCGGTAGTAGAAGGAAAAATAATTAATCAAGAGAAATCTGCTAGTCAAATTTCAGAAAAACTGGACTAAGAATGAAGAGATACGATAAGAATTTTGAACCAAAAAAATAGGAAGAAATAAAGAAAAGCCATTGTTAATGTAAGACATAGAAAGAATATCTAAAATAAAAGACTATTGGATCAAAAGCTACATGTACATTCGTGTAAAATCAGTCAATCTCATACATGCAACTAAAACATAGAGGCATTAGTATTAATATACAACCACGTTGTATAATATGATTGCATGTATAGTGTATACATGAGTGTGGCTATCAACTGTTAGCAGATGGTCAACTAAGTATTACTGTGAATAAAGTCAGATCAACTAGCTAAGACAATGCCTATGAAACAATGAAAAATATGACCATAACTGAGGTCAAATTTTGTGGACATGACAAAAACAAACATCATGATTTTTTCTTTTTAATCAATGAAACACCACGTTTTGACCTCACTTCTAAATTTACTTATCAGCTCGTTTCATTTATGGTGATATATAGATCTGGGTATTCTATTACAGTGTGTCATATGTCCCTTATCTAGTAAGAACAAAAGAAAAGGCAACTTCCTTGTTCCTTTTAATATAGCATGCAAAAAAGAAGGGAAAAAAGACGTCCTAAGTATGCTTCTATGCTCCTCTATCGTCATATTTTACCTTATTTAATTTAATTGATTTTAATGCCTATTTATTGATCATCCTATGCAGTTGCTTGCATTCTATTCATGGTACTCTAATAATGCCTTTTTATTGTCAATGCATACCGGATACATGGCTATGGCAAAATCATGCGTTCGTAATTAACGGAAAGCATGATTTTGCCATGCACCCAGTAATCTGTAAAATAACAGATTTTTGTATTTTTAAATTTTTTTTTGGCCCTATTTCATAAAACAGATGATGCACTGGTTTAAATTGTGGGTCGGTGAAATTGTGTGTGTGTGGTACCTTCAAATTTTGTTTTAAAACCCACTCGGCTGCGCCTCGTGGGTTTAAAGGTACCTTGTGCACACAATCCCTACCGACGCACTCAAACCTATACATCATTTGTATACTGAAGAAGGTTTGCTAACATCATTAACGATAAAACCATGTGTGCCTGAAACTACAAAAAGAAAGAATCACAACTAACGCAACACTAATTATTTGCAATTCACAAAAGTTTCTTGCCATGAAACTTGCTGCTGTTCTTTCTATCAAGGTATCTCCTCCTGGTCGAAGGTTGATTCCACCTTTTTCCACACATCTCTGTTTTCCGCCACCCTAGTACACTCTCGCATCATCATTTCATTCCATTCCCGGTCTTAATGTTCCCCTCCCAGTTAGTTCTGGGTTTCTTCTTGGTCTAGTACTTCCTGCTTTTTTTTCCTATATATCTTTCTGGTGCTGTTGACAAATCAGAAAGGTTTATAATAATAATAATAATAATAATCTTTTACAGTCCACTCCAAATTTTATTAAACCGAAACGGAAATTCTTTTTGCCCAATTGATCGTGAACCCGGCAGCCACTGAGCAGTGCCAAATCAACGTTGCTCTATCCCTTATTGTTGAACGCCAAACAAGGTAGCAGCAACTCCCACCTTTTAACATCTTTTGGTATGACGCGGCCAGGGTTCAAACCCCAACCTTCCGGTTGCTGAGAATGCTCTACTGACTGAGCCAACACTCCAGTGATTATCATCGCAAAAGGGTGTGATTAACAAAAAATAAGTCAAGGTTTATACTCACTGTCCAGTTGTATCTTGCACTCCAAATATTTCAACCCCAAAGTGCACATTCCTGCTCATGGCAAAATTGTTCTGCACCCCTCCTAGAGTGAATGGAATCTTCCCTCCAGTCTGATACCAGGAGCCCCACGTACAGTAACCCCAGGGATTGTCCACTCCATCACAGGTAGATTGGGAGCACCTATGAATATAATTATCCTCTCCTACCCCTCCAACCATAAGCTTGCCATTGAAGATGCTGTAACCCATTATTTCAGCATCGGGTCTGGAAATGGTGGAGAAAGTTGGCGCAACTGAAAAAACAAAACATTAAAGCTTTATTAAGCAATATTTCAAGTTTAAATATCAGAAACATAATATATTGTTGAAATAGTAATCAATCATAAGAAAAACAAAGTAGATAGATTGAAATATCAACAGATAGATATATAGTTTATTGTTCATCATTGCTTCAAAGCCAGATTTTACTGAATTTATATTAATAATAAAAGTACTTCGAAAATTGTAATAGGGAGGAGTTTCTCGTTTCAAGTTGGGTGTATACATGATTGTATAGTCATTGAATAAATCACAATGGATTATGAAATTATGACAGTAACTTAGGATGCGTTTTTGCTGACACTATTCTTGGGCAAAAGAGATTCACTGCTTCATTTCTATTTGTCAGAATTACTATGTCGGTTCAAATGAAACAATGGCAGTAATTGGTTAATGAAACGCCATTCTTCTTTATGAAATTCTGAATGCCAACAACATTTCACAAAATTGATGAATTTGCAACTGATTTTGAAGAAGTAGATATGACGTAGTACTTTCACTGAGCTGTGTAATGCCTTGCTCACACACGCACGATGCAGTGAATGGTTAACCGCCTTACCCCCCCCCCCTTCTGCGGCACAATAAAACATCCTGGTACAAAGTGTATTGTACCTGATACACTTAGGAGTACACTTACACATGTACATGTACGTAACTTAGCCAAGTGAAGTGACACAAAAAGATGCAGCTGGATGGCAAAATCATTATTGTCAAAAACCATTTTTTTATCAAACAGTGCTATAACCACCTCGTTAGAATGTGGAGCTGGGAAATGCATGTACTAGGATTAATGTTACCTGAAATTTCATTCAGATTTGTGAGGAAAAAAAGAACACCCTATCCATTCTCAAACATCATAAATTGGTATGCCTTTTGGGTTCCAATGTGTCTTTTCGTGCCATTATTTTGCTAAGGTACCGTATAAGCCCTTGTTACGTGGAGATAACTTTTTTAACACCTACTTTGCATTTCTCTACATGTAAAATAGATTTTGTATACATTGCCATGTGTCGTGGTCAAGTGGATATGTCACCCGGCTGTGGATCACGGTTCACGGTCTAAGTCCCGCTGCGGCACTAATGTCCTTTGGCAAGACAATGATCTTTGTTTGCCACTCTCCACCCCGGCCCCCCCACTCAATGTTATTTAGGGTACGCATATGCTCGTTCCCTCTTTTTGAAAGCACCCCCTATCTGAGGACTGCCAATATTTCCGAACCCCCCTTTCGTGGGAATTTCGCGGGCTTTTCCTGCCTTGGAGACCCCCCTAAATCAGGAAAAATGCTCAATGTACCCCCCAAAATTCGGAATAATTTCTCAGGAGTCCAAAGAGATGAGAGAAAAAGAAAAAAAAACACCCCCTTTTTAAAGAAATCTCCGGGTGAAAAGTCAAATACACCCCTTTTTTTACAATTCTCGGGCCCGACTTTGTAGCACGAAAAGTACCCCTTTACCGGACATTTTGGCAACACGCATGCGGTCATTCCGACCTCTGAGTGGGGGGGGCCGGGCTCTCCACCCAGGGGTTAAATGTGTACCTGGTAGGATGCGAAAGTTATTGTGGTTAGATGAGCAAGTGTGCGCTTGTAAAACTGACGCCTGGCTGGAACATTCCCAGGGAGTAGAGAAAGTGCATACATTGTGTGGGGGTAAGTGTGAATCCGATGACCGGGGTAATAATATATATCTGTAAGCACTTTGAGAGGGCCTGTGGTCCTCAAATGCGGTCCTAGACTATATAAGAACAAAGTAACAACTATTATTATTATGTGAACAAGGCTTTGGTACCCTAGGCAATCAAATAGAAGTATGAACATGCTCTTGGTCTTACAATCCATAGCAGTCCAGTCTGCAAAGCTCTTAGCATCGTGTTGCCATGTCCTGTGCATCCGTCCACTAGGTGATATCATGAAAGCTTCGTACTTTGTGCTGTAAGGATTCTTCATGAGCGTGACATCTGTACCCAAGATGGCTGTACCACCAAGACGACTCCACGAACCAAAACTGGTTGAATTGCCTAAAGGTTTGAGAATGATAACAATAATGATAATGATGATGATGATGATAACAATAACATTAATAATAATAATGAAACTACTATTATACTTATACTACTACTACTACTACTACTACTACTACTACTACTACTACCAATTATAATAATATTACAGTACTATCACTACTGCTAACAACAATAATGACAATAATAATAATAACAATAATAAAAATAACAACAACAATACTAATATTAATGATAAGAATAATAACAATAGCAACAACAATAATAATAATAATAATAATAACAACAATACTATAAAATTATAAAACTACTACTAATACTACTACTACTACTAAGTAATAATCGGGAGTGCCAGGAGGGTCAAATCTGACTGACATGAGCACTAAACAAGAACCCACTATTATTATTATTATTATAATACAAGTAATAATTATAAGAAGAAGAACAACAACAACAAGAAAAAGAAGAGTGATTTTACAAATGGCTCTTTAATTTCAACTTCATATTAAATGATTGCCTTTATTCAGAGCATTAATGCAATCAACAGGAAGGAAGGTGCAACAAAATGATTTGACATAATTTTCATAAAAGGAAACAGAAATAATTCAAGAGTAGCATAAGGGGACAAGTTCCACCCCCTCCCTATGCCATCAAGCCTCCTGTGTATAAATGCACAAGCAAAGTATTTGACAAATCTGACCACTCTAATATATCAGTCACCAAGTGAAAAATAATCCTTATCTCTACCTCTCTATCTCTTGAAGGTCAACATTTACAGGGTAATTATCAATTAAGATCAAATATTTGTTCAGAAATTATTTCTTGATGCATCTATTTGGCCCCAGACCAAGTTGATGATAGGTCTCATTGAACAAGCATGGAATATGCTTACTGGTATCTGTGAATTCGAGCAAGAGGGTTTTCTCCTTGAAATACACTGTTACCAATTGGGTAATCATAATTCATGTCAGAGTAGTTTGTGGTTTAATAAGGATGATGGTGAAGGATAGGGTGTGCATCAGTGGCAGATCCAGGCCCCCCCCCCCACTGAGTGAAATATCGGCCGGCACGATTTTCAAATTTCAGCACACTAAATTTCAAATTGATTTCAAATTTGGGCCCCCCCTAAGAAATCCTGGATCCGCGCCTGGTGTGCATAACCAAACAATTTAATGATAATTGAGTAGATACCTTTACACCAATACAGCTGTGAAGCATTGCTGCTGATTGAGCGAGCGAAGACCATCAGCTCCTTGCCATACCAGTATGCAGATACAGAATCAACAAGAATGGATCGCTTGGGCTCGGTGACAGGGATGGTGTTTGAACCAACTTTCTTCCATGGAGAAAATTTCAAGAACTCTACGGCATCTTGCACTGCACTGTAGACCTGTCCATTGGAGGCTTGCACAAAGATCTAGAAGAGAGATGAGCAAGAAGATAAAATGTCTTGGTGGGTACTACTCACATGGCATCGACCAGCATGAAGTTATGATGGAATGACATTGAGATATATCATCAAGCACATACATGTATGTACACTACATGTACTGTCTGGTTAAACTATATTCATCCTGCTGACAGAGTAACAGGCCATACTAATCAATAATCATCATTGTTTCCATAGTAGTACTAGTGTGTAGTGGGGGTTATCTTAGCAGTCAGGTAAAATAACCACCACTACACACTACTATGAAAACGTTAAATCGAGAAGTTTAATGACTATGAAAAATTAAATGATTGACACCTGATCTTTGGGGTCCAATAATACAAGCTTGTCTTTGTTTCGTTTTTAACCTTTGACCTTGTTACCTTGAAGAGTCCAGCAGACTCCAGCTACTGCAGGGAGCACTGGTGTTATGGGTGGGGCATTGGTGTTTGAAGTGCACGAGAAAAAGGCAAATTGGCCATCGCATTCCAGAATCTGGCCAATTTAACTTGCAATGATCCGATGATCACCTACTAAACGATCTCCTTCTACTTGATGCAAGCCGAAGATGATATGATCTCAAAATTTCTGTGCCCAGCAAAAAAATGTGTTTCGACTGGGCTTACTAATGACGCATGCAAATTTGTGGATGGGAGAGATCGCGACCGCGAAAGAAAATAACACCGTCCAGATTCTGGACTTACATGTACATGTACATTACATTGTCATTTGTCATTTGCTTGGTGTTAAGAGCCCCATCTCCTCTACCCTCTGTGACTAAGCCTAGGCCCTGACCTCTATGTTCAAGACATTTAATTCAACCACTGATTTATTTCTAGTGTACATGTAATTCCTCTACAGAACCATTTTTCCCCACAAAGAAGTAGCAAACCTTCTACTTGTACTTAGTAATATCAGTACTCTATCATTCTTTCTTCCATTTTCAGAGTGATATTATCAGATATTGTAATGAAGGCTTTGATTTGTTAAAACCAAAGCTATCTGCCCGAATGATTGCCAATTAAATTGCAACCACAATTTACCACATCACCTGAAGTCCTGAATAATTTGCTTTTAAAATTGACAGTCATTAAAGCAAACTTTTACTGCTCAATTCTGAACTCAAAGCTTTCTTGAAGACCTAAATTCATTTCTAGAAGCCTTCAAATAAAGTTAACCCATTGACTACTGAATTGTCATAATTATTCCCATAGGTTAAGTACAGGAATCACAAGGTTCCAATACGTAACAGGTCAAGAAACCAGCTTCCTATTAAAGCATTTGCTCACTTTTTACTCAAACATAGTAAAGTACAGTCATTTAGATCTTCATAGATCTTGGCACTGAACTTATATGTACTTATCTTACTCCTTACCCCCATCACCAATCCCTGTGGCAATCAAGTTAACCAACCTTAAAATAATCCTTTTTAATCCTTTCAAAATTTACCATTACCCGGTACCTAGAATACAGCGCAAGCTAACAATTTTGTAAGGAATAATCATCATGTGACCAAGCGTCTGAGCCTGATCATTGTTGCTTTCCAAAGAGAAGCAGGATAATCAGGGCTCAGAATCGAAAGGGATTCAATCTTCTATTATGATACTGTACATGAGCTATCAGCTGTAACAATATCTCTCTCTCTCTCTCTCTCCCTCTCTCACTGCTTGTAGACTAGTTGTACACTTGTCCTTTTCCATTCTAGTTTATTTGTTTGGACTACCATCCAGACCATTCTACTAACTGAATAATGAAATTAAACTGCAACAATCACGATATGTGCATTATGACTACTATTAGGCCTAATCATCATCATACTCTTCTTCTTTTCTCCTACATGTAATTCCTCCTCATCCTCCTTCTTTCATTTTTGTTCCTTCTTCTTCTTAATTCTTTTCATTTTTCTCCTTCTCAATTCTCTTCCTCTAACAATACATGTTCAATTCAGGAGATTCTTGCAAATCAAACTTTTGTATACATGTGCATCAAAAGAAGTATAATATGACATTTTTCTAAAGAAGAAACAACGAGGGGTGGACAAACCTGAGTTTGATTCCGATCGGTGTGCTCACACACCGGATTGGACATCGGCTGACTGGCCAGCGGAGCACCAAGCGTCTTCCACGGACTCCATCCGGCTGACGAAGCCTCCGAATTTCCGTAGCTTATCTGCACAGCAACTGGAGTAACCGATCGGAAAGCAAGCATTCCCCGATGGGTTCCAACCCGATTTTCTATCACACATAGTCGTGATGGACTTAATGATCCTAAGCAAGTGGACAATGTCCCGATTAGTAACAAGAAAACAAAAAAGAGAAACTCCATGTTTCACGGTTCACTCGAACTCGTACTCGTTATGAAAACACAACGATCATGTGACCACTAAGGTCATGTGATCGCGCTTGAGTGAAGAGGCCAGCTAGAGCTGCAGAGAAAGTAAAGGGAGAGTGAGGGCGAGAGCGATAAAGAGCAAGATGAACAAGAATCGGAGGGAGAGAAAGAGGGAGAGAAAGAGGGAGAGAAAGAGGGAGAGAGAGAGAGAGAGAGAGAGAGGGAGAGAGAGAGAGAGAGAGGGAGAGAGAGAGAGAGAGAGAGAAAGACAAAGAGAGAAAGAGAGAGAGAGAACAATATATGTATATAAATTATCATTATTATATATATCAAATATTAAATACATGTATCTTTATCTCTCGGTCTCTCTCTCACCCCCTCTCTCTCTTTATATATAATATTATATACAGTGCGTATAAAAAAATGTACTCAAATTTGGTAGCTTCTAATTAAAAAATTATTACCTATGTGACCTTAAATCATATCTCACGTTAAAGGGTAGCTAATTTCTATTTAAAGGACCAGGATTTTCAAAAAGTATAATTAAACTCTTGTTGTACCAAGTTTGGGCTGCAACAATGAATGTTTTTATCTCATCCCAAAACAATTGCTTAATTCTTTACATACAGAGAGAACCTATATATCAGGAGACGAGAAGTAATGCCCCCAAAACAAACAAACATCACTTTTTAGCGTCCTACCTTTTAGAAAAAATAGGAAGAAGGAGGCCTGGCTTTTTTCCCCTTCAAAATGGCCGCTCGGTACATTTTCCTTGACAGTCGGGCTATTTTTCAAGATGGCCGCCAGCAATTTGTTGTTGTTGTTGAAACTTCTGGAAAAGATCATTTTAGCAGAATGTTTTTCATGTTTTTTCATTAAAAAAAAGTGAAAAAAAAATCACAAAGTAGGTTGCCCCCCAAAAAGGAAAGCGGGCGGGGACGCTAAACATGATTTTTTTCTTTTTCAAAAAATGGCCTTTGTAGGCTGTTCAAATTAATTAAATGTTATCCTATGTATTGAAAAAAAGTTTTGTGAAAACCTATATACATCGCATCATTTTCAAGAATGAAGCACTGAAGCACAGGGCATAATTTATCTTTTACTACCATAAGAAGCATTATGCAAATGATATATGACCCATGCCACATTCGTTCCATCAGCCCAAACTTGGTACACGTATACAATTAGGGCCAAGGCGATTTTGACAACACTTTCAAAGACCCTGGTGCTCAGTCACCCGTGGCAGAAATAATTTTTGATGAATTTAACGATGAGGATATCATTTAACAAAAAACAAGGAACTCTATACTTCATCATGATATATTTCAAAGTAATTTATTATGACTTTTTAATTAAAAGCAACCAAGGTTGTGTACACAGTTTTTTAAAAACATTTTGAATTATATTATCTTGGAAACACTTTACAGCTCGAATCAGGTCAAGTGAGCATTTTATGATTTTACATGGTTATAATTAAACCACACACACACACACACACACACACGCGCACGCACACACACACACACACACACACACTCTTTGTATCTATCTCTCTCTCTCTCAAACACACGCAAACTCTCTTTCTCTCTGAACCCTTCATTCTTTGCCTCTCTGTGTCCTCTTTTCTCCTTTAAAAGTCTATGTATTATTCGATTTAAGTAATATTTTCTCGCCGAAATCAGAACCGTCTTAGTCATGTTGAATATTTATACCAATTAAAAGTCAAGTCCAAGGTATTTGAACATTCAGTGTCCTATTATGTTAACATAATTCTTAAACATAGAAACGAAAGCCTTCTCTGATAATATCCTCACAGCTACAGTGAGACAATCAAAGTAAAGACTTTTGTCGCCGGGTGTACTAAAACCTTTTACCTGATTGGTAACAAATGGACAAATTATCTTGAAATTGCCCTCTATATTAAAATTAGATATAAACAATTTATGTGAAATAAGTATAATAATCAGGATAAATAGCATGGGGAAGATTGACACTTTTTGTTACTCTATTTGTACATGACAGTATGTTTTAGTATGTTTTTTTTTTTTTTTTTTTGTTCTGTTCTTTTGTTCATGTTTCTTTTTTCCTGTATGTATGTGTTTTGGGGGTAGGCTTTCATATAAGGAACCCCTCCTTTCTGCCTATCCCAAATGCTCTCATAAATTGCCATTGTTATTTGTTATCACTATCTTGTTTTTTTTTTTTTATCATTCCATTCTGTATTTGTATGTTTTAAATGTTTTTATGAAGAGTGTTGAATAAACTTTGAATTGAATTGAATTGAATTGAATATATTCAAAGTCATATATTCGGGTAACATTCCTTATGAATTAAGGGCACAGTCTAATTATTTTTTTCATTCGACGTGATATCTAATAATAGCTAGGCTTACACCTTTCTTTGTTTTTTTGATGACAGGCGGAGCTGAACTGCGTTGTGATGCGTCTTCGGAACTACGATGGCTCTATATCGACATCCCAATCGCACGGCGAAGACATGGGTGATCACTGCAGTGATTCCTCATCATTGTACCCATCTTCATACAACAGTCATCCCGATAACGATTATCATCAGGGTCATGAACCGAGTCAAGCAGGACCTTACTATCGACGGTCTCACAATAAGGGCGGTATACGAGACGGAAGACGATATGTTAGAGGTCGTTGATATTTTAGAGATATGACACAATTATAAAGAAAGATGTATTCGATACAGAAAGTTATCATACCTACACGACTAGTTTTTTAAATATGAAATACGCTTTGAGGGTGATTCGAGTTAATGTCATTCTCATATTCTGCTGCCGCTGCCAGTTATGCTGTTTAGTAGCCTGCATATGTGTTTTTGTTTGGTTTTTGGTCCTGTGGCTTCGGAAATTAGGCTTTATTTAGAATTGTGTTCCGAGTTTTATGGAGACATTTGATATTTCAGAATGATCGCTGTATGTAAATTTAACATTCACTTCTTATCTTGGTTCTGCGAGATATATCAGTTTCCCCACACCGATTGTAGATGCACCCTGCTCAAATTCATGGAAATCGGTTTCTAACAACCAAAGATTAAACAATGCCAACATTAACACGACATCTGTTAACGTATTATTTAGGGGAAAGCATTTTTGTAGCTAAAATTGTCAGGCGGCACTATAAAATCACTTTTTAAAATAAAATGTGTACTTTATTTAGGGTCTGCCATCGCCTGTTCAGAGCCAAAAGGGCTTTAACTCTGTGTTAAAGTATATGAGATAACGCCCGTCTATCTTAAATAGACGCTATAATTTTGCCGGTGGCGTGTCCCAGTCCCCCTTCTGAACGGCCACTCAACAACAAAATAAAATACAATGAACTTCTTGCGAACAACCATTATAGTGCTAATTATATTACTCATTGCGGATGTAGTATAGAAAATAATATCGCTGGTGACATTCGTTTGTCTTGCAATGTATGGTCAACAATTTTAGTGTTCGTCACAATATCTCATGTTATTGTTAATGATTGAAAATGTAAATTCTTTCAAATTTATTCAACTGCTATATGTCGCAAACTTGTTAACGTTCTGTAACTTTATACCAGGCATGTGGTCAGCAGGCTTTGTGTTCTGTGTGTCAGATAGTCATAGATGGGTTTCATAATTTTTATTTTTGAAACAAATTCCGAGTCAAATTGCAATATGTGCCTCGCAAAAACTTTAATCATATCTGTATTACTAGTATTACACTACACTTCTAATCTACACTACATTCTATGTGTATCGACTTAAATCAAATCACAGCGCATGTTTCAATTGAAGCATATACATATAAATGTACATGTCAATGGTTTTCAGTCAAACATCTTAATTTCGATAAATCATTGATCATTTAATGAAAGCATTCTCTTGTTTGATGAGGTGGTTATTTCTATCTATCTTTTTATATTTTAAATGTTTCTTATCGCATAGGCCTCTTAGCTTCGAGGTTTAGTTAAAATAGAGAAATATTTGAAGCTCAACAGCAATTGATACAAATATATTTTCGATCTCAAGTCAAAAATCAAGAAGAGGAATCTTTTTTTTTCCTTCTCAATTACATAATTTAAAATGATACCCTTGGCTGTTTAATCGATAAAACCAGCGACTATTTCACTAGCTTTTCCAATTTGCTACTAACATGGTGAACTTTTATTCAACACAATATGCGCTATTACTCTGAACATGACGAAGAAAGATATCAATTCATTACTTACAAAGAATACAACTTTCACATGATTCTAGATATACATTGAACTTATAGAGCACATGCTCTGTAACAACACATTTTAGTCGCTTCGTATCAATTCAATGTTTTCTATAAAAATTACAAAATTACCTTTACAATATTTAACAAATTTACACAAAGTCCAGTAAACACTGAGCATTGCATTTACTATCAACATGATCAATGCGTTATTCACTATATACAAAATTGCTAGGAATGTACAGTTCTCCTTGGTTATAATGTATCACATTGTATGTTATAGTCAATTCCGTTACCGACATGGTTTGGTATTATTATTCGAAGATGAAGGCGATAGTGCCTCCTGAGCGTTCTTAATAAATGATGTGTTATAATATACAGAACAAGTCAAATACATGGGGTGGATGAGGAAGAGAGAGAGAGAGAGAGAAAAAAGAGGAGAACTGAGAAAGAGAGAGAGAGAGAGAGAAGAAGAAGAAGAGAAGAATATAACGAAACAGAGAGAGAGAGAGAGAGAGAGAAAGAATGGGGGTTTAACCCTCTGAACAATTGCTTGGAAAAGGACCATTCCAGAAATCGACTTTCAGATCGACATTCAGCTTAGACCATGAAGACTGAAGACTCAGATAGGGTCCAATCAAAGCAAAGACAAGGGTCCATTTGAGCTCTGGACTTCCAATATGATCGATGTTTGCTGTATGTAGCTGAATAGCCACCCAGAAAGGGCGGTGTTGGTAGGACTGAATCCTTTCAAGGGCGTGGGAGAACCTCTGCCATAGGTATTCAAGATTGATGCCACCGAGCGATATACAAGGGAAAGCAATGAACATGATCTTCTCTGACCAGATGACAATGTCTAGATACAGCTTGGCCTGCTTGTTAGAGGCATCCTGAATGGTCTGTCCAGAGATCACATAGTCCCAGGAGAGTCGCGTCAGAAGACCCCAAGAGGTCGTTATCATGGTAATAGCCATCCAGACACCCATCAGCTCTCGTAGAATGAGGTAGTCACGGTGTACGCGTCGTATCTCGCAACGCGCTGCGTCAACATCTCCTGTCAATGACGCGCGTTGTACATTGTTCACCACGCGATTGAGGTCGTGATGAAGCGACGCGCGCTCGATGTAGATTAGATACCAGAAGAGACCGTATGCTACCAGTCCCCATGCCGAGGAAATGTCACTAAATAGAAAGTAATCAAGATGGCATTCATGATGGATGACCGCCCATGTTATTGCTCTTAAGATGGCCTGAGCCAACGGCCAACAGATGAACATCAACATGAATAACGGCTTCAAGAGATGGCGATTCCTGGGAGAGCGTAGGACACGGACTCTCCGTAGCACATAGGCCATGTCAAGAGGACAGATGTGCATTGCATCAAGACCTGGTAGGAGCGCTGAGAGACGAATCATCAAGGCATATAATGGACCGAAGAGAATTTGAAGAGTAAAGGTGACGTAGGAGATCATGTAGAGCATTTCGCTGGATAATCCCCAGAAGTTGTATAAATACGTGCCACCATCAACCAAGAGAATCATGGTCAGGGTAGAAAGGTAGAGAAGAGAAGCTAATTCGAGGAGAACATTCCGCCAGCCCCCTGTAAAGTAAATGTTCAAACATAGAATGATGGAGCCTATAACGTTGTTGTAGGCCTATAGGTATTGGTCATGGAATTAATGACCGATCCAATAAGGAAACTTTGTGCTTTTCTGCTTAAAATAGAATGAAATGACTCTTATGGGCACCAACTAAAGACTTCTTGTTTTAGTGTGACCATGTGTAAGCTTTATAAGTATAAAATAAAAACTTGATATGCTTACAATGGATTTTGAAAGAAAAAGGGGATAAGAGAATTGAATAAATAGACTCATGTGATAACTTAAATAAATAAATAAAAATGAATAAAAAAAGAAAGAAAAGAACATGCCCCCCTCCGATCACTCGCTAAACATTGACCTTGTAGACCCGTATGTCACTCATCGGCTCCCCCGCCCCCATGAGAACAGTGCCCCCACCCTATCCCATGGACAATAAGAAGATACATGGTTGTTAAACTTGACATTAAGATATATCTAAAAATCAATTAATAAGTTGATGAAGGTTTGATTGCAGAGTGAAGGGCAATTCCAATTGCGACATAGGTCTACACGAATATCTATTGCATCCAAAATTAGACATTGTTTTTGTGTGACACTTGAATAAACGGAAGTGATACCAATAAAAACAATACTCAATTGTCATCTTCATATACTTAATGTTGTTTTTTTGCTGTTGTTAAAATAAACAAAGATCTATGGAGCACGAGACTCTTCACACAGAATTGCCAACAAGAGGGAATGAAAGCGATACTCTATATAAACGTGCTTGTTTTGATTACTTACCTATTTTATCGCTTAAAATAACGAAATATATTTCAGTGTTTAGACGATTATGAGTTATCTTTCCAATACTCTCGGACTGCATTGGGATTGAATGGGTTACTGGGTTTTAGTTTAAGAGGGAGAGGGGGGGGGGGGGGGGAGGGGTAAAATAGCTAAGCTGAGGAATATTCAATTTCATTTGATGTGATTTATTTTATTCTGCATTCCATATGAATATAAACAATTTTCGGTAATATAACAAACATAAAATACTAAAAGGTATTTGCTGACAGTGAATCATTAATATAAAAAATCATACATAATTATTATAGAAAAATAAATTGTCAAAGTATCATATTTCATCAAACATATATAAAAATATTCGTGGGAGAAGGACTGCCATTGAGAGCAAATGATTGAAAATATGACAGCCCGAAACAAATCTTATGAAACGGATGAACATATTTATTAAGCAGAATGGACAAAATTGAAAGCATTTGTAAAATATAAGGACAAATATGATGATGAAGATAATGATGATGATAATGATACTGATAATGATGATTGTAATAAAAGAAAGATATTCAGGGATGAAAGATATTATGAAAATGCCTGAAAAGTTGACACAGAAATTTTTAAGGAGATCGTAACATACTTTTCCCTAGATCTGGACCATGTGTCTTTACGTGCAATTAATAATTTCTGGTTGAATAAGAAAGGTTGAAAGTTAAAGGAATTGCGGGTAGGGTAAGAGTGAATTGATATATTTATGATGAAAATGTTTTGAATGAAAGTGGGAGCATATTCTTCAAATATTTAAACATGAACAGTAAACTTTTTAGGGAATTTATGTCAAAGACTGTTAGGTTTTTTTGTGAGAAAAATATGAGGTATCATAAGTATGAAATATGAAGTATCATAATATGTTATATTATGCGGAATATCACTGATTGTATACAAGCGTGTTACATGGGATATATACGTGTATATTTTTTCATTTTGTATAGTATACCAACATTCCTTACAATATTCGTATATTTCAGCAAGTAAACCCTATTCCATGCCCTGGTGGATGGGGGGGGGGGGGGGGTCACTACCAGCCAGAGTTATGGCCATTGCCGCTCTCCTCTCCCCATCACCCCTCTGAAACTCAAGTGACATACCATAAGGACAAAAGTTGCATGCCCTTACTCTCTTCGAAAGATTGTTTTTACTTGCTTCCTTGCTTGTCAGTAGAAAGAAAAAGTAGAATCCCTCCTCCCTCTTTGAAAAGAATTCCTTGATCCGCCCTTGATTTCATAAGGCATGGTTCGGATGAACGAGGTTTCGAACGTTTGTCCAAAATGTGCACTTTGTGAAAAATGCACGCGAGCTCAGGCTCTAGTATTTTCGATGTCCAGAAATTTCTTTCCAAAGGACTTTTAGTTTTACCTATCTATTATTTTGACAGAAACATAACTACTTGAGGCCAAATGGTAATTACATCATCAGTAGCACACATCATGTGACTTATAAATTTGTAAACAATTTCATTGTTCCAGGTAATGCGTATCATCTTTATTGACGTACTTTATATCTATCACAAATATACGGATGATATATATTCTAAATTGTCAAGACTTGATAATTATTTATATTGTTGTAATGATACTATATAATACTGCGATATTTCAATAGCAATTTTGTTCAATCAATGCATCGGGAGACGTCCGTTCCGGCCTCGTCATTTTAAGCCGCATTGATTTAACATATTGAAAATCATCCTTGCTAGTTACTTTACCGGTTTTATTTTGTTCTTTTTCGTTGTTGTTGTAGTTGTTGTTGATGTTTTGGGGATTCGTAAGAACAATTTAAAAAAAAACTTGAAACCCCCCCCCCAAAAAAAAACCCAAACCCAAATTTAAACAAACTTGAATGAAAAAACCCAAACAATTTTTTTTCCTGTCTCTTACTATGAGCCTAGTTTTCACCTGGATGCATTAAAGGTTAAAGATGAAACAAAGTCACATAATTATGATAATGAAGGAATCACCGAAAACTCACGTTTAGAAGTTTTCTTTTTCCCAGATGATTCAAACTTTAACGCCATGAAATCGATGTCGCTTGCGTCTTCCACGTCCGTCTCCATTTTCGTCGTGATCGTTTCCGTGATGTGGGGTAACCTAAGTCTTTCTCTGTTGACGTCCTCGTCGAGTTTCTGTCTTCCGAGTTCATCTTCTGACGATGTTAATTCGGGATTGGAGGAGGGTTTCCACATTCCGCCTACAACGAGTGCTAGAAATACAGCAATTGGCAGATGGTCATCGCCATCGTCTTCATTTCTTGAACTTTGTTTTTGTTGCTTGAAAGCAGAGTGATCAGCATCAAATGTTCCGTAGTCGATCAACTGGTCAGCTTCCTTAGAATATGGATCCATGTTCGATAATTCGATTGGAGCTACAATCATAATGTGCCTTGGATGTGTCCAGACCGAGTTGACAATGCTAGAGTACCGAGCGAACTGGCGATTTTAAAGAGCAAATAAGGAAGTTCCATTGAAAAACTATGTGTAAGCAAAACTTTAAACTAAGTGGAGACGAAGTGGTTTGTTTAAGTGCAAATGGTTAATATTTAAAAAGCCGAAACTGTTCTCAGCTCAAAATAGAATTTTATAAAACAAGGATGTTAGCCTATAGCAACTGTTTGCAAAGATTTCTATTTATCTTTGCCTATCTCTCTCCCTGTCCTAAGCACCCTCCCCACTTCTTTCTTTTTCTCTGCTCTCGCTCTTTCTTTCTCTCTCTCTCTCTTTCTCTTTCGATCTTCAGAAGAGACATTAACCATGCTAAATAATGAGACAGAATGTCGGGAAGCCATACCAGCTACTGTATTTAATCAAAACTATTCCCAAAGCTATGCCATCAGGACAAAGATAAAAGCCATTCCACTACAATCAATGTTTTAAAAGAAATCATACTTCCAGGATATTTTTTCCTCTGCTCTACAAAAGTTCTATGTTGCAGCGTCCCCACCCGACCCCCTAACACAAACGGGAATAAAGTTGTTTATTCATTTCTGTATTATTCACTGCAATGCAACTAATAAATCTCTAGACCTGTATGAAATAAATTGTCTTTGCTTGTCTTCATTAAGTACTTCTGCCCTTGTACATCGGAGAGTGTGTTTAGAAGAAAAAAGAGCAGCGAAAACAAAATTTCAGAAGGCACGATGGTTCAATGATAGAGCAGTGGTCTCGTAACCGGCAGTCCCGGGTTTGAAACCAAGCCCATGCGCCAGTGCCCTTGATAAGGGCATTAATCCTCATTACCAAGTCCTTCGGAGGGAACTGAAAGCCGTCGGTCCCCTGGTTGTTTACTTACAAACATTCCTGCTTTCTTGGCAGTCAGGTAAAATAATCAAACAAACAAACAAAAACGTCAAGCTTATTTTTAGATCGGTAAGAGTTATGCCTTTCTTCAACTTTCGTTTATTTTCTTATATGCCTAAACTACTGGAGACGTGATTATTATAAGCATATAATCCAAACAACGTAATTCAATATTATCTGCCTTTTCCTAACCACTTGGTTCTTTAAAGATCATATTGTTGGTTATGACTGGACGTATAGAAGATTAGTGACTCAGACCCGCGGGTGAAGAGAGAAACTTTTATTCCACGATCTTACAAACTTTTGTTCGATCAGGAGACAGTTTTAACAACAGGTAAAACAGTCAATAGTTATGTTATCAATTTATGTGTGTGTGCGTGCGTGTATGTGTGTGTTTGACAGTGAAATAGTTTGTAAAAGTGTTTGTGCATGTGAGAGCAGACAGAGATAGGGAGAGAGAGAGGGTGTATAGTGTGTGTGTGGGTTAGAGAGAGAGAGAGAGAGAGAGAGCGTGTGTTTAAAGAGAGAGAGAGAGAGAGAGAGAGAGGGTGAAAATGTGTGCGTGTGTGCGTCAGAGAAAGAAAGAGGGTAAAAGTATGTGTGTGTGTGTGTGAGAGGATGAGAAGGAGAGGGTGAGTGTATGTGTGTGTGTGGGTGAGAGAGAGAGAGAGAGAGAGCGTGTGTTTAAAAGAGAGAGAGAGAGGGTGAAAATGTGTGCGTGTTTGTCAGAGAAAGAAAGAGGGTAAAAGTGTGTGTATGTGTTTGTGTATGAGAGAGAAAGAGAGAGAGAGAGAGAGAAAGTATGTGTGTGTGTGTGTGTGTGTACGTGTGAGAGGGGGCGAAGTAAGAGAGGGTGAAAGTGTGTGTGGGTGATACGTTACTAACTATGGATCTTTTGGCATGTTTGGGGAGACTTCTCTTGAATCTTGCATTGATTAACAAACGAGACAAAATTTAGAAAGTTCAACCCTAAATTACATTTTAATTATCTAATCGAGTACAATATAAGTACAGTAGACATTTTGATCCCTCGTTTTTTCTTTTTCTAACTTTACTCACGATGGCACCTAGGTATAGGAATCTGTTTCCGGTGTCCGTAACTGCCACTGGTTTGTATTTTTATCCTTGCTTTTTTATCTTGAATTTTTTCAAACGTTAATTACGAACGGATAATCCGTTGATATAACAAGATGAAACAATGTTAGCCGTCTTTATTTATCAATCAATTAATTTACTTACGTATTTATTCTTATTAAAAAAAATTGACCAGGTATCCAAATACACCTGGGTTGAGTGTAGCAAATGAACTTTAATTTAAGCAATTTTAGTCTGTAATGTGGCTGTGCCTCGTATCATTTGCCATGTGACCCTCACCCCTGCAATTTGTCCACGTAACCACAGCACCTCTCTCTGGCTATAGTAGTTGCAGGATTAGATAACGTCAGAGCTCCATATATACAGGGTAAACAAAATGACGCAATTTCTCGCAACCATTGTCCAGGGAAGTCCCAAGATTATCATAAAGGTTTATCCAAACAAAAATATTACACAAGGTATTGTCACCTCTGTAACTCTAATAATAAACTGTTTACTCACATTTTTTCTTTTTTAGGGTTGCAGCATCCAGACCAATATCATGGTCTCTGTTGATTTTAAGTTCTGACTTCCTTTCAATCTGATAGCGTGTAATATAGTAACTGCGGTTTTGATGCGAGTTAGTTTGGCAATGAAACTTCCTTATTTGCTCATTAAAATCGGCAGCTGGCTCAGTACTCTAGCAATCCAAAACTCGCTCTGAAAACATTCAAGGCACACTACGATTCTTCTCTCCAATTATCTAACATGGATCTATATTCTAGGGAAACCGACCAGTTGGTCGACTATGGAACATTTGTTGCCGATCACTCTACTTTCAAGCAACAAAAGCAAAGAAATGGAGACGAGGATAATGACGATGGAAATGATGATCTGCCAATTGCTGTATTTCTAGCACTCGTTGTAGGCGGAATGTGGAAACCCTCCTCCCATCCCGAGTTAACATCGTTAGAAGATGACCTCGGACGACAGAAACACAACGAGGACGTCAACAGAGAAAGACTTGAGTTACCCGACATCACGGAAACGATCACGACGAAAATGCAGACGGACGTGGAAGACGCAAGCGACATCGATTTCATGGCGTTAAAGTTTGAACCTTCTGGGAAAAAGAAAACTTCTAAACGTGAGTTTTGGTTGATCCATTTTTTGTTATAATAACGTGACTTTGTTTTCTTTTACCTTTAATGGACTAGGTAAAAGTAACAAATTCCTTTTGTAATTAAAAAAAAAATTGTTTGTTGCAATTCTTTTTCCTTCTCTCTTTCCCTCAAGCGAGGTTTTTTATTTTCATAATTTCAATACATATTCACATTCCCAGCTTAGTATTAATTTTATTGCTGACACATTCATTCCTTTAAAACATTCTCAGCAATGACTTAAATAGAAAAATCAATGCCTGAGGGTAAATAACAGAATCATTGACAATCTTTTTAACGTAACATTCATGAATTGCATATTGCGCAGATAAAAAGCAAGAAAAGAACTTTAGAAAGAGGGTAATGACATGCACCCTTTGGTGTTATATCCTTTTAATATGTCACTTGAGTTTCAGAGGTGTGGTGGGGAGGGGGGGGGGGGGCATAAACATCAATTGTGTCCCCCCCGCATCCGCCAGTGCATAAAATAGGTTTTACTTGCTGAAATAAACTATTTTTTAGGAATGTTGGTATATTATAGAAAATAAAAAGCTACTTTATGTCCCGCTTGTTTATAATATTTCATTGATATTACCGTACATAAAAAAGTATAACTACATTTAATTATTACAAAAGAAAGCCCTTAGCGTATGCACTAGTCCACTATAATTCTTATACACAAGTCCATTATTTTTGCAAATGAAAACCTTATAAGTAATACAAAGCTTTTGATATGGGGTCATAAATTTGGTTCAAAAGAACATACTGCGATTTACAATATTCATTTATCGTTGTCGCGGTTGAAATCGAGTCTAAAGTGATGAAATTGTCCATAATAAACTATTTATGTTGTATAGCTGTTATGTTATGTTATTATCAGAATATGCTATCTCTCCGTAAAATTCCTGTGTCAACCTTTCAGTCTTTGTCATAATATTTTTTCTTTTTTAATCCCTGTATATATTTCGTTTATTTTAATCTTCCTAATCATCATCAGAATCATGATCATTATCCCTATATTTTACACATGGCTTTTAATTATTTGTCCATTCTGCTTGATAAATTTGACTTGATTTAATTTATTGATTACTGCATGTTTTTATACAATAATAATCAGTAAAAATAAGAACAGTTTGTACATAGTGGTAAAATTTTCCGAATCGCAATCTTGGGAACGATTGACATAATAGCAAATACAAAAGTGCTGCAGCGTGAGCATGCGCTTGTAGTGCATGCAGCTCTTTAACTTATGATTACAACGACAGCAAAATATGATGACATAAAACAGGCAAAAAACAACAGGAATTCAATGGCAAGAAATGTCAAAAACTCACTTGCTCCAGGAGACAGGGAGAAAGAGAGAGAGAGAGAGAGAGAGAGAGAGAGGTGGATGGATAGAGGAACAATTGTTTTGCGGCTACTCTTTTTAAATGCTAAGGTATACAGAAATGTACATGTTATTCAACTACTGAGAGGTTTTTGTTGCGTTTTAAGAAAAGGATTGTGTATGTGAAGTAACTGCCTCGGTTATTACCAAGTGTATAACAATGACATGAGAACAATGACTGGTTTACATGATGACACGTATTCATTACGGTAACATAGAATTGAAAAAAAAATTGTTCATCCGTTTCATGAGGTTTTGGGGGGCTATCATATTTTCAAGCATTTTGCCCTCAATGGCAGTCCTTCTTCCGCAAATAATTTTCATAAAATTTGATGAAATATGATGCTTTGACAATTCTTTCTTCCTTTTTTTTCTTTAATAATTATGAATAATTTTTAATATTCATGATTCATTGTAAAAAATACCTTTCAGTATTTTAAGTTTGTTATGTTGAAATGTTGAAGAAAATGAATCACATCAAATAAGAAAGAATATTCCTCAGCTTAGCTATTTTATCCCCTCTTTTCCTCTGAAACCGAAACCCAATTATCCATTGTCTCGAAATGCAGCCAGGCAGTGTTTGATCTAAACGGAGAATACCTTTTATAATTTTAAGCGACAAAAAATGTCAGCAATTAATCAGACAAATTACTCTATACTGAGTTTCGCTTTCATTTACACTTGTTGGCAATCCCGTGTGAAGAGTCTCGTACTACAAGATCTTTCTTTGTTTAAACAAGAAAACAAAACATTAAGTATTTGAAGATGACAAGTTTTCACTTCCGTTAGTCAAGTGTCACACACAATCAATGTCTAATTTTGGATGCATTAGATATTCGTGTAGACCTATGTCGCAATTGGAATTGCCCTTCACTCTGCAATCAAACCTTCATCAACTTATAAATTGACTTTTAGATATATCTTAATGATACGTATAACAACCATGTATCTTTGTATTGTCAATGGGATGGGGTGGGGGCACTGTTCTCATGGGGGCGGGGGGAAGGGGGGGGGGAGGTGTTGAGTGACACACGATTGTACAAGGTCAACATTAATACCGAGGGATGGGAGGGGGTCATGTCTGTTTCTTTTTGTATTCAATTTTTATTTATTAATTATATTTATTACATTAGTCTATTTATTTACTTCTCTACCCCTTTTTCTTTTGAAATTCATTGATAGGCCTATATTGTTTTATTTAATACTTATAAAACTGACACATGGACAAACACATTTGTTTAGTAACTTCGTTGTACTTTAAGCAAAAGAGCAGAAAGCTTCCTTTTGGGATCGGCCATTAAACTTTTGATCAATTCCTTCATTATTCTATGTTTCAACATTTAATTTATAGGGGGCTGGTGGAATGTTCTCCTCGAATCAGCTTCTCTTCTCTACCTTTCTACCCTGACCATGCTTCTCGTGGTTGATGGTGGCACGTATTTATACAACTTCTGGGGTGTCTCCAGTGGAATGCTCTACATGATCTCCTACGTCACTTTTACTCTTCCAATTCTCTTCGGTCCATTATATGCCTTGGTGATTCGTCTCTCAGCGCTCCTACCAGGTCTTGATGGAATGCACAGCTGTCCTCTTGACATGGCATATGTGCTACGGAGAGTCCGTGTCCTACGCTCTCCCAGGAATCGCCATCGCTTGAAGCCGTTGTTCATGTTGATGTTCATCATTTGGCCGTTGGCTCAGGCCATCTTAAGAGCAATATCAGGGATGGTCATCCATCATAAATGCCATCTTGATTACTTTCTCTTCAGCGACATTTCCTCGGCATGGGGACTGGTAGCATACGGTCTCTTCTGGTATCTAATCTACATCGAGCGCGCGTCGCTTCATCACGACCTCAATCGCGTGGTGAACAATGTACAACGCGCGTCATTGACAGGAGATGTTGACGCAGCGCGTTGTGAGATACGACGCGTACACCGTGACTACCTCATTCTACGAGAGCTGATGGGTGTCTTGATGGCTATTACCATGATAACGACCTCTTGGGGTCTCCTGACGACACTCTCCTGGGACTACGGTATCTCCGGACAGACCCTCCAAGATACCTCTGACAGGCAGGCCAAGCTGTTTCTAGACATAACCATCTGGTCAGAGAAGATTATGTTCATTGTATACCCTTGCATATCTCTCGGTGGCATCAATCTTGAATACCTATGGCAGAGGTTCTCCCACGCCCTTGAAAGGATTCAGTCCTTCCAACACCGCCCTTTCTGGGTGGCTGTTCAGCTACATACAGCAAACATCGATCATATTGGAAGTCCAGAGCTCAAATGGACACTTGTCTTTGCTTTGATTGGACCCTATCTGACTCTTCAGTCTTCATGGTCTAGGATGAATGTCGATCAGAAAGTCGATTTCTGGAATGGTCCTTTTCCGAGCAATTGTTCAGAGAGTTAGACCTTCTCTCTTTCTCTCTGTCTCTGTCCGTTTCTCTTCCTCATTCTCCACCAGTATATGACCTCTTCTGTATATTACAACACGTCGTTCATTAGGAACGCTCAGGAGGCACTATCGTCCTCATGAAATCTTCGAATAATTATAGAAGTGCTTCAAACAACGTTGGTAACGGATTTGACTATGTATACAATGTGATACATATAACCAAGGAGAACTGTACATTCTAAGCAATTTTGTATATAGTGATTAATTGATCATCTCGATAGCCAAGGTAGAACCTGGTGTTTATCAAACATTTTGTAAATTTTAAAAATATCTTATAGGTGATTTTTAATGTTTACAGAAAACATTGAATTGAAACGAATCAGTGACTCACCAATATGTTGTTAAAGTGCATGTACTCAATTTAGTTCAATGTAAATCTAGAATCATGTGAAACTTGTTACCTTTTGAAAGTATTGAATTTATATCTTTCTTCGTCATGTTAAAGTGATAGTTGTGTTACCTAGTTGAGAATAGAATACTTGTGTACCACCACAAATATTAGATATTTTGAAAAATTTGAAAAAAACGTTGAAAAAACTAAATAACGCCTTTTACGTTGTATTGCAGCCAATGCCGATGTTGGCTTTTTTGTTGAAATGTTCGTGTTGCTTATATTACTTATATATTTTTAATTAAATAATTATGTAACGGTCAGTGTGATTTTTTTTAAAGTGGAGCTGAATTGGTATGATCGTATTAGCTATATTTCACACATTTTGGGGTCTAAAATTACCTTCATAGCAATTTTAGGTTCTAAAAGGGCACTATAAATGTCATAGATAAGAATAAGAGCAATAACCATGCACTTTGAAGGCATTTGTGGTCTGAAAACAGAACTCATCTATCCCTTCAAGAGCAGTAGTATGCATTGTGTTGAATAGAAGTTCACCATGTTAGTAGGAAATTGGAAGAGCTAGTGAAATAGTGGCTGGTTTTATCGATTAAACAGCCAAGGGTATCATTTTAAACTATGTATATGAGAAGAAAAAAAAAGATTCTCCCTTTTCATTTTCGACTTGAGATCGAAAATATATTTGTATCAATTGCTGTTGAGTAGCAAATATTTCTCCACTTTAACTAGGATCATGTCACCCATGTCTTTGCCTGGCGATTGGGATGTCGATATAAAGCCATCGTAGTTCCGAAGACGCATCACAACGCAGTTCAGTTCCGCCTGTCATCGAGAACCAAGGAAATGTGTAAGCCTAGTAGTTATAGAAAGCACGTCGAATACAAACAAATCAGACCGTTCCCCTATTTCTCTTTGACTATTTCAGGATATTAGTAATGTTACCCAAATTTGTGACTTCATATAGAAGGGCCATTTCAAGGTATCTTGTCCATACGTTACCAACTAACAGGTAAAAGGTTAATCTACACCCGATGGCGGTAGCCTACTAATTTGTTAGCATTACTATAGCTACATGTATGAAGATCTTATTAAGGAAACTAATCGTGTTAATGTTTAAGAATTATTTTTGTTACATAATAGGACACTGAATGTTCAAATACCTTGGACCTAACTTTGTACTAAATTCTCACTATGACTTAGGCTGTTCTGATTTAGGTGAGAAAATAAACATGTTATCCTTTCAAAATAAAACTGTCGTTATTCTTTTTGCCTGCTTATAATATAGACTTTTAAAGGAGAAAATAGGAAACGGAGAGGCTAACAAAGAAGTATACAGAGAGAGAGAGTGAAAGTGTGTGGGTTGGTGTGTGTGAGAGAGAGAGTGAAAGTGTGTGGGTTGGTGTGTGTGAGAGAGAGAGAGAGAGAGAGAGAGAGAGAGAAAGAAAGAGATAGTGTGTGTGAACGTGCATGTGTATGTGTGTATGAGAGAGAGAGAGAGAGAGGGTGAAAGTATGTGTTATGAGAGTGAGTGTATGTATAAAAGTGTGTGTGTATGTGAAAAGGAGAGGGTTAAAGTATGAATTTTGAAAATGAGAGAATGTGGAAAAGTGTGTGTGTGTGTGTTTGTGGGTGGAGGAGAGAAACAGAGAGAGAGAGAGAGAGAGAGAGTGTGTAAAGTGTGTATGTGTGTGAGAGAGAGAGAAAGAAAGAGATGATGAAAGTGTGTTGGGGGAGAGCAGAGAGTGAGAGAGCGTGTGCGTTTGTGTGTTGAGAGAGAGAAAGAGAGAGAGAGAGAGAGAGGGGTGTGTGTGTGCGTGTCAGAGTGAGATAGTGTGTATCAGAGCAAGAAGAGAGAGAGGATGTATGTGTGTGTGTGCGTGTGCGAAAGAGAGAGAGAGAGTGAAAGCGTGAGGGAGAGAGACAGAGAGAGTGTAAAAGTGTGTGTGTGTGTGTGTGTGTGAGAGAGACAAAGGGTGAAAGTGTGTAAGAGAGAGAGAGAGAGAGTGAGAGAGTAAAAGAAAGAGAGAGCGAAAGAGACAGAGAAGGATGAATAGAAACAAACACTAACGTTCAGACAATTATAATGATTATCACAAAGCAGGTAAACATAAGAAGGATAGGGAGGACGAAAAAAGTGCGTTAAACTTTTAATGGGAAAAAGGAGTTGACAAATGCAGGCGGAGGGGGGGGGGGGTGTCAACATGGGGGATAGGTAATCGCCCCATATCCGCCTTTCACTTTCATGTTCTCATTTACTTTCATGAAAAAACAGTTAACACGATCGAGAAGACTTTCAAGAAAAAAGTCAAGAGATCAAATATAATACCCCAATCTTTACGCTACGGAAACTTAGTACGTAAATGTCATTCTCACATATTTAAAAATGAGACGAAAGCTATTGAGATTGATTTTCAATTCCTTGCCATCGAGTTAGTTATATGGTGGTAAAATGGAACTGCTCGGAATTAAATACTCTTTAGTTACTGAGAATGCGTGAAATGAAAATCAAAGTCAACTTTACGAACGTCATGATAGGCCAGCGCAAGAAGCTTTTAAGATTCGTCATCCTTGATCTTACATTCCAAATAGGTGGTAGTATGTTTGTGAGGAGGATGGAAGTCGCCTATGAGAGATTGTAAGAAAGATGTGCGATTACACAGTGACCCCCAACTTTTACAAGTGCCCCCAAAATGCTATTTTTTTTTTAGATAGGAAGAGTGCCCCCATTTCCCTTTTACACTTACCGCTTACCCTTTTCAAGTAGTGCCCCTGCCTCTTCAAATAAATATTCCTTTTCACCTCTGATATGGGCCCCTTTTATTTATTAAGTAAAAAAAAAAATCATTTCCATAGCTGTGTAATTTTGACTGAAGCATCCGCTATTCTTGCACAGGTAAACCACTTTTAGCGATGTAAAGTTAGCTTGAAGTCAAAAACCTAATCGACACTTAGCTTCAAATTCATTGAAGACAGCAACTGTACAACGTTTCATTTTATTTTCACTTTACTCTTGTTTTTCCTCTCAAAGGTAATACAAAGTTTTGGGAAATTTGAAAATTTGGTGGATAGTGATTCCTTACAATTTTGATATATTTGGATGCCCCTGTGGATGTATTATAAGCACTAGAAAATTTAGCCCCTAAAACACTTCTGCTTTCGAGAATAATTGATTATAAAAATTTACCGGTGCTCCCGGTAAATTTTGATGAATTTCAAATAGCGCCTACGGCCGTATAATGGTACCTGCGACCATGAAAATCTCAGAATGTGTAGTTGTGATATATAATTTTCCAACGGGAATAGCTAATCGGTCGATTTTAGTCAAGAAACATTGTTTTATGGCTTAATTAATATCTTGACCTTGAGAGGGAGCTATACAACATAAAGAGTGTATTATTTTCAATTTCGTAACTTTAGACTCGATTTCAACGGCGACAACGATCAATGAATTGTTAACGATCGCATATGCTTCCAATATGTTAATTTGAACCAAATTCATGATCCCATACCAAAACTTTGTATTACCTTTAACATTTTCCGCGATATACAGAAGTCCGTAATGAATACAAGCAAAGACAATCCATTTCGAATTGGTCCTTGGACTCATAGGTTGCTTTGCAGTGACTAATACAAAAATGGATAATCCACTTTATTCCCGCTTGTGTCAGGGTGCAAAGGGGAGGGGGGTAGAGATGCTGCAATATAGACATTTTGTAGAGCAGAAAACAAATCGCCTGGAAGTACCTTTACTTTTAAAACATTGATCTGTAGGGAAATGGCATTCATTTTTTTCCTGATGGCATAACTTTGGACATAATTTTGAAGAGATGCTGCAATATAGCCTTTTTGTAGAGCAGAAAAAAAAAAATCTCCTGGAAGTACGTTTACTTTTAAAACATTGATCTGTAGGGAAATGGCTTTCATTTTTTTTCCTGATGGCATAACTTTAGACATAATTTTGAAGAAAGATATTAGCTGGTCTGGCTTTCTCGTTATTCTGTCTCATCAGTTTACATGGTTGATGTATCTTCTGACGATCAACAGAGAGACAGAGAGAGAGAAGCGAGAGTAGAGAGAAAGAGAGGAATGGGGAGGGTGCATTGGACAGGGAGGGAGAGAGAGAGAGAGAGAGAGGGGGGGGGGAAAGATTTCAAACAGGTGGTCAAGGCTAACATCCTTGTTTGACAAGAAATGTTTATACAAAATTCTATTTTGAGCTAAGCAAATATAAAACACAGAGGCCACTTACAGTTTCGATGTTTTTAATATCAAACATCTGCACTTTAACAAATCACCTTGTCTTACCAAAAATTGATCTTTTGGCATATTTAGGGAGATATTTCGTGAATGTTGCATTGATTAACAAAAAGAGTAAACGAGTAAAATAAAAGTAGAGTGGAAATGTTGATGTCTCGTTTCACTTTTCGAAATTAGCTAACGAAAGCACCTAGGTATACAAATTTGTTCCCAGTATCTGTAACTGTCACTGGTTTGTATTTTTATCCCTGCTTTTTATGTCGAATTAAGTCATACATTAATTACGAACGGATACTCTATCAACAAGATGATACAATGTCAGCCGTCTTTATTTATTCATCGATCGATATATACCCATGTATGTATTCTTATTTATTTATTTCAACAAGGTATCCAAATACACCACGGTTGAGTGTAGGAAATAAGATATAAATTAGGCAATTTTAGTTAGTGATGTGGCAGTGTCTCGAACCCCTTGCCATGTGACCCACTCTCTAGCAACTTGTCCACGAGACCACAGCACCTCTGTCTGGCTATAGAAGTGGCAGGATTAAATAAAGTCTCAGCTCTAAATGACGGTAAAAAATGAAGCAATATCTTTCAATCATTGTCAAGGGAAGTCCCTAGATTTTCATGGCTAGTCTACATTCCAAACACAAAGATTACACAAGGTATTGTCACCTCTGTAACTTGAATCGACAAACTGTTAGCACACAATTTTATTTTATGGTTGGAGTCCCCAGACCAATATTATGGTCTTACTTCCTCTCTATCTGAAAGCGTATAATAGAGTAACTGCAGTTTTGAGGCGCATTACTTTGTCAATGTAACTTCCTTATTTGCTCATTAAAATCTGCAGCTCGCTCGGTACTCCAGCATTCTCAACTCGCTCTGCAAACATTCAAGGCACACTAAAAGGCTAGCTCCACTCCAACTATCAAACATGGATCCATACTCTAGGGAAGCCCGCCAATTGATCGACTATGGAACATTTGATGCTGATCAGTCTGCTTTCGAGCAACAAAAGCAAAGTTCAAGAAATAAAGACGAGGATGATGAAGATGGCGATGACCATCTGCCAATTGCTGTGTTTCTTGCACTCGTTGTAGTCGGAATGTGGAAACCTTCCTCCTATCCCGAGTTAACATCGTCAAAAGATGACCTCGGACGACAGAAACGCGACGAAGACGTCAACAGAGAAAGACCTGAGTTATCCGACATCACGGAAACGATCACGAAAAAAACGCAGACGGACGTGGAAGACGCAAGCGACATCGATTTCATTGCGTTAAAGTTTGAACCTTCTGGGAAAAAGAAAAATTCTAAACGTGAGTTTTTGGTGATTCCTTCTTTGTTATAATTATGTGACTTTTTATTTATCTTTTTCCTTTAAATCATTAGGTAAAAGTATGTGACAGAAACAAATTCCTTTCGTCATTTTTTAAAACTATTATTTAGTTGCAAATTTGACTTCGTTTTGTTATTATTTAAGTTTATTTAATTGCCCTTTCAACCCCCCCCCCCCAAAAAAAAAAATTCAACCCCCCCCCCCAGAAAAAAGAAACACAACTACTTAAAAAAAAAATGCAGGTAGATTGACAAGCAAGGGTGATTTTCAATATGTAAAACCAATGTGGCTTAGTCGGGATGGACTTCTCCCGATGCATCGATTGAGAAAATGCTATTTGAATATCGCATTATTATCATACAGTGCATCCCAGAAAGAACGAAACCGAGAACTATCGATGTTTTATCATAACTTTATCACAATTATAATTAATAAATGACACATATTTCGAAAGATTAGATCCTCCTCTTTCATTTGATGAAACTCATATGATGCATATGCCATGCATGAGTGATTAAACGCAATCTGAAGAGAGGAAACCAAAAAGTCATTTGGCGGGCGGTATCTGAATTTCAAGGAGAAAATCACATTTCTAGAAAGTTATATTTCTTCCATTTCATATGACACCTCAATCAGGAAAAATGAGTCAGGAATTACAAAGTTCTGTTTGTTTAAAAAAATGCTTGCATTTCCATAATTTCCGAATATGTGTAATTTATTAATTAAAATTGTAATTAAGTTATGATAAAACATCGATGATTCTCGGTTTCGTTTTTTCTGGGACGCACTGTATATCATCCCTAGATTTTGGATAGATAAACAGTACGTCAATAAAGGTGATACATATAACTTTGAACCATGAAATTGTTACAAATTTATTAGTCATATGTTGTGTGCCACTGATCATGTAATTACCATTGTCAGAAAATACCTTTAAGTATTTATGTATGTTATATTACCTAAAATTGTATATATCTATATGGAATTCAGAAGAAAATAAATCATATCAAATCAAACAGAATATTCCTCATCTCAGCTATTTTACCCTCCTCTCTGAACCCCTAACCCATTTAACCATTGACTCCAAATTAAAGTCCAACATTGTTGGATAGTAAAATCCTAAGCATCTAAACGCAGAATATATTTTATAGTTTAATGCAACAAAATTCGTGATCAATAAATCCAAACAATCACATTATTTTGAGTTTCGCTTTCATTTCCACTTGTTGGTCATTAAGTGTAAAAGTCTCGTACTACATTAATCTTTGTTTATTTTAACAACAAAGAACAAAAACTGACATTCTGTTTTTGAAGATGACAATTGAGTATTAGATATTATTGGTATAACTTCCGTTAGTCAAGTGTCACATAAAAAGAATGTCTAATTTTGGCTTGTATTGATATACGTTTATGTCGCAGATGGAATTACCTTTCAATCTGAAATAATGAATGATATCGTTCAACTTTAAACAAAAGAGCACAAAGCTTCCTCATCGGATCGGCCATTAAATCTTTGACCAAAACCGAGAGGCCTACACCAACGACGTAGGCTTCCTCATGGTATATTTGAATTTTTTATTTTACAGGGGGATGGCGGAATGTTCTCCTCGAATTAGCTTCTCTTCTCTACCTTTCTACCCTGACCATACTTTTCTTGGTTGATGGGGGCACGTATTTATACAACTTATGGGGGTCATCCAGCGAAATGCTCTACATGATCTCCTACGTCACCTTTACTCTTCCAATTCTATTCGGTCCAGTATATGCCTTGATGATTCGTCTCCCAGCGCTCCTACCAGGTCTTGATGGAATGCACAGCTGTCCTCTTGACATGGCCTATGTGCTACGGAGAGTCCGTGTCCTACGCTCTCCCAGGAATTGCCATCTCTTGAAGCCGTTATTCATGTTGATGTTCATCTGTTGGCCGTTGGCTCAAGCCATCCTAAGAGCAATAACATCGGCGGTCATCCATCACAAATGCCATCAGAATTACTTTCTATTCAGCGACATTTCCTCGGCATGGGGACTGGTAGCATACGGTCTCTTCTGGTATCTAATCTACATCGAGCGCGCGTCGCTTCATCACGACCTCAATCGCGTGGTGAACAATGTACAACGCGCGTCATTGACAGGAGATGTTGACGCAGCGCGTTGCGAGATACGACGCGTACACCGTGACTACCACATTCTACGAGAGCTGATGGGTGTCTGGATGGCTATTACCATGATAACGACCTCTTGGGGTCTCCTGACGCGACTCTCCTGGGACTATGTGATCTCTGGACAGACCATTCAGGATACCTCTGACAGGCAGGCCAAGCTGTATCTAGATATAACCATCTGGTCAGAGAAGATCATGTTTATTGCTTTCCCTTGCATAGCGCTCGGAAGCATGAATCTTGAATACCTATGGCAGAGGTTCTCCCACGCCCTTGAAAGGATTCGGTCCTACCAGCACCGCGCTTTCTGGGTGGCTATTCAGCTACACACAACATACATCGATCATATTGGAAGTCCAGAGCTGAAATGGACTCTTGTCTTTGCTTTGATTGGACCCTATCTGACTCTTCAGTCTTCATGGTCTAGGATGAATGTCGATCAGAAAGTCGATTTCTGGAATGGTCCTTTTCCGAGCAATTGTTCAGAGGGTTAGACCTTCTCTCTTTCTCTCTGTCTCTGTCCGTCTTTCTTCCTCATTCTCCACCAGTATATGACCCCTTCTGTATATTACAACACGTCGTTCATTAGGAACGCTCAGGAGGCACTATCGTCCTCATGAAATCTTCGAGTAATTATAGAAGTGCTTCAAACCACGTCGGTAACGGATTTGACTATGTATACAATGTGATACATAATAACCAAGGAGAACTGTACGTTCTTAGCAATTTTGTATATAGTGAATTATTACGCATTGATCATGTTGATAGTAAATGCAGAACTTAATGTTTATTGGACCTTTTGTAAATTGTTAAAATATCTTATAGGTGATTTTTAATGTTTATAGTAAACATTGAATTGAAACGAATAAGTAACTCATCAATATGTTGTTAAAGTGCATGTACTCTGTAAAGTTCAATGTAAATCTAGAATCATGTGAAAATTGTAATCTTTTTGAAAGTATTGAATTTAAATCTGTCTTCGTCATGTTAAAGGGATAGTTGAGTTCTGTTGCAGAGCGCGCTACACAAAATATTTTTTTGTGTGAGATAATGAAAAACTGAGTTTCAAATCTGAAAGAACATCATATTCAAATGACAAAATCATCTTTGTTTGATCAAAATCGGTTCAGAGACGGCTGAAATATAACGATTTCTAATACTTGTGTACCACCACAAATATTAGATATTTTGAAAAATTTGAAAAAACCGTTGAAAAAACGAAATAACGCCTTTTACGTTGTATTTCAGCCAATGCTGATGTTGGCTTTTTTATCGGAATTTTCGTGTTGCTTATATTACTTATATATTTTTAATTAAATAATTATTTAACGGTCAGTGTGATTCTTTGAAAGTGGAGCTGAATTGGTACGATCGTATTAGCTATATTTCACACATTGTGGGGTCTAAAATTACCTTCATATCAATTTTAGGTTCTAAAAGGGCACTATAAATGTCATAGATAAGAATAAGAGCAATAACCATGCACTTTGAAGGCATTTGTGGTCTGAAAACAGAACTCAACTATCCCTTTAAGAGCAGTAGTATGCATTGTGTTGAATAGAAGTTCACCATGTTAGTAGGAAATTGGAAGAGCTAGTGAAATAGTGGCTGTTGTTTATCAATTTAACAGCCAAGGGTATTGTAACGGACCAGCCCGTTACAGGTAGTTATCTTGCAGAAAACGTAGAGGGCAGTAAGCTTTTGGGGCGTAAGGGCTCAGAGCGCGATTACGGGCGCACCATGCGTAAAGCAGCTCTCAGAGCGTCTCAGATGCTATAAATTGCAGTAACCAGCTAATATTTTGTCACTTCGACGCTGGCTCTCGTCTTGGTCAGATAGCGAACTCTCCGCTTTGCTCCAGCTGAGCTAAAGTAAGGAAAAGGACTGGAAGCGAGAAATAGAGTTTCTACAAAAGGCAATCACTGCCTTTACTACTTGTTGAGATTAATACAGATAATTGGTGTCGGTGTTAACTATGATAACGTGTTGGAGAAGTTGACTTATGTTTGTATTAATAAAGTATACAGTTAAACAATCCATCGTTTCATAACGTGTAATTAGTTGAGTCTCCATAGACTGTTGTAATATAATCCTCTCTTGGAGAATACACGTCCAGCTATCCAAAACACCTCTCATCTCCACACTCATATACTTTGGAAAAACGGAGCCACGTCAGGGCCTCTAAACTACAAGCCAAATAGAAACCGCTCGCATTATTCAGGATGGCAAATTCTTCGTCAGATGACGGTAACAGAGGCAAGGGACAGGCCAGCCCTCCAGCATCCAGGACCCGTTCTAGGATGGAGGGCCGTAACAGTATCATCTTAAGCTATGTATATGAGAAAACACAAAACATTTTTACAGTCTTCAGTTTTACCAATTTCTTCTTCAACTGATTTCAGTTTTGTTTTCATCAATCGTACAATCTATTTAATGAAAATGTTGCGAATTCATGTCAAGGAAAAACAATTTTTTTATTTCTAAGATTGATTTGTATTGTTTGGAATCAATAAAAAAAACAATACAAAAAGTGAGAGAGAGTGAAAGTGTGTATGTGTGAGAGAGAGAGAGAGAAAGAGAGAAAAAGGAAATAGAGGGTGAAAGTGTGTGTGTTTGTGTGAGACAGAGAGAAAAAGAAAGGGAGGGTGAAAGTGTGTGTGTGGGGAGCAGAGAGTGAGAGAGCGTGTGTGTGTTTGTGTGCGTGAGAGAGAGAAAGAGAGAGAGAGAGAGAGAGGGGGGGGGGGTGTTGTGTATGTGTGAGAGAGAGAGATACAGAGAAGGTGAACGTATGTGTGTGAGAGAGAGAGAGAGAGAGTGAAAGTGTTTATGTGTGTGTGTGCGTGTGTGAGAGAGAGAGAGAGATAGAGGGGTGAAAGTGTGTGAGAGAGAGAGAAAGAGTGAAAGTGTGTACGAGAGGAAGAGGGAGAGAGAGAGAGAGAGAGAGAGAGTAAAAGAAAGAGAGGGCGAAAGAGAAAGAGACAGAGAGGGATGAATAGAAACAAACACTAACGTTCAGACAATTATAATGATTATCACAAAGCAGGTAAACATAAGAAGGATTGGGAGGACGAAAAAAGTGCGTTAAACTTTTAATGGGAAAAAGGAGTTGACAAATGCAGGCGGAGTGTCAACATGGGGGATAGGTAATCGCTCCATATCCGCCTTTCACTTTCATGTTCTCATTTACTTTCATGAAAAAACAGTTAACACGATCGAGAAGACTTTCAAGAAAAATATCAAGATGTCAAATATAATACCCCAATCTATACGCTATGGAAACTTAATACGTAAATGCCATTCTCACATATTTAAAAATGTGACGAACAGGGCTATTGAGATTGATTTCCGTTGATATCTCAATTCCATGCCATCGAGTTAGTTATATGGTGGTAAAATGGAACTGCTCGGAATTAAATACTCTTTAGTTACTGAGAATGCGTGAAATGAAAATCAAAGTCAATTTTACGAACGTCATGATAGGCCAGCGCAAAAAGTTTTTAAGATTCGTCATTCTTGACATTCCAAATAGGTGGTAGTATGTTTGTGAGGAGGATGGAAGTCGCCTATGAGAGATTGTAAGAAAGATGTGCGATTACACAGTGACCCCCAACTTTTACAAGTGCCCCCAAAATGCTATTTTTTTTTAGATAGGAAGAGTGCCCCCATTTCCCTTTTACACTTACCGCTTACCCTTTTCAAGTAGTGCCCCTGCCTCTTCAAATAAATATTCCTTTTCACCTCTGATATGGGCCCCTTTTATTTATTAAGTAAAAAAAAAAAAATCATTTCCATAGCTGTGTAATTTTGACTGAAGCATCCGCTATTCTTGCACAGGTAAACCACTTTTAGCGATGTAAAGTTAGCTTGAAGTCAAAAACCTAATCGACACTTAGCTTCAAATTCATTGAAGACAGCAACTGTACAACGTTTCATTTTATTTTCACTTTACTCTTGTTTTTCCTCTCAAAGATAATACAAAGTTTTGGGAAATTTGAAAATTTGGTGGATAGTGATTCCTTACAATTTTGATATATTTGGATGCCCCTGTGGATGTATTATAAGCACTAGAAAATTTAGCCCCTAAAACACTTCTGCTTTCGAGAATAATTGATTATAAAAATTTACCGGTGCTCCCGGTAAATTTTGATAAATTTCAAATAGCGCCTACGGCCGTATAATGGTACCTGCGACCATGAAAATCTCAGAATGTGTAGTTGTGATATATAATTTTCCAACGGGAATAGCTAATCGGTCGATTTTAGTCAAGAAACATTGTTTTATGGCTTAATTATTATCTTGACCTTGAGAGGGAGCTATACAACATAAAGAGTGTATTATTTTCAATTTCATAACTTTAGACTCGATTTCAACGGCGACAACGATCACTGAATTGTTAAAGATCGCATTTGCTTCCAATATGTTAATTTGAACCAAATTCATGATCCCATACCAAAACTTTGTATTACCTTTAACATTCTCTGCGATATACAGAAGTCCGTAATGAATACAAGCAAAGACAATCCATTTCGAATTGGTCCTTGGACTCATAGGTTGCTTTGCAGTGACTAATACAAAAATGGATAATCCACTTTATTCCCGCTTGTGTCAGGGTGCAAAGGGGAGGGGGTAGAGATGCTGCAATATAGACATTTTGTAGAGCAGAAAACAAATCGCCTGGAAGTACCTTTACTTTTAAAACATTGATCTGTAGGGAAATGGCTTTCATTTTTTTCCTGATGGCATAACTTTAGACATAATTTTGAAGAAAGATATTAGCTGGTCTGGCTTTCTCGTTATTCTGTCTCATCAGTTACATGGTTGATGTATCTTCTGACGATCAACAGAGAGACAGAGAGAGAGAAGCGAGAGTAGAGAGAAAGAGAGGAATGGGGAGGGTGCATTGGACAGGGAGGGAGAGAGAGAGAGAGAGAGAGAGAGAGAGAGAGGGGGGGGGGGGAGATTTCAAACAGGTGGTCAAGGCTAACATCCTTGTTTGACAAGAAATGTTTATACAAAATTCTATTTTGAGCTAAGCAAATATAAAACACAGAGGCCACTTACAGTTTCGATGTTTTTAATATCAAACATCTGCACTTTAACAAATCACCTTGTCCTACCAAAAATTGATCTTTTGGCATATTTAGGTAGATATTTCGTGAATCTTGCATTGATCAACAAAAGAGTAAACGAGTAAAATAAAAGTAGAGTGGAAATGTTGATGTCTCGTTTCACTTTTCGAAATTAGCTAACGAAAGCACCTAGGTATACAAATTTGTTCCCAGTATCTGTAACTGTCACTGGTTTGTATTTTTATCCCTGCTTTTTATGTCGAATTAAGTCATACATTAATTACGAACGGATACTCTATCAACAAGATGATACAATGTCAGCCGTCTTTATTTATTCATCGATCGATATATACCCATGTATGTATTCTTATTTATTTATTTCAACAAGGTATCCAAATACACCACGGTTGAGTGTAGGAAATAAGATATAAATTAGGCAATTTTAGTTAGTGATGTGGCAGTGTCTCGAACCCCTTGCCATGTGACCCACTCTCTAGCAACTTGTCCACGAGACCACAGCACCTCTGTCTGGCTATAGAAGTGGCAGGATTAAATAAAGTCTCAGCTCTAAATGACGGTAAAAAATGAAGCAATATCTTTCAATCATTGTAAAGGGAAGTCCTAGATTTTCATGACTAGTCTACATTCCAATCACAAAGATTACACAAGGTATTGTCACCTCTGTAACTTTAATTGACAAACTGTTAGCACACAATTTTAATTTATGGTTGGAGTCCCCAGACCAATATTATGGTCTTACTTCCTCTCTATGAAAGCGTATAATAGAGTAACTGCAGTTTTGAGGCGCATTGCTTTGTCAATGTAACTTCCTTATTTGCTCATTAAAATCGGCAGCTCGCTCGGTACTCCGGCATTCTCAACTCGCTCTGGAAACATTCAAGGCACACTAAAAGTCTAGCTCCACTCCAACTATCAAAAATGGATCCATACTCTAGGGAAGCCCGCCAATTGATCGACTATGGAACATTTGATGGTGATCAGTCTGCTTTCGAGCAACAAAAGCAAAGTTCAAGAAATAAAGACGAGGATGATGAAGATGGCGATGACCATCTGCCAATTGCTGTGTTTCTTGCTCTCGTTGTAGTCGGAATGTGGAAACCTTCCTCCTATCCCGAGTTAACATCGTCAAAAGATGACCTCGGACGACAGAAACGCGACGAAGACGTCAACAGAGAAAGACCTGAGGTATCCGACATCACGGAAACGATCACGAACAAAACGCAGACGGACGTGGAAGACGCAAGCGACATCGATTTCATTGCGTTAAAGTTTGAACCTTCTGGGAAAAATAAAAATTCTAAACGTGAGTTTTTGGTGATTCCTTCTTTGTTATAATTATGTGACTTTTTATTTATCTTTTACCTTTAAATCATTAGGTAAAAGTATGTGACAAAAACAAATTGCTTTCGTCATTTTTTAAAACTATTATTTAGTTGCAAATTTGACTTCGTTTTGTTATTATTTAAGTTAATTTAATTGCCCTTTCAACCCCCCCCTCCAAAAAAAAAATTCAACCCCCCCCCCCAAAAAAAAAAAGAAACACAACTACTTTTTAAAAAAATGCAGGTAGATTAACAAGCAAGGGTGATTTTCAATATGTAAAACCAATGTGGCTTAGTCGGGATGGACTTCTCCCGATGCATCGATTGAGAAAATGCTATTTGAATATCGCATTATTATCATACAGTGCATCCCAGAAAGAACGAAACCGAGAACTATCGATGTTTTATCATAACTTTATCACAATTATAATTAATAAATGACACATATTTCGAAAGCTTAGATCCTCCTCTTTCATTTGATGAAACTCATATGATGCATATTTCACGCATGAGTGATTAAACGCAATTTGAAGAGAGGAAACCAAAAAGTCATTTGGCGGGCGATATCTGAATTTCAAGGAGAAAATCACATTTCCAGAAAGTTAAATTTCTTCCCTTTCATATGACACATCAATCAGGAAAAATGAGTCAGGAATAACAAAGTTCTGTTTGTTTAAAAAAATGCTTGCATTTCCATAATTTCCGAATATGTGTAATTTATTAATTATAATTGTAATTAAGTTATGATAAAACATGATTCTCGGTTTTGTTTTTTCTGGGACGCACTGTATATCATCCCTAGATTTTGGATAGATAAACAGTACGTCAATAAAGATGATACATATTACTTTGAACCATGAAATTGTTACAAATTTATTAGTCATATGTTGTGTGCCACTGATCATGTAATTACCATTGTCAGAAAATACCTTTAAGTATTTATGTATGTTATATTACCTAAAATTGTATATATCTATATGGAATTCAGAAGAAAATAAATCATATCAAATCAAACAGAATATTCCTCAGCTCAGCTATTTTACCCTCCTCTCTGAACCCCAAACCCATTTAACCATTGACTCCAAAATAAAGTCCAACATTGTTGGATAGTAAAATCCTAAGCATCTAAACGCAGAATATATTTTATAGTTTAATGCAACAAAATTCGTGATCAATAAATCCAAACAATCACATTATTTTGAGTTTCGCTTTCATTTCCACTTGTTGGTCATTCAGTGTAAAAGTCTCGTACTACATTAATCTTTGTTTATTTTAACAACAAAGAACAAAAACTGACATTAAGTTTTTGAAGATGACAATTGAGTATTAGATATTATTGGTATAACTTCCGTTAGTCAAGTGTCACATAAAAAGAATGTCTAATTTTGGCTTGTATTGATATACGTTTATGTCGCAGATGGAATTACCTTTCAATCTGAAATAATGAATGATATCGTTCTACTTTAAACAAAAGAGCACAAAGCTTCCTCATTGGATCGGCCATTAAATCTTAGACCAAAACCGATAGGCCTACACCAACGACATAGGCTTCATCATGGTATGTTTTAACTTTTTTTTTACAGGGGGCTGGCGGAATGTTCTCCTCGAATTAGCTTCTCTTCTCTACCTTTCTACCCTGACCATACTTTTCTTGGTTGATGGGGGCACGTATTTATACAACTTATGGGGGTCATCCAGCGAAATGCTCTACATGATCTCCTACGTCACCTTTACTCTTCCAATTTTATTCGGTCCAGTATATGCCTTGATGATTCGTCTCTCAGCGCTCCTACCAGGTCTTGATGGAATGCACAGCTGTCCTCTTGACATGGCCTATGTGCTAAGGAGAGTCCTTGTCCTACGCTCTCCCAGGAATCGCCATCTCTTGAAGCCGTTGTTCATGTTGATGTTCATCTGTTGGCCGTTGACTCAGGCCATCCTAAGAGCAATAACATCGGCGGTCATCCATCACAAATGCCATCAGAATTACTTTCTATTCAGTGACATTTCCTCGGCATGGGGACTGGTAGCATACGGTCTCTTCTGGTATCTAATATACATCGAGCGCGCGTCGCTTCATCACGACCTCAATCGTGTGGTGAACAATGTACAACGCGTGTCATTGACAGGAGATGTTGACGCAGCCCGTTGCGAGATACGACGCGTACACCGTGACTACCTCATTCTACGAGAGCTGATGGGTGTTTGGATGGCTATTACCATGATAACGACCTCTTGGGGTCTCCTGACGCGACTCTCCTGGGACTATGTGATATCTGGACAGACCCTCCAGGATACCTCTGACAGGCAGGCCAAGCTGTATCTAGACATAACCATCTGGTCAGAGAAGATCATGTTAATTGCTTTCCCTTGCATAGCGCTCGGTAGCATGAATCTTGAATACCTATGGCAGAGGTTCTCCCACGCCCTTGAAAGGATTCGGTCCTACCAACACCGCCCTTTCTGGGTGGCTATTCAGCTTCACACAACATACATCGATCATATTGGAAGCCCAGAGCTCAAATGGACCCTTGTCTTTGCTTTGATTGGACCCTATCTGACTCTTCAGTCTTCATGGTCTAGGATGAATGTCGATCAGAAAGTCGATTTCTGGAATGGTCCTTTTCCGAGTAATTGTTCAGAGGGTTAGACCTTCTCTCTGTCTCTCTCTGTCTGTCTCTCTCTTCCTCATTCACCCCCCAGTGTTTGACCTCTTCTGTATATTATAACACATCGTTTATCAAGAATGCTCAGGAGGCACTATCGCTTTTATGAAATCTTCGAATAATTGTAGAAGTTCTTCACACAACGTCTGTAATGGATTTGACTATGTTTACAATGCGATACCTATAACCAAGGAGACCTGTGCATTCTTAGCAAGCTTGTATATAGTGATCAACGCATTGGTCATGTTGATAGTAAAAGCAATGCTTAGTCTTTATTGGACATATTGTAAATCTAAAACATATCGTAAAGGCAATTTTTAAAATGCTTATAGGAAAAGTTGAAATAATACGAAGTGACTTACATGGTGTAACAGAGCCTGTACTCTGTAGAATCCAATGAGAATCTAGAATCATGTAAAACCGGTATTTTTTTGTAAAGTATTGAATGAATATATCTTTTTTAAACATGTACAGAGCAGTAGTATACATTTGTATTGAATAGAAATTCACCATGTTAGTTTATTATCATTTTGAGAAATAGTGTCTGATTTTATAGATTAACCAGCCAAGGGTATCATTATAAAATATATATATAAATAAACACAAAACAGGAAATGCTACAGAGTCTTCAGGTATATAAATTACATCTTCTTCGATTTGGTTTGAGATCAACAAATATTTGTATTAATTGCTTTGAGCTGCAAATATTACTCTACTTCAAACTAGGCCATTCAGCTTATAAGCCTATGCACTAAGAGAAATTTATTCATTCTGAATATGATACATGCAGGAGCGGACGTGTAGCGAGTGAGCTCTCCAGCCAACGCCCATTATCATTTTCCACGCTGCTTTTAGAATCATTTGACCGGTCTAATAATCTTGTGACTGGACTAACGCGTTGTTGGTCTCAAATTCAAACTTGTATGTGAGTATTCCAGCCATTTCGTGTCATTTTGGACCCCAGAAATCTAAATTAGCCAACGCCCATTAATTATGTGCATACACTGAGGTACAAGTTGCCGGACATGATGACTCGCACCAAAGCATCTAAAGTCGCTGCTGCCACGTCGGGAGGCGATGACTCGCCAGAGGAGTGCGAGTCCCAGCCCACCCTTGGGGACCTTCAGAATAACATTCTTGACTTCAAGAACTTCTTATCTAGTAAACTAGACAAAATATCTGCTGATATTACTGGCATCAACAAAAGGTTTGATGACCTCAAAACCAGTGTGGACTTCAATTCGGCAAAAATTTTGGAAATTGAGAATCAAAAATTGCCTAAACTAAAAAATTCTGTTCAAAAAAGAATCCAATCCTAGGAAAACAAAATCCTCTCGTTGGAAATACACGATAGGAAGTCTAATTTACTCTTCTACGGCCTACCACAAAATGAAGGGGAAATCATCTACGACGTAATGAAAGCGGCTTTTGTCTCTCTTGGAATAGAGGACCGCATAGCATCAAGCATCACCAGAGCGAACGCTCACCGTCTACCGCGACGAGAGTCGGGAGCCCAAGCCGCCCGGCAAGCTCCTGTCCCCATCATAGCACGGTTTTGTTTTATGCGCGAAAAAAATAACATCTTAGCGGCATTCGAAGACCAACATAGAAAGCGCATGAAGACCCCCGCTGAGACCGGCCACGCCCAAACGCGTCTAACTGTTAGGACCGACCTACCGCCTTCGATGAAGACCCGCCGCTGGATCCTCGCGAACGAAGCATACAAGTTACGGAAGGAGAAGGTACTAGCGACAAGAATCTTTGTCAAGGGAACCAATGTCCATTTACAATGGAAAGAGAAAGGTGCGACTACATGGAATGACTACAGAGATTAAGATCGATGAAAAATGTAAGCCTAACCAATCTCTATTACCTTTTATCTTTTACTTCATGATCTAAGTCCCCTTAAAAGATTCATGTTGAATCTCCCAAATCAGAGTTAGGTATCTGTCTTCATTTTCTGCATTGCGTATGTTTTTATTCAACCATGTGTCGTTTATCTGGATCCTTTATGGTCACATCGTTCATCAGGTTTGGACAGGCTATCTGGATCCCAGCTTGAGTCTTCATGAAAATCTTGAAAATGATTAGATTTTCCCTTTAATTAGTTGACTGAGTTAACGTTTCATTATTGTTCATATTAAGTCATTCATTGTTGCGACAAATGCCACGAGCGGAAGCTTTCCCAAACGCTTCTCATATACTTTCAGCAGATGAAAAATCTAGGGAGAAAACACTACCCATATCACCGAATTAATTTTCTGTATTTTTGTATTGCTTTTTTCGACTTTACATCATGTTTAGATAAGAAGCTTGAATTAAACAAAATGGCTGCTGTAATATAACTTCACAATAACTTCCAGAATTGTTTGCATGTGTAGGTCAATGAAGGTCAATTAATCCCAGAACCTACAGTAATAGCAAAGTTGACTTGAAAATGCAAATCATTTATTTCTTCATCGTGACTCCGCTGTTTGCATGTGATACCATTCATTTACGCATACTATTCATACAAAAACTAATTAATGTTGCCAACGATGAATGGATGTCATGCCTCGGCGGACTTACTATAGAATTCAAAATCCTTCCTTAGTATGCAGGCCTCTGGATATTTCCTTTGCATACACATTCTACTGATTAAGACATGCATGCAAGTTACTTGTTACAGACTTCGCATATTTTTGATAGAAGGACATTTAAATAATGAAAGATATTATGTAATACGTCGCTTTATTCTATCATGTTAAATTGTGTCTAATTTCATGTATAATTATGTACACTTTTGGACCCTTAATTCCACAAAATAATGGGGGCTGTTTTTAGGATAAGTCTTTGGAATTGAACAAGTGAGCCTCAAATATAGGCGTACCCCCAAATTTAGATCAAAATCTAATAACATGCAGGCTCGAAAAAGATTGCAAGCTCATGATAATGGTAAAAAATATCAATTTGTTCGGTTTGGCCAATTTATCGTGATTTTTAATTTTATCTGGGGGTTGTTTTTTGTTTTTTGTTCTTGATCGGACAGTGTTCGAATAATAATGAACAAAGTTCTGTTGTGAGTAAATAATGGGAGTTAAATACATTTTTCGGTCCCTGAGTTGACAGTTTTAGTCGACTGATTGTAATAATAATAATAATATCGAATATTTAGGAGCGCTAAAAACAATAAGTACCATAGCGCTTACAAATACAAATATATGTAAAGAGGACAAGAAAGTACAGTACAGGAAGTATATCACATAGATCACTGGGGGAAAAGGTGAGTTAAGCTAAGCAAGCTAAGTGTTTGGAATTGGAAAAATAGGCCTACCTGTATTCTTAAGTTCATGTTCCTGATTGACCTTTTACAGGTTTACGGGCTAGTAGGCTATATGTTTTCTTTTCTTTTTCGTTCCGATTGGTCAATGATCAATCAATCTCAGAATGAAACATTGTTCTGAATGTTTACTTGAGTTTAAAAAATAGCCCCAAATCATTGGCTTGCTTTATTGATTGAATCTTTGAATTATCCGTTTGAAAAATATTTAAGGTTATGGTTCTTGTACATAATTTTGAACCGAATTTGTTTTTCACCGCTATATAGCGATCTCTCTGGTGTAGGAGGATCATTTCGACTCTCGGATGTTACACCTATTTTTTGCATTATTGTTATCATACTCTTAAGAAAAAGAAAAAGGAAAGAAGGAAGGAGGAAAAAGAATGTAATCATAGTACACCACCTTAGTATGTTATGTTATTGTGTCTCATTAATGACATTTATACCATAATTTCTCTTGGGATCTTCGATATAGTTTTGAAATGGAAATTTTAAGGGGATTTTTAAGGAACTTTTATATTACTGAAAGCTATATTGTTCCTCAACCCCATTGTTTTCAACATATCCACTTATCTAAATTAGTAGGTTATTGGCAAATGAGCTCTTGAGTGGGTCCTTATTTGCATCTTCTTGTGGTTCGTCCTTCTTTTCCTTTCAGTACATAAAAGCAATGTGTACTTTATTGTATATTACTATCAGTTTTATCTAACAATAACATTTCATTTGATTTGGTATTTTGTTGGTTTAAATTTTATTGCAACCAGCTCAGTGTTTATTCAATTGAGTTTAGCGTGATCGATCAATCATGCTTTCCAGCCAAGTTATTGAAAGAGCTATACCTTTACCCCTTCTATTTCAAATCACATTTTAAATTCCTGTTTGTATTCTTTCGACCACCCCTAAATGTCTTATGTACACATAATAGCAATATTAACCGAGATTTGTAACCATAGTCGGCCTGGCTTCTCTAATCATAGCATTATATCGCGTGTGTTTATTTTATGTAACCGGCTGATGATTCACACTATTATTGAGTAATGTAATTTTTTAATCATGCCCTCTTTGTTTAATTAAAATATTTGAAGAACATTCCTTCTCTACCACTGGTATTTCTAAAGCACATGTTGATGTATGTTGTACTTACTCATTTGACCATGATATCCAAATTCTTCGTTTATTTTTGAATTTACAATGACAAAAGAAAATTATGTTTACGACAGGCTTGGCTCCTGTAACCATGCCATTGCATTTTTTCTTAGTATTTTTAGTCTGAAGTAACACGCCGATGGTTCATACAATTATTGTTCTTCAAGTCAATCATGCTGTCTTTATTTTAGTTACACTGTCGAAAGAGCCATGATTTTCTTGCTGGTATTTCACAGCATGTTCTTACTCAGATTGCAACACGTGTATTCTTTTGATGATAATGACATTCCTTATTCAATAATTTGCGGTTTGAATTGTGTTTTTATTACGATGGCATCTCCAACAAATACTTGATTTCCATTGTATATGTTGTATTTTCAACTAACAAATCGGCTCGGGTAATCGGGTAATGCATTTCGATTATACATATCAAATATATATTTCCCGCTATCCTTTTGTTTCTTGTTATGTTACTCGAATTTGTTATTCTATTCAATAAATAGCATTGTAAATGAGTTTGTGTCACACTGATTGACTTGTCGTATCCAGACACAACATAACAGCTGTTTTGTATCTTTAACTTCGTTGTAACCAATTGATGGGCCATGCAATCGGGTAATACAATCATTCAATCGTTTATTGTTTCTTCTCTGTTATAAAATTCTTCAAAAGGACCATGCATATTATGTGGTACCAAGTGCGCCGGGGGGCTCCGGGCGGACGATGGTTGGGGGAGGGGTATGTCATTGAACAATACTTATGCCCCTCTGCACGTTGTCCGCGCGGGGTGTTCCGGCGCTTATGCTTGATATTTTTAATTCACTTGTTAAATTTCTTGTACATTCTTTTCTCGATTTTTGAATTATTCGTTTATTGAAATACTGCCAATGCAATTGAGTTTTGTCACCACGATTGATTGGCCTCATCAACCTTAGCATTACATTATTTTTTCTGTATTATATTCCAACCCGTGCATGATTCTCACAACATTTTTAATTGTAATACAATACTTAGTCCATTGTTTTCCTTGTTTAATTACAATATCTGAAAAGAACCATGCTTCTAATTCTTGATAATTCTTATCACATGTAACGCAAGCTGTTTATCAATCTTTTCTTGTCATATTACTTCATTTGGTGACCTTTTTTTCTCCAACACATCATCTGCTTATTTTATATTTTAAGGATTATTCATCGTTATTTGATTTTTTTTCTCATTCGCAATTATTATTGTCATAGGGCCTTATGGCTCATCGTTTGCTTTTCCTGTATCATGACATGCCCCTGCATGTATCGATTGCCTTTTAATGTTCGTAATGCCGACAGAGTTTCATTTTATGTTTTTGTTCTTACATATGAACTTCATGTGTCTGTTCTCCTCTCCTTGTTTCAAGTGGTTATTCCATCTCTTCTAATCGTGTTTATTCTCTCAGCGACAGCAATCTTCTATGTTCTGTACAGTTTATGCATATGTATTGTTCATTTCTTCTTTCTCCTTGCTGCCTTTGGATGCTCTATTTTTCTCTTCCTTTCCCCATCTCTCCTTGACAGCGCCAAAATGTATCATGTATTTTATTTCCTCATATCGTCAATTATTCTTGTTCGGATACTGATTCTGAATTCATTTCCATACGGTGAATGATGATGATTTTTTTTATTTATTTACACAGACCTATTCCACTTGAGGATGAAGCAAACACCCCTGCTAATTCATTTGATAATTCTGGACAATATCAACTCTTCACTTGAAGAACTAGAATTCGACTTTGATTTTGATGATCCTGCTCAACGTAACGTTTCTAAATATGTAACTGTTAATCAGTTTCGTAATGTAGTGAAAGAATTTCGTAATGATACGTTTTCCTTGCTTCATTTGAATATTAGAAGTTTAAATAGGCACTTCGATGATCTACTTTCGCTTCTTGATAAGCCCTCTCAAAACCCATTATCCCTATTAAATTGGTCTTACTGAAACCTGGTTAACTTGTGATTCCAATCACCCATACTCTATTGATAACTACGATTTTATTCATAAAAATAGGTAAGAAAGACTGGGTGGCGGCGTTGCTTTATATAGCCTTAAAAAACTGAATTATACCGTTCTAGATAATCTCTCAACATGCAATAATATTATAGAATCCCTTTTTATTGAAATCGTGATTCCTGGTAATAAGAACATAATAATCGGCGTGATATATCGACCCCGAGTTCGAATGCACACGAATTGTTATTGTATTTATCTGACACATTACAAAACGCCAGTTCAACAATAAAGATTGTTTTTTGATGGGCGACTTTAATATAGACCTGTTAAAGCACTTACATAGCAATGTTTCTCAAGAATTTCTCGAGACAATTTTGTCTGCTTCTTTCTTATCACTTATTTCCAAGCCAACTCGTGTTGCAAATACATCTGCTACTTTAATTGATAATATTTTTTCTAATGTTACTCCACATTTTGATTCTTACATTATTCTTTCGGACATATCTGACCATTACCCCATTGTGACTCACTACACGGTTTCACAGCCATTTAACAACAATGGTCCTTACCCAAGTAGACGTAAAATAACTGTAGAGATCAGAATTTAGCTCGCCTTGGCGCTAATCTCGAAAATACTGATTGGTATAGTGTTTATTCCGAAAATGAAATTAATTGTTCTTATAAAATGTTCTCTAGTATATTAAACAACCAATTAGATAATAACATGCCGAAGCAAAAAGTCAAACATGGTTATAAGAAAACACCCAAACTCCCTTGGATTTCTAAGTCTATATTGCGATCAATAAATCGGAAGAATAACCTTTATTATAAATATAAAATAAAAGGCACTGAGCAATCAAGGTGAAAATATACATCCTATAAAAACATTTTGACTCGGATTATTCGATTAGAAAGGAGAAATTACTTTGTAAATCGTTTGAAACTTTTTAAAAATGATATGCAAAACACTTGGAAGGTAATCAAACAAGCAATGAACCAAGTTAATAATAAATCTGAGGTAAATAAGATCAAATTTGATGATGAGATTGTTGAAGACCCAAAAGATATAATTAATATGTTTAATACTTATTTTTCTTTAATAGGTGATAATCTCGCTAAAAACATTCCGCCTTCAGACACAAATTTTGTGGAGTTTTTAGGCCCTCACAATCCAAATTCTATTTTCTTTGTTCAAATAGGCAAGAAAGTATGAAAATTGTTTCCAGTCTGAAAGATAAGAAAAGTTCAGGGTATGATGGAATCAATAATGTCATACTAAAATCCATTATTCCCTTCATTGCAAATCCATTGGTTCACATCTTTAATATATCATTCCCTTATTTAAAAAGGGTGATAAATTGGATGTGGGTAACTACCGCCCGATTTCTTTATTATCTTCATTTTCTAAAGTTTTGGAAAGAATAATCTATATCCGGATGATGTCCTTTTTGAAAAAAATATGATGTATTTTCAAACTTCCAATTTGGTTTCAGAGAAAAGCACAGCACCGTTCATGGTTTAATGTCTTTTGTTGAGAAGGTTGCCCACGCAATTGATACATCGTCACACACTGTAGGTATATTCCTGGACTTCTCTGGACTCTTAATGATCGTGACATACTGTATACGTGTAGGCTGTACAGTTATACATACATACAAAAATAACTCATTTCTCATGCATTATGCTAAAATTGAAACAATCATATTTTTTTCTTCTTCTTCTTCTTCCTTTTTCTCTCTCTTTTTTTTTGTAATCTCAGGGGGGGGGGGAATATTTGTACAGGCCATCTCCCCCCTCCTTCGAGCCAGGGGGGATGCATACCCCCATCCCCCCGGGATTTACGCCCCTGTACATAATTATATCATAATTTCCAAATTTACAATTAAATTTATCAAACAAATAACCATCACGGACAGAAAACTTACACACCTTTTATACTGAGCGGCGAACTTTAGACCGTTCCTAAAACGGTCTAACCTGCAACGGCGCTTTATACTGACCGTTCGACCACACACGGCGCAATCAAGATCAGTGCAGTCGTCACGGTAACCTATTGTCCCTTTACCTCCCCTAGATCGCTCGGGCGGGATAAATTGTTCTGCATTGCTAGCGCGAGAGAGCGGAGCATAAAGACTGCGTGGCTGGCCGGCCGGGGCGCGGCCCAATGCATTTTGTGTATATAGTGGGATTCTGTTCGCGCACGTCGCGCAACTATTCTTAATGATAGTGACATACTGTATACGTGTAGGCTATACAGTTATACATACATTACTCATTTCTCATGCATTATGCTGAAATTGAAACAATCACATTTTCTCTTCTTCTCCTTCCTTTTTTTCTCTCTTTTTTTTGTAATATCAGGGGGGGATGATTGTACAGGCCATCCCCCCTACTCCAAGCCAGGGGGGATGCAGCCCCCCCATCCCCCAGGGATTTACGCCCCTGGTAGTAGGCATTGTGTTGAATAGAAGTTCACCATGGTAGTAGGAAATTGGAAGAGCTAGTGAAATAGTGGCTGTTGTTTATCAATTTAACAGCCAAGGGTATCATCTTAAGCTATGTATATGAGAAAACACAAAACATACAATTTTTACAGTCTTCAGTTTTACCAATTTCTTCTTCAACTGATTTCAGTTTTGTTTTCATCAATCGTACAATCTATTTAATAAAAATGTTGCGAATTCATGTCAAGGAAAAACAATTTTTTTTATTTCTAAGATTGATTTGTATTGTTTGGAATCAATAAAAAAAACCAATACAAAAAGTGAGAGAGAGTGAAAGTGTGTATGTGTGAGAGAGAGAGAGAAAGGAGAGAACAAAGAAATAGAGGGTGAAACTGTGTGTGTTTGTGTGAGACAGAGAGAAAAAGAAAGGGAGGGTGAAAGTGTGTGTGTGGGGAGCAGAGAGTGAGAAGCGTGTGTGTGTTTGTGTGCATGAGAGAGAGAAGGGGAGAGAGAGAGAGAGGGGGAGGGGTGTGTGTCTGTTTTGTATGTGTGAGAGAGAGATACAGAGAAGGTGAACGTATGTGTGTGAGAGAGAGAGAGAGAGAGAGAGAGAGTGAAAGTGTTTATGTGTGTGTGCGTGCGTGTGAGAGAGAGAGAGAGGGGAGAAAGTGTGAGAGAGAGGGAGAGAGAGAGAGAGAGAAAGGGTGAAAGTGTGTACGAGAGGAAGAGGTAGAGAGAGAGAGAGAGAGAGTAAAAGAAAGAGAGGGCGAAAGAGAAAGAGACAGAGAGGGATGAATAGAAACAAACACTAACGTTTAGACAATTATAATGATTATCACAAAGCAGGTAAACATAAGAAGGATTGGGAGGACGAAAAAAGTGCGTTAAACTTTTAATCGGAAAAAGGAGTTGACAAAAGCGGCGGAGGGGGGGGGGGGGTATCAACATGGGGGATAGGTAATTGCCCCATATCCGCCTTTCACTTTCATGTTCTCATTTACTTTCATGAAAAAACCGTTAACACGATCGAGAAGACTTTCAAGAAAAAAGTCAAGAGATCAAATATAATACCCTAATCTATACGCTACGGAAACTTAGTACGTAAATGTCATTCTCACATATTTAAAAATGAGACGAAAAGGGCTATCGAAATTGATTTCCGTTGATATCTCAATTCCATGCCATCGAGTTAGTTAGGAATTAAATACTATTTAGTTACTGAGAAATGAAAATCAAAGTCAACTTTACGGACGTCATGATAGGCCAGCGCAAAGAGCTTTTGAGATTCGTCATCCTTGATCTTACATTCCAAATAGGTAGTAGTATGTTTGTGAGGAGGATGGAAGTCGCCTATGAGAGATTGTAAGAAAGATGTGCGATTACACAGTGACCCCCTACTTTTTCAAGTGCCCCCAAAATGCTATTTTTTTTTAGATAGGAAGAGTGCCCCCATTTCCCTTTTACACTTACTTACCGCTTACCCTTTTCAAGTAGTGCCCCTGCCTCTTCAAATAAATATTCCTTTTCACCACTGATATGGGCCCCTTTCAGTTATTAAATAAAAACAAAAAATCATTTCCATAGCTGTGTAATTTTGACTGAAGCATCCGCTATTATTGCACAGGTAAACCACTTTTAGCGATGTAAAGTTAGCTTGAAGTCAAAAACCTAATCGACACTTAGCTTCAAATTCATTAAAGACAGCAACTGTAAAACGTTTCATTTTATTTTCACTTTACTCTTGTTTTCCTCTCAAAGGTAATACAAAGTTTTGGGAAATTTGAAAATTTGGTGGATAGTGATTCCTTACAATTTTGATATATTTGGATGCCCCTGTGGATGTATTATAAGCACTAGAAAATTTAGCCCCTCAAACAGTTCTGCTTTCGAGAAAAATTGATTATAAAAATTTACCGGTGCTCCCGGTAAATTTTGATAAATTTCAAATAGCGCCTACGGCCGTGTAATGGTACCTGCGACCATGAAAATTTCAGAATGTGTAGTTGTGATATATAATTTTCCAACAGGAATAGCTAATCGGTCGATTTTAGTCAAGAAACATTTTTTTATGGCTTAATTAATATCTTGACCTTGAGAGGGAGCTATACAACATAAAGAGTGTATTATTTTCAATTTCATAACTTTAGACTCGATTTCAACGGCGACAACGATCACTGAATTGTTAAAGATCGCATATGCTTCCAATATGTTAATTTGAACCAAATTCATGATCCCATACCGAAACTTTGTATTACCTTTAAAGGTACTCTGCCCCATTTGCAGGCCAAAAAAGTGAAAAGGTGAAATTCCAACGGCATTTGAAAGACAATACTAATTTAGAACTTCCCTAAAAAAAAAGGGGGGGGGGGCTTGAAAATGTCTTTTAGTGGGAAAATAACGACTATCAGTTGTCAAATCGACTTAGGAGCTATAGAGCCATTAAGTAATAGTCTGACTTTTCAGACCATTGTAGTGAATGGTCGTACGTTTTATGCTGCGCAAAGAGTCAATCAGTTTAATTTTGGCCATTACAAGAAGTGGGTTATGTAGACATGTTCATGTACCCTTTCCAGCTCATTTTATGTATGTTAATACCAAAGATGAAAAAAGCCAGTCAGTCACTCAATAGTGTCTGACAGTGAAGTCTAGAAAGTAAACAGGTTTCCTTGCATAATTTAAATATTAGAACACTGCAAACATTTAAATTTCACAGATAGGACATACATGACATATTCATAATTCCTTCAAAGTTCTACAGAATTTGATGTTGGCTGCAAAAGCAACATAGTATCTTTAACATTCTCTGCGATATACAGAAGTCCGTAATGAATACAAGCAAAGACAATCCATTTCGAATTGGTCCTTGGACTCATAGGTTGCTTTGCAGTGACTAATACAAAAATGGATAATCCACTTTATTCCCGCTTGTGTTAGGGTGCAAAGGGGGGGGGGGGGGGGGGGGGTAGAGATGCTGCAATATGGCCATTTTGTAGAGCAGAAAACAAATCGCCTGGAAGTACCTTTACTTTTAAAACATTGATCTGTAGGGAAATGGCTTTCAATTTTTTCCTGGTGGCATAACTTTGGACATAATTTTGAAGAAAGATATTAGCTGGTCTGGCTTTCTCGTTATTCTGTCTCATCAGTTTACATGGTTGATGTATCTTCTGACGATCAACAGAGAGAGAGAGAGAGAGAGATGCGAGAGTAGAGAGAAAGAGAGGAATGGGGAGGGTGCATTGGACAGGGAGAAAATTTCAAACAGGTGGTCAAGGCTAACATCCTTGTTTGACAAGAAATGTTTATACACAATTCTATTTTGAGCTAAGCAAATATAATACACAGAGGCCACTTACAGTTTCGATGTTTTTAATATCAAACATCTGCACTTTAACAAATCACCTTGTCTCCACTAAGTTTTAAAGTTATGCTAACACGTTACCAAAAATTGATCTTTTGGCATATTTAGGGAGATATTTCGTGAATCTTGCATTGATTAACAAAAGAGAAAAAAAACTTAAATTACAATTTAATTAGCTGAACGAGTAAAATAAAAGTAGAGTGGAAATGTTGATGTCTCATTTCACTTTTCGAAATTTGCTAACGAAAGCACCTAGGTATACGAATTTGTTCCCAGTATCTTTAACTGTCACTGGTTTGTATTTTTATCCCTGCTTTTTATGTCGAATTTAGTCATACATTAATTACGAACGGATACTCTATCAACAAGATGATACAATGTCAGCCGTCTTTATTTATTCATCGATCGATATATACCCATGTATGTATTCTTATTTATTTATTTCAACAAGGTATCCAAATACACCACGGTTGAGTGTAGGAAATAAGATATAAATTAGGCAATTTTAGTTAGTGATGTGGCAGTGTCTCGAACCCCTTGCCACGTGACCCACTCTCTGGCAACTTGTCCACTAGACCACATCACCTCTGTCTGGCTATAGAAGTGGCAGGATTAAATAAAGTCTCAGCTCTAAATGATGGTAAAAATGAAGCAATATCTTTCAATCATTGTGAAGGGAAGTCCCTAGATTTTCATGACTAGTCTACATTTCAATCACAAAGATTACACAAGGTATTGTCACCTCTGTAACTTTAATTGACAAACTGTTAGCACACAATTTTATTTTATGGCTGGAGTCCCCAAACCAATATTATAGTCTTACTTCCTCTCTATCTGAAAGCGTATAATAGAGTAACTGCAGTTTTGAGGCGCCTTACTTTGTCAATGTAACTTCCTTATTTGCTCATTAAAATTGGCAGCTCGCTCGGTACTCCAGCATTCTCAACTCGCTCTGGAAACATTCAAGGCACACTAAAAGTCTAGCTCCACTCCAACTATCAAACATGGATCCATACTCTAGGGAAGCCCGCCAATTGATCGACTATGGAACATTATGATGCTGATCACTCTGCTTTCGAGCAACAAAAGATAAGTTCAAGAAATAAAGACGAGGATGATGAAGATGGCGATGACCATCTGCCAATTGCTGTGTTTCTTGCACTCGTTGTAGTCGGAATGTGGAAACCTTCCTCCTATCCCCAGTTAACATCGTCAAAAGATGACCTCGGACGACAGAAGCGCGACGAAGACGTCGACATAGGAAGACCTGAGTTATCCGACATCACGGAAACGATCACGAAAAAAACGCAGACGGACGTGGAAAACACAAGCGACATCGATTTCATTGCGTTAAAGTTTGAACCTTCTGGGAAAAAGAAAAATTCTAAACGTGAGTTTTTGGTGATTCCATCTTTTACCTTTAAATCATTAGGTAAAAGTATGTGACAGAAACAAATTCCTTTCGTCATTTTTAAAAACTATTATTTAGTTGCAAATTTGACTTCGTTTTGTTTATTATTTAAGTTCATTTAATTGCCCTTTTAACCCCCCCCCCAAAAAAAATTCAACCCCCCCGAAAAAAGAGAAACACAACTACTTTTTAAAAAATGCAGGTAGATTAACAAGCAAGGGTGATTTTCAATATGTAAAACCAATGTGGCTTAGTCGGGATGGACTTCTCCCGATGCATCGATTGAGAAAATGCTATTTGAATATCGCATTATTATCATACAGTGCATCCCAGAAAGAACGAAACCGAGAACTATCGATGTTTTATCATAACTTTGTCACAATTATTATTAATAAATGACACATATTTCGAAAGCTTAGATCCTCCTCTTTCATTTGATGAAACTCATATGATGCATATTTCACGCATGAGTGATTAAACGCAATCTGAAGAGAGGAAACCAAAAAGTCATTTGGCGGGCGGTATCTGAATTTCAAGGAGAAAATCACATTTCCAGAAAGTTAAATGTCTTCCATTTCATATGACACCTCAATCAGGAAAAATGAGTCAGGAATAACAAAGTTCTGTTTGTTTAAAAAATGCTTGCATTTCCATAATTTCCGAATATGTTTAGTTTAGTTTAGTTTATTTCTTTATTAAAAAATCACACCCGTCATCAGACGGCCGGCCTAAAAAGGCCTATGAGTGATACATCAAAAATAACAGTCATAAACAATTTGACATGATAACATAGTACAAATATAAGTATAACATAATTACAATCACAGGAAAAAAAAAAAAAAAAAAAAAATTATTCATTTAAGTAGTACAAAAGTTCTTGGCGAGTTGTTAGGATTTGGTTTGCAAAACTGGCTATTAAACTGCTTAGTGAGTCAGCTGAAATTAGGTAAATAAATTGTTGGTATGTGGAAAGATCTGAAAACGTATGGTCATGTTCTATTATATCATAAAGAAGTTGTGATCTGATGTCATTATATGCAGAACAAATCATAAAACAGTGGAACTCATCTTCTATGTTACTAGAATTACAAAAAACACAGTATCTTTCTTCATATGGGACATTTTGATAACGCCCAGTTTCAAGAGCTATAGGGGCACAACCGCATCTAAACAAAGCCAAAGCACGTCTGTTTGATCTATTTTGACATTCTATTACATATTTTGACGTGTTCAAAGATTGTTTAAAATTTCGATAAGTTCTAAGTTTATTTTTAGCATGAGCTTTCTTCCTTTTATCGTCAAAAATTGAATTTCTCCATCTACTCTCGATAAATAATTTACATGACGATGACACAGTTTTTACAAAATTGTCTGTACTAACAAGATTAGCTAAAGGTAAAACATGTACACATTGTAATTTTGAAAAAAGCTCTTTGACTCTGAAACACCAGTTTTTGACTCCATTGTTTGCTAGAGATTTAGACCAAGAAAAGATTTTACTTGGGTAGCGGTCACTATTGAGTTTACTTAAGTTACTCCATAATCTAACAACCGATTGAATTTGGTGATAGAATGGTGGGTCCCAACCCATCTCCCCTACCACTGCATTGTTAGGTGTATATTTCCCCACTCCTAAGTAAAAACGGCATGTTCTGAAAAAGACACTATTTATAACAGAATATTCATCAAGACCTGGTAGGAGCGCTGAGAGACGAATCATCAAGGCATATACTGGACCGAATAAAATTGGAAGAGACAATATGTGTAATTTATTAATTATAACTGTAATTAAGGTATAATAAAACATCGATAACTCTCGGTTTCGTTTTTTCTGGGACGCACTGTATATCATCCCTAGATTTTGGATAGATAAACAGTACGTCAATAAAGATGATACATATTAATTTGAACCATAAGATTGTTACAAATTTATTAGTCACATGTTGTTTGCCACTGATCATGTAATTACCATTGTCAGAAAATACCTTTAAGTATTTATGTATGTTATATTACCTAAAATTGTATACATTTATATGGAATTCAGAATAAAATAAATCATATCAAATCAAATAGAATATTCCTCAGCTCAGCTATTTTACCCTCCTCTCTGAACCCCAAACCCATTTAACCATTGACTCCAAATTAAAGTCCAACAATGTTGGATAGTAAAGCATCTAAACGCAGAATATACCTATAGTTTAATGCGACAAAATTCGTGATCAATAAATCCAAACCATCACATTGAGTATCGCTTTCATTCCCACTTGTTGGCCATTCTGTGTGAAGAGTCTCGTGCTCCATAGATCTTTGTTAATTTTAACAACAACGAACAAAAAATGACATTAAGTTTTTGAAGATGACAATCGAGTATTGGATTTTATTGGTATGACATCCGTTAGTCAAGTGTCACATAAAAAGAATGTCTAATTTTGGATTGTATTGATATATGTTTAGGCCTATGTCGCAGATGGAATTACCCTTCAATCTGAAATAATGAATAATATCATTCTACTTTAAATAAAAGAGCACAAAGCTTCCTCATTGGATCGGCAATTAAATCTTAGACCAAAACCGATAGGCCTACACCAACGACATAGGCTTCATCATGGTATGTTTTAACTTTTTTTTTACAGGGGGCTGGCGGAATGTTCTCCTCGAATTAGCTTCTCTTCTCTACCTTTCTACCCTGACCATGCTTCTCTTGGTTGATGGTGGCACGTATTTATACAACTTATGGGGGTCATCCAGCGAAATGCTCTACATGATCTCCTACGTCACCTTTACTCTTCCAATTTTATTCGGTCCAGTATATGCCTTGATGATTCGTCTCTCAGCGCTCCTACCAGGTCTTGATGGAATGCACAGCTGTCCTCTTGACATGGCCTATGTGCTACGGAGAGTCCGTGTCCTACGCTCTCCCAGGAATCGCCATCTCTTGAAGCCGTTGTTCATGTTGATGTTCATCTGTTGGCCGTTGGCTCAGGCCATCCTAAGAGCAATAACATCGGCGGTCATCCATCACAAATGCCATCAGAATTACTTTCTATTCAGTGACATTTCCTCGGCATGGGGACTGGTAGCATACGGTCTCTTCTGGTATCTAATATACATCGAGCGCGCGTCGCTTCATCACGACCTCAATCGCGTGGTGAACAATGTACAACGCGTGTCATTGACAGGAGATGTTGACGCAGCCCGTTGCGAGATACGACGCGTACACCGTGACTACCTCATTCTACGAGAGCTGATGGGTGTTTGGATGGCTATTACCATGATAACGACCTCTTGGGGTCTCCTGACGCGACTCTCCTGGGACTATGTGATATCTGGACAGACCCTCCAGGATACCTCTGACAGGCAGGCCAAGCTGTATCTAGACATAACCATCTGGTCAGAGAAGATCATGTTAATTGCTTTCCCTTGCATAGCGCTCGGTAGCATGAATCTTGAATACCTATGGCAGAGGTTCTCCCACGCCCTTGAAAGGATTCGGTCTTACCAACACCGCCCTTTCTGGGTGGCTATTCAGCTTCACACAACATACATCGATCATATTGGAAGCCCAGAGCTCAAATGGACCCTTGTCTTTGCTTTGATTGGACCCTATCTGACTCTTCAGTCTTCATGGTCTAGGATGAATGTCGATCAGAAAGTCGATTTCTGGAATGGTCCTTTTCCGAGTAATTGTTCAGAGGGTTAGACCTTCTCTCTGTCTCTCTCTGTCTGTCTCTCTCTTCCTCATTCACCCCCAGTGTTTGACCTCTTCTGTATATTATAACACATCGTTTATCAAGAATGCTCAGGAGGCACTATCGCCCTTATGAAATCTTTGAGAATTATAGAAGTGCTACACACAACGTCTGTAACGGATTTGACTTTGTTTACAATGTGATACCTATAACCAAGGAGACCTGTGCATTCTTAGCAATTTTGCATATATTGATCAACGCATTGATCATGTTGATAGTAAAGGCAATGCTTAGTGTTTATTGGACATAAATCTAAAAAATATCGTAAAGGCAATTTTTAAGATGCTTATAGGAAAAGTTGAAATAATACGAAGTGACTCATCATGGTGTAACAGAGAATGTACTCTGTAGAATTCAAGGAGAAACTAGAATCATGTAAAACCGGTATTTTTTGTAAAGTATTGAATGAATATATCTTTTGTAAACATGTACATAGCAGTAGTATACGTTTTGTATGGAATAGAAATTCACCATGTTAGTTTATTATTAAAACAGTTTGAGAAATAGTGCCTGATTTTATCGATTAACCAGCCAAGGGTATCACTATAATATATATATATATAAATAAACATAAAACAGGAAATGCTACGGAGTCTTCAGGTATATAAATTTCGTCTTCTTCGACTTGATTTGAGATCAAAAAATATTTGTATTAATTGCTATTGAGTTGTAAATATTACTCTACTTCAAACTAGGCCATTCAGCTTATAGGCCTATGCTCTAAGAGAAATTTAGAAAGCAAGAAGATAGATAGAAATAATGACCTCGTCAAACAAAAGAAAGCTTCCATTAAATAATCAATGATTTATTGAACTAAAAATGTTTGACTTAAAACAATCGACATTTGATATTGTTACTAATGAAGATATGCAAGGTAATATTAAGTTTTTTCGTACATATATTGTAATTTGACTCGAATGTGTTTCCAAAAAAAAAAAAATGTAACCCCGGCAGCCGCACACAGAGCAATGCACCTAAGACTATCTGACGAACAGGACACATAACCTGCTCACCACATGTGTTGTATACATTTTCAGAACTTTAAAAGGTTTTTGGACGTATAGCATTTGAATGAATTTGAAAGAATTAACATTTTTTATCATCAAGCATTGTTTCATTATATTTGATTTTGTCGTTGAGTGGTGATTTAGGAGGAGGGGGGGGGGGGGGGGACAGGGAACACGTCCACGTCAAACTCGATATAGCTTCTGTGTAACATAGATGGGCGTTCACTCATTACTTTAATACATAGCTAAAGCCCTTCTGGTTCTGAACAGACGATGGCATACCCTGAGTTACCTTCACATTAAAACAAAGATTACAGTGTCCTTAAAGTGCCACCTGGCAGCAATATTCGCTCCAATAATTCTTTCCGCAAATATTAACCGTCATCGTGTTGATTTGGCATTGTTTAATCTGAACCATCGCTGGTTGCTAGAAACCGATTTCTATTCATTTGAGCAAGGCGCATCGGTTTGCAAAACCAATAGCCTATATCTCGCAGAACCAAGAAAAGAAGTGATATACATACAGCGGTTTATTTTGAAATATCAAACAATCCATGAAACCTGGAACACATTTATAAATAAAGCCTACTTTCCCAATCCACAGGATCAACAAAAAAGTACATTATGCAGGCTACTAAACAGCTTGGCAGCAGAAAATGAAAATGGCATCAACTCGAATCAACATATCAAAAATATTTGTATAGGTATGAAACTTTTCTGTCTTGAATACATATTTCTTTATAAGTTTTCCCAGGGGGTAGTTGTCTGGGGGTAGTTGTCCGGGGGTAGTTGTCTCGGGGGGTAGTCGTCCTAGGGTGTAGTTAACTGCCGGGATGGATGTCCTAGAACCATTTCTAAATATCAACGACCTCTAACATTACGATATCGTCTTCCGTCTCGTATACCGCCCTCATTGTGAGACCGTCGATAGTAAGGTCCTGCTTGACTCGGTTCATGACCCTGATGATAGTGTTATCGGGATGACTGTTGTATGAAGATGGGTACAATGATGAGGAATCACTGCAGCGGTCACCCATGTCTTCGCCGTGCGACTGGGACGTCGATAAAGAGCCATCGTAGTTCCGAAGACGCATCACAACGCAGTTCAGCTCAGCCTGTCATCGAAAAACAAAGAAAGGTGCAAGCCTAGTTAGAGAAAGCACGTCGAATACAAAAAAAAATCAGACCGTCCCCCTATTTCACTAGGAAATTATGAATGATACTCGAATATGTGATTTTGAATGTAGGAGGTCCATTTCAAGGTACTTTCCATTCGTTATCAACCAGGTCAAAGGTTTTGGTACACCCGAAGATAGTTGCCTATTACTTTGATTGCCTTACTATAGCTGTGAAGATCTTGTCAGGGAACGTTTTCGTTTTCATGTTTAAGAATTATGTAAATAACAGGACACTGACTGTTCAAATACCTTGGACTTGACTTTGCAATATTCACTATGTCTTAGACAGTTCTGATTTCGGAGAGAAAATATTGAATAAATTGAACCGAAATACATCTGTAATCCCATCAAAATGAAAGTGTCGTTATTATTTCTGCTGACTACTTTTAAAGGAGAAACGAGGAAAAGGAGAGGATAAGAATTAAGGGTACAAAAAGATAGAGAGATTGAAAGTGTGTGTGTGTGTGTGTGTGTGTGAGAGAGAGAGAGATACTGTGAGAGAAGGTGACAATCTGTGGGTGTATGTATGTGTGAGAGAGTAAGAGAGAGAGAGAGAGAGAGAGAGAGAGAAGAGAGAGAGAGAGAGAGGGTGTGTGAGAGTGGAAAGTGTCAGAGAGAGAGAGAGAGAGGGGGGTGAGAGTATGTGTGTGTGTGAGGGAGGGAGAGGGTGGAATTGTGTGTTGTGTGTGTGTGTGTGTGTGTATGTGTGTGGGTGTCAGAGAGTGAGGGAGAGAGAGAGAGAGAGAGAGAGGGTGTGTGAGAGTGGAAAGTGTCAGAGAGAGAGAGAGAGAGAGAGGGGGGTGAGAGTATGTGTGTTTGTAAGGGAGGGAGAGGGTGACATTGTGTGTGTGTGTTGGGTGTCAGAGAGTGAGGGAGAGAGAGAGAGAGAAAGAGAGAGTGTGTGAGAGTGGAAAGTGTCAGAGAGAGAGAGATAGAGAGGGGGGGGGGGTGAGAGTATGTGTGTGTGTTTGGGTGACAGAGAGGGAGAGAGTTGTCAAAATATGGAGAAAATAGAGAAAAGCCGATGAGGCAAGTGATGGTGTGGGTGAACCTCTAGCTACCTTTGTATCTTCGCATTCATCCTGGAGCTCGGCAAACTGGTGCTGAACCTTCTTGGAGTTTTCCTGGAAGCTCGTCTCCTGCTCTAGGGCGTGGTTCTCTTCGCGTAACGCCTCGATCTGTCGCTCGTAATGGAACATCTGACGGACGCTCAACCCGATGTCCGTGCCAGCAGGAAGATGAAGATCATCGTCTGAGGAAACAAACCAGTGCGAATCGAATAAGCATTTTTCTATTTTGGAATGATTTAAACAAATTTGTTTAAAGGTATAATTATTTTATTGATTTATATCATGATATGCCTATATTTTATTTCAAATTGATATACATTTAAAATATATGTACTTAGTTGTATATTACTTTGTATTATGTTAAACAAATGCAGGAATAAAATCAAACAAACATGCCATATGTGGCGTTAGAAAACCGCCCCCATATCCGCCTTTTACTTTCATGTTTTCATTTTCTTTCACGAATTAAAGAACAGTAAACACAATCGAGAAGACTTTCAAGAAAAAAGTCAAGGGAATAAATATAATACCCCAATCTATAATCATGCTACGGAAATCATGTTCAGATAACTTAATACGTAAATGTCATTCCCGCGTTTTTTAAAAAGTTGACGAACAGGGCTATTGAAATTGATTTCCTTTGATTTTTCAACTATATGCAATCGAGTATTATATGGTGGTAAGATATAACTGCTTGGAATTAAACACTATTTAGTCTCTGAGAATGTGTGAAATGAAAATCTTGAAGTCAACTTTACGAACGTCATGATAGGCCAACGCAAGAAGTTTCGAAGAATCGTCACCCTCGATCTTACTTTTCATTTAGGTGGGAGTATGTTTGTAAAGAGGATTGAAGTCGCCCATGAGAGATTGTAAGCAAGACGTACGAATCACACAGTGACCCCCTACTTTTAAAAGTACCTCAAAGGGCCCCCATTTCCTTTTTACACATGCTGCTTTTCCTTTGTAACTAGTGCCTCTGCCTCTTTTAATATGTATTCCTTTTTTACCTCTGATATGGGCTCCTTTGATTTTTATAAAATAAAAGACAACCCTTTCCATAGCTGTGTAATTTTGACTGAAACATCCGCTATTCTTTCACAGGTAAATCACTCTTAGTGTTCTATAATTTAGCTTGAAGTCAAAAACGTAATCGACGCTTAGCTTCGAATTCATAGAGACAGCAACTATACAATGTTTCATTTTATTTTCACTTCACTCTTTTTTTCTCTAAACACTCTCTGCGATGTACAGGTGCAGACGTCCTTAAAGAAGATAATCCATTTTGAATAGGTCCTGGGATTCATTGGTTGCTTTGCAGTGACTAATTCATAAATGGATAATCAATTTTATTCCCGCTTGTGTGTTTGGGGGAGGGGGGGGGGGGGGGTAGTGGATGTAGACGCTGCAATATAGACCTTTCGTAGAGCAAAACAAGAAAGGTCCCCTGGAATTAGGATCACTTTTGATTAAAGAACTGCCCCTTCCCTACCCCTTTCTATATCTGGTAAGTGCCCGTTTTCAGGTACGAGAAGTACCCCTGACCACCTCTGAGAAAGGTCTCCTTTACCTCTGATGATTGCCTCTATTCAAATCTGACAGGTACACGTTTTACGTTGACAAGTGCTATATTTCCTTCTGATAAGTGCCCCTTTTCCTTTTCATGAATGCCCTAATTTTCCTTCTCCAGAACATCCACCCGTAATTCGAAGCGACTGAAAGCCCCTATTTTCTTTGATTTTCCCTATAGCTCGCTCGCTACGCTCGCTCGCATTTACATTTGTTATAATTATGCTGCTTATAAAAGCACTTTTCCGTCGTTCTTCATTAGATTGTGCTTAAAACTCACCAGGGTTTGTGTCTTTTCCTCTTTAAAAGAAGTAATTTTTTCGCACTACGACCTCACAAATCTTAGAATGTTTTATACCTTGGAAATATACCTTGGAAGTAGGCATTTAAAGTTAAAAACTTATTTGCCTCTCGTTGACATTCAGATGAAGAATCCATATTTTGGCACATGTTTAGTGGCGCTATACAGCAATTGACGAACATGGACAAGCAAAGGACTCCTCTGGGTCAAATTGATCTTTTCTTGTTGACCAAAACTTCAACAAATTGGATTTAAATCTGTTTAGTGACTTGCTCTCCACAACTACAGAGGAGAGGTTGTTCCATTCATTGATACTTCTCTGTGAAATGATCCATGTCTAAGCTTCGAGTAGACTTTCTTCTTAACGATCTTGTATCGATGGCCACGGGTTCTATTATCAGTTGGATGGTCAAAGAAGTGTGCTAGATCTAGTTCATCTAGGCCATGCATTATTTTGTATATCTGTATCATGTCTGTTCTATGGCGTCTGTAGGCAAGAGATGGTAAGTTGAGATGTTTTAGTCTCTTCTCGTAGCTCAAGTGTCGTAGCATGTGTATTTGGCGTGTTGCTCTACGCTGTACCTTTTCTATTTTCGTGCTGTCTTTTTTCAATACAGGATGCCACACCGTTGAGCAATACTCGAGTCTTGGTCTAATAATTGATTTGTATAGATGTATAAAGCCTGTTTTGTCCAAATTAGAAAATGTCCTCTTGATAATCCCTAGCTTGCGATTTGCAGCAACACATACTCCATCCACATGACGTGAAAACCTCAATTGCTGGTCAAAGGTTACCCCAAGGCAGGGGCGTACGCAGGGGGGTGTTTTGGGGGTTCAAACCCCCCCTTTGGTATTTTAATGTATGTAAACCCCCCTAAAAAAACCTAAAAACCCCCCCCTTTGGCTTTTTTTTTTTTTTTTTTTTTTTTATTAAAAAAAAAAAAAAAAAAAAAAAAAAAAATTATACCACGGCTAACCTAAATAAGGTGACCTTACCCCCCCCCATACGTAAAAAAATGTCAAATTTTGAAATTTTGAGACCAAAAAAAAAAAAAAAAGTGTCCGCTTACCCCCCCCCCCCCCCCCCCCCCCCCCCCCCCCCCCCCCCCCCCACTGAGCGACTTTTCTGCCGGCTGAGTCGTTCCGATTTTTTTTTGGCCTCCAAAAAAAAAAAAAAAAAAGTGTCCGCTTACCCCCCCCCCCCCCCCCCCCCCCCCCCCCCCCCCTCCCCCCCCCCCCCCCACTGAGCGACTTTTCGGCCGGCGCGATTTTCAAATTTTCGGGAGCAAAATATTTTAAAACCCCCCCCCTTGAAAAAATCCTGCGTACGCCCCTGCCCCAAGGTCTGTTTCTACTTCAACGGCAGGAATAGGTATATCTTCGTCTGACATGAAATAATCATAACAAGGATTTCTTCGACCATAGTGGATTACCTTGCACTTCTCTTGATTAAATGGTAGTTGCCACTGATGGGACCATTTTGTGAGCTTTGTTAGATCTGCTTGTAGATTTTTGCCATCCAATGAAGAGTGAATTGGTGAGAAGATTTTGGTGTCATCTGCAAATAGTTTGACTTCTGATTCAGTGTTACATATAATATCTGGAATGTCATTAACATACAACAAGAACAGTGTCGGCCCCGGCACGCTTCCTTGAGCTACGCCGCTGACAACTTTTGATGCACTCGATGGGGTACCGTTTATAACTACCCGCTGAGTTCTTCCAGTCAGGAAAGACTTGATCCATCTATGCAGATTACCTGTTATACCGTAGGCCTCTACTTTTTTCAGAAGTCTAGCATGTGGGACACTGTCAAAGGCCTTGCTGTAATCCAAGTAGATACAGTCAATACTTCCCTTGTTGTCTAATTCCTTTGTCCAGGTTTCAGAAACATTTAGCAACTGTGTAGCACAAGATCTACTTCTTCTAAATCCGTACTGTTCCTCCGTGAACAGAGAGTTCTCATTCATATATTTGACAATTTCATCACGTACAATGGTCTCCATTAGTTTGGAAAGAGAACTGGTTAGACTGACTGGACGATAATTTCCTGTTTTCTTTTTATCTCCTTTCTTAAAAATAGGAGTCACATTGGCTTCTTTCCATGAGTCACATACCACGCCTCTCGACATAGATTTGTTAAAAAGATGGGCAAGTTTTGTCACTCGCTCGCTCAAAGAATAATATTTAATATTAATATCAGACCATCACTTGCAACTGCAAATTATGGTGCTTAAACAGTATTTTATCCCACGTAAAAACGAGAAACAAATATTGAAGTCATCCCTGGTAGTGTAATCACAATGATGACGATGTAGGGGTATATATCAATGTCTAAAAATGGTCACACTTTGAGGTTTCCCTTTGTAGGTACCCCTATTTTTCTCTCCAGAAAGTGACCTTTTTTGTTGGTGCCCCCACTCTGGAAGACGTTCCTCCGCCCATGCGAAATTGGCTTTCATCCTGATGGCAAAGCTTGGAAATAATTTTGATGAAATACAGTAGCTGGTATGGCTTCCTCGTTATTCTGTCCCATCAGTTAACATGCTTAATGTGTCTTGTGAAGATCGAAAGAGAGAGAGAGAGAGAGAAAGAAAGAGAGAGCAAGAGTAGAGAGAAAGAGAGAAGTTGAAGGGTGCATGGGACAGGGAGAGTGAGAGAGAGATAGAGAGAGATCTTTGTAAACAGTTGCTCTGACTAATATCCTTGTTTGACGAGAAATGTTCATATAAAATTCTATTTTGAACCGAAAAAAATATAAAACACACAAGCCACTCACAGTTTTTTTAATATCAAATATTTGCACATTAAAAAACCACGTCGTCTCTACTAAGTTATAAAGTTTTGCTTACACGTTACTAAAAATGGATCTTTTGGCATATTTAGGGAGATTTTTTCGTGAATCATGCATTGATTAACAAAAGAGAAAAATCATAGCATGTTCAAACCTTAATTACAATTTAATTAATAAATCAAACAAAATATTAGAAGAATGGAATTTTGATGTGTCGCTTTATTTTTCTAAATTTGCTTACGCTTTGAGAGGCCTGGCTGTTTTTATAGACTCACGGGGACGTTGCATCCTGTCATCACCCTGAGGCACGCCTGGGTGGGGGCGCTCACCGAGAGCCAGTGTAGAAACAGCCCGGCCTCGAATATTAATGCAGTCGATATATCTTTTATACACCAAATTGACACAAAAATCTACCAAGAATTTTTACCTTATCTTTTTTTTAGTAACTGCCTGTTAATCTTCGCTGGAAAGATGACTGAAAGGCACTGTATGGTTTCCGCGCTTGCAAAGTAACTTTTAACACGTAAACCAATGGGGATCTCACCAAAATTTTACCATTTTCCCGGTACCCGGAATCTTTTGGTAATGTCACTCATGAACTATTGACCGTTACTGGCATTGTTCGTCTCTTTACGGGAATGAACTAAAATCACGACTCCAATTCGACCAATCAGATGGCACGATTTCTAAAGAGAGGTATATAACGTGTGATAGAGTCACTGCAGTTTTGAGGCGCATTACTTTGTCAATGAAACTTCCTTATTTGCTCATTAAAATCGGCAGCTCGCTCGGTACTCCAGCATTCTCAACTCGCTCAGGAAACATTCAAGGCACACTACGAGTCTAGCTCCTCTCGAAATATCGAACATGGATCCATATTCTAGGGAAGCCCGCCAATTGATCGACTATGGAACATTTGATGCTGATCACTCTGCTTTCGAGCAACAAAAACAAAGTTCAAGAAATGAAGACGAGGATGATGAAGATGGCGATGACCGTCTGCCAATTGCTGTGTTTCTTGTACTCGTTGTAGTCGGAATGTGGAAACCCACTTCAAATCCCGAGTTAAGATCGTCAGATGATGACCTCGTACGACAGAAACACGACGAAGACGTCAACATGGAAAGACTTAAGAAAACCGACATCACGGAAACGATCACGAAAAAATCGCAGACGGACGTGGTAGACGCAAGCGACATCGATTTCATTGCGTTAAAGTTTGAACCTTCTGGGAAAAAGAAAACTTCTAAACGTAAGTTTATCTTCTTTCTTATAATCATGTGACTTTGGTTTCATCCTCTACTTTAATGCATTAGGTAAAAGTATGTGACAGGAAACAAATTCCTTTCGTGATTTCTTAAAACTCTTATTTTTGTTGCAAATTTGATTATTTAACTTTATATTAAATTGTCCTTTCATTCCCTAGAACAACAACAACAACAACAACTACAAAAAACAACAACAACAGAATAACAAGCAAGGGTGATTTTCATTATGTAAACTTAATGTGGCTTGGCCGGGATAGACGTCTTTCGATGCATTGATTGGAGAAAAAAAAAAGTTATTTACATATCGCATTATTAGTATAATTGTATATCATTCCTAGATTTTGGTTAGATATATAGTACGTCAATAACAATTATACATATAATTTTGAACCATGAAATTATTTACAAATTTATTAGTGACATGCTGTGTGCTACTGATGATGTAACCCTTGTCAGAAAATACCTTTCAGTATTTATTTTTTGTTATATTACCGATAATTGTGTATATTTATATGGAATGAAGAAGAAAATAAATCAAATCAAATCAATAAAGATATTCCTCAGCTCAGTTATCTTACCCCCCCTCTGAACCCCAAAGCCATTAAATGCCTGCCATTTAACCGTTGACTCCAAATTAAAGTCCAACAGTGTTGGATAGTTGACTCATTAGCATCTAATCGCAGAATATATTTTATAGTTTTAAGCGACAAAATTCGTGAGCAATTAATCCAAACAATCACGTTATATTGAGTTTCGCTTTCATTTCCACTTGTCGGCCATTCAGTGTAAAAAGTCTCGTACTACATTAATCTTTGTTTATTCTAACAACAAAGAACAAAAACTGACATCACGTTTTTGAAGATGACAATTGAGTATTGGATGTTATTGGTATGACTTCCGTTAGTCGAGTGTCGAATCAAAAGAATTTCTAATTTTGGATGGAATTGATAAACGTTTAGGCCTATGTCGCAGATGGAATTACCCTTTAATCTGCAATCAAAACTTCATCGACTGATAAATGTAATACTTTTAAATATATCTTAATGATGAGTATGACAACCATGTGTCTTTGTATTGTCAATGGCATAGGGTGGGGGGCACTGTTCTCATGGGGGGGGGGCGATACTTGATAAACGAGTCGACAAGCTCAACATATTGGTGCCCATTAGAGTAATTTAATTCTAATTTAAGTAAAAGAGCACAAAGCTTCCGTATTGGATCGGCCATTACATCCTTGACCAATACCTGTATGCCTACAACAACGTAATAGGCTTAATCATTCTATGTTTGAACTTCTGACAGGGAGCTGCAGGCGGGATGTTATCCTCGAATTAGCTTCTCTTCTGTACCTTTCTACCCTGACCATGCTTCTCTTGGTTGATGGTGGCACGTATTTATACAACTTCTGGGGTGTCTCTAGCGGAATGCTCGACATGATCTCCTACGTCACCTTTACTCTTCCAATTCTCTTCGGTCCATTATATGCCTTGGTGATTCGTCTCTCAGCGCTCCTACCAGGTCTTGATGCAATGCACAGCAGTCCTCTTGGCATGGCATATGTGCTACGGAGAGTCCGTGTCCTACGCTCTCCCAGGAATCGCCATCTCTTGAAGCCGTTATTCATGTTGATGTTCATCTGTTGGCCGTTGGCTCAGGCCATCCTAAGAGCAATAACATCGGCGGTCATCCATCATGAATGCCATCTAAATTACTTTCTATTCAGCGACATTTCGTCGGCATGGGGACTGGTAGTATACGGTCTCTTCTGGTATCTAATCTACATCGAGCGCGCGTCACTTCATCACGACCTCAATCGCGTGGTGAACAGTGTACAACGCGCTTCATTGACAGGAGATGTTGACGCAGCGCGTTGCGAGATACGACGCGTACACCGTGACTACCTCATTCTACGAGAGCTGATGGGTGTCTGGATGGCTATTACCATGATAACGACGTCTTGGGGTCTCCTGACGCGACTCTCCTGGGACTATGTGATCTCTGGACAGGCCCTCCAGGATAACTCTGAAAAGCAGGCTAAGCTGTATCTAGACATAACCATCTGGTTAGAGAAGATTATGTTCATTTCTTTCCCTTACATAGCGCTCGGTAGCATCAATCTTGAATACCTATGGCAGAGGTTCTCCCACGCCCTTGAAAGGATTCAGTCCTACCAACACCGCCCTTTCTGGTTGGCTATTCAGCTACACACAGCAAACATCGATCGTATTGGAAGTCCAGAGCTCAAATGGACCCTTGTCTTTGCTTTGATTGGACCCTATTTGACTCTTCAGTCTTCATGGTCTAGGATGAATGTCGATCAGAAAGTCGATTACTGGAATGGTCCTTTTTCGAGCAATTGTTCAGAGGGTTAGACCTTTTCTCTTTCTCTGTCTGTCTCTCTTCCTCATTTACCCTCGGTATTTGACCTCTTCTGTATATTAACACATCGTTTATTAAAAATGCTCAGGAGGCACTATCGCCCTCATGAAATCTTTGAAAAATTATAGAAGGGCTTCACACAACGTCGGTAACGGAAGAGTATCGAAGCTGTGACATCATAAAATCTATTTTTTGAATTTCTTCATTTTTTTCTTCATTTTCCGAAAGAGCATAAAAAATAATGTCCAAATGTCGAAAAACCAATTGTAATTGAAAATGTAAGTATTCGCTGAGATATGACCATCTGAAAAAATAGGATATCTATAGGAACTCATTGTAATATTGCTCTGGCTCGTAATGTTATGAACCAGAGCAATATAACAATGAATTCCTATAGGAAATCTATTTATTCAGATGGTCATATCTCAGCCAATACTTACATTTTCTATTGCTTTTCAACATTTGGACATTATTTCTTAACAAGAAATAATGTACTCTTTCGAAAAATGAAGAAAAAATTGTGAAATTCCAAAATAGATTTTTTGATGACGTTACACTTCACCATTCTATACCTATAACCAAGGAGAACTGTGCATTCTTAGCAATTTTGTATATAGTAATCAACGCATTGATCATGTAAATAGTAAAGGCAATGCTTAGTGTTTATTGGACATATCGTAAATTAAAAAAACATCGTAAAGGCAATTATTTTTGAAAATGTTTATAGGAAAATTGAAATAATACGAAGCGACTCATCAATATGGTTTAACAGAGCACGTACTCTTTAGAATTCATTGCGAATCTAGAATCATGTGAAATTTGTAATTGTTGTATTGTATTGAATTAATATAGCTTTCTTAATCATGTTAACAGCAGTATACCTTATTATGTTGAATAGAAATTCATCATGTTAGTTTATTATTGGAACAGTTTGAGAAATAGTGTCTGATTTTATCGATTAACCAGCGAAGGGTATAACTATAAACTACGTATAGGAACACAACATAGGAATTGCTACAGAGTTTTCGGATTTACCAATAATCTTCTTCAATTTGATTTGAGATTACAAATATATTTGTATTAATTGCTATTGAGCTACAAATATTACTCTACTTCAAACTAGGCCATTAAGCGTACAGGTATATGTTCTAAGAGAAATTTAGAAAGTAAGAAGATACATGTAGATAGACATAACGGCCTCATCAAACATAATAATGCCTCCATTAAATAATCAATGATTTATTGAACTAAAGATGTTTTACTTAAAACAATCGACATTTGATATTGTTAGTAATGAAGATATGCATAGTAATATTAAGTTTTTTCGTACGCATATTGTAATTTGACTCGAATGTGTTTCCAAAAAGAAAAATAATGTAACCCGGCAGCCGCGCACAGAGCAGTGCACCTATAAAGACTATCTGACAAACAGGACACATAGCCTGCTCACCACATGTGTTATATACATTTTCAGAACTTAAACAAGTTTTTGGACGTATAGCATTTGAATGAATTTGGTTCATTATATTTGAATTTGTCGTTGAGTGGTAAATCGAGAGGAGGGGAGGGGGTAGGGGACACGTCAAACCCAATGTAGCGTCTGTTATATTCACTCAAATACTGTAATAACAGAGTTAAAGCCATGATGGCTCTTTCCCCAAATATTAACCGTCATCGTGTTGATTTGGCATTATTTAATCTGAGGGAACAATCGCTGGTTGCTAGAAACCGATTTCCGTGAATTTTAGCAGGGCGCATCGGTTTGCAAAACTGATAGCCTATATCTCGCAGAACCAAGAAAAGAAGTGACCGTTAGATATACATACAGAGATTACTTTGAAATATCAAACCTGAAACCTGTAACACAATTATAAATAAAGCCTACTTTCCCAATCCACAGTACATATGCAGGCTACTAATTAAACAGCTTGGCAACAGAAAATGAAAATGGCATCAGCTCGAATCAACATATCAAAAATTGTAAAGGTATGATACTTTTCTGTCTAGAATACATATTTCTTTGTAATTGTGTCATTTTTCTAAACATATCTGGACACCTACCCCCTGGACATCCATCCTCCAGATAACCACCCAAGTCAACTACCCCCAAGGACAACTACCCCCTAGGACAACTACCACCTAGGGCAACCACCCTCTAGGGTGACTACCCCCCCCCCCCCCTGGGGCAACTAACCCACAGACAACTACCCCTTGGACAACTACCCCCGGACAACTATCCCCGGAAAACTACCCCTAGGACAACTACCCAGCGGACAACTATCCTTTGGGGTAGATATCTGGGGGTAGTTGGTCGGGGGGGGGGGGGGGAGTAGTCCTGGGGGTAGTTGTCCCGGGGGTAGTAGTCCTAGTGGGTAGTTGACTGCCGGGGTGGATGTCCAGGGGGTAGGTGTCCTAGAACCATTTCTAAATATCAACGACCTCTAACATTACGATATCGTCTTCCGTCTCGTATACCGCCCTCATTGTGAGACCGTCGATAGTAAGGTCCTGCTTGACTCGGTTTATGACCCTGATGATAGTCGTTATCGGGATGACTGTTGTATGAAGTTGGGTACAATGATGAGGAATCACTGCAGTGGTCACCCATGTCTTCGCCATGCGACTGGGACGTCGATATAGAGCCATCGTAGTTCCGAAGACGCATCACAACGCAGTTCAGTTCAGCCTGTCATCGAAAAACAAAGAAAGGTGTAAGCCTAGTTATGAAATAAAGCACGTCGAAAGAAAAAAAATCAGACTGTTCCCCTATATCACTAGGAAATTATAAATGATACTCGAATATGTGACTTTGAATATAGGAGGTCCATTTCAAGGTCCTTTGTCCATTCGTTATCAACCAGGTCAAAGATTTTAGTACACCCGAAGACAGTTGCCTATTACTTTGATTGCCTTACTATAGCTGTGAAGATCTTGTCAGGGAAGGTTCTCGTTTCCATGTTTAAGAATTATGTAAATAACAGGACACCGACTGTTCAAATACCTTGGACTTGACCTTGCAATATTCACTATGTCTTAGACGGTTCTGATTTCGGCGAGAAAAAATATTGAAAAAAAATTGAACCGAAATACACCTGTAATACCATCAAAATGAAAGTGTCGTTATTATTTCTGCTGACTTACTTTTAAAGGAGAAACGAGGAAAGGGAGAGGCAAAGAATTAAGGGTACAAAGAGATAGAGGGATTGAAAGTGTGTGTGTGTGTGTGTGTGTGAGAGAGAGAGAGAGATACTGTGAGAGAAGGTGACAGTCTGTGGGTGTGTGTATGTGTGAGAGAGTAAGAGAGAGAGAGAGAGGTTGAAAAGTGTGTTTGTAAGGGAGGGAGAGGGTGACATTGTGTGTGTGTGTTGGGTGTCAGAGAGTGAGGGAGAGAGAGAGAGAGAAAGAGAGAGTGTGTGAGAGTGGAAAGTGTCAGAGAGAGAGAGATAGAGAGGGGGGGGGGTGAGAGTATGTGTGTGTGTTTGGGTGACAGAGAGGGAGAGAGTTGTCAAAATATGGAGAAAATAGAGAAAAGCCGATGAGGCAAGTGATGGTGTGGGTGAACCTCTAGCTACCTTTGTATCTTCGCATTCATCCTGGAGCTCGGCAAACTGGTGCTGAACCTTCTTGGAGTTTTCCTGGAAGCTCGTCTCCTGCTCTGTGAGTTCTGTTACTCTGGATGATAGGGCATGGTTCTCTTCGCGTAACGCCTCGATCTGTCGCTCGTAATGGAACATCTGACGGACGCTCAACCCGATGTCCGTGCCAGCAGGAAGATGAAGATCATCGTCTGAGGAAACAACCCAGTGTAAATTCAATAAGCATTTTTCTATTTTGAAATGTTTTGTGAACTACATGTATGGGTTTTTGAAAGGTATAATTATTTAATTGATTTATATCATGATGTGATTCTATATCAGTTTAACTTGTTAATAAATGCTATATTTTTGTGTGTATATTTTACTTAACTCATGATATAGGCCAACGCAAGGAGCTTTTAGATTCGTCACCCTTGATCTTATTTTCCATATAGTTGGAAGTATGTTTGTGATGAGGATGAAGTTGTCCATGAAAGATTGTAAGAAAGACGCGTGAATTACACAGTGACCCTTAGTTTTAGTATCATCAAAATTTCCCTTTTTAGATAGGAAAAGTGCCTCCTTTTACTTTTTACAAATGCCGCTTTTAATAAGTGTCACTTTTCACCTCTGGTAAGTACTACTTTTATTTTGACACGTACGTTCATTAAGAGCCCCATCGATCCCTTTTCCTTAAATGCTCCTTTTCACCTCTGATAAATGCATCATTAAAATGTGAATGGTGCCCATTTTCCTTCTTCAACAGCCTCTTTTATTTTGCAATAAGTGTCTTATTTACATTCTCATAAGTGCCCTTTTTCGGGTGCGAGAAGTGCTCATTTTTTCACCTCTGATAGTTGCAATTTTTACTTGGACACGTGCTCCTTTTATTTGTAATAAGAGTATTTTTCCCTTTTGATAAGTACTCTCTTTCTTTTCTCCATACCTCGCTCACATTTATTTTTATATAATCATGTTACTTATTAAAGGTCTTTTCAGTCCTTTATGATTTTATTGTGCTTAGAACCCATCAGCATTTGTATTTCCTCTTTATAAGATGTAATCTTCCGCACTGCGACATCACAAATCTTAAATTTGTCGCTCGCTTGCTCGCAAATCAATATTCAGACCATCACACCCAACTATAAAGTATGATGCTTAAGCAGTTTCTTGGACCATGAAAAGAGAGAAGAGAAATCCTCCCTGAATGTAGGGGTATATACCGATGTATATATTCGCTTTGAGATTTCCCATGGTAGGTGCCCGTTGTTGCCAGAAAGTGCCCTTTTTTGGTGCACTACCCCCCCCCCCCCACTTTGGAAGACGCTCCGCTGCCCCTGTCGTCACCTTTCAGTGTTCTAGCCCGATCAGAGCTAAAAATCGTCATACAAACCATGAAACATTTTGGCTCCGTCACCCTTCAATGTTCTAGCCCGATCCGAGCTGAAGTCGATATTTGGTGGCTCTTTACAATCTTCGTCATAACTCCACACGGCACGACGAGGGAGACGGTTAAACGGTCCGAGACGGTAACCAGCTTTGACCTTGACTCGGAACATAGGCAGCGGCAGCTGGATGTGGCAGAGGAGAAAGAGAAAGAGAAAGAAAGAGAGAGAGAGAGAGAGAGAGAGAGAATTTGATATTGGATAGAAATGAGCAGAGGAAGAAAAGACATGTAGATCATCAAAAATAAGACATGATTAAAACATGGGAGATCAATATTGTTTGAAATCATATTTTTATTATAATCATATCTACAGGATGGAGAGAAAATTGTAAGACTTTCATTTCATATCTTGCTAACAGATGGAGACAACTTCAACTGGTCTCAGGAAAAATGTTATCATTTAAACGAATTTATTCCTAATTATTTAATTGCTAAACCTACAGGTTTGACACAATTTATCAAAAATTAATACAAATAGGAACCATTGAAATGAATTAGAAGTGATAGATGCAAGTGAAGATGTCATACTGTTTTTCCTGTTAAGTCTTCGATATCGGTGACGCCAAGGACCTCGAGGGTGTGCATCAAGGAATCGACGTGGGCTTCCAGTCTCCAGTTGCGATCACCAAGGAACGTCACTTCGGCTAGGGCACTGTGGATCTTCTTCTCAAGGGTAGCGATGCGATCACGGAGTTTCTCGTTGACCATCGCCATGGCCTGCTCGGGTTTGATGGTTGTTGTCTGCGATGACGGACCTGTCTGATGGCCGGTCCACTGGTTGCTGCCGCCGCTATCAACACCGCTAGGAATAGACGACAAAGACACCGACTTCACTGGATCGTGGTTCTGCTTCGGCTGGTCACCACTCGGATCGAAAGAATGCTGGAGAAAGGGTTGGTAGAAGAACGGGTCGGGTTGCTGGCGTGGAGAGGTTGGTTGAATTGAGACGCAGTCCTCATAGACGCTCATGCCTGATACTGTAGAGGATATCGACGGGCTTGGAGGACTTTGGGACTTGTTGATAACACACTGGTTGAGTCCTTGATGATTGTGAGGCGGTTGGATTGATAGTGACACGGTAGCAGGAGGGACATGTGGCATCGTAGCAACGGCACGTGTCTGCTGAGGAGGAAATGAGGGATTCTGGCCGATGACGGTGTTTGAAAACCCGTTGGCCGTCACAGATTGTGGTATATTCACTTGGACGCCAGGCATCACCATGGGTTGTGAACCTCTGTTGATGAAGCGGGGAATCCCCTGCTCATGACGTGATGGTATTTGGTTACATTCAATCTGGACCATTGGAATAAACGTGTCCACCATTTTGAAGACTGTTTAAGTGTTTTGAAGAAGAAAAAAGAAGAAGAGGTTACAACAATTCGAGAGTTAAGCTATAGACAAAATAGGTGAATGAAAGAAGTCAGTATTGAAGAGCAGTAATGATTCGGGTAGGGAGGAAGAAGGGGGTGGGGTGGGGGGGGGGGGGGGGGGGGGGGGGGGGACAAACACACGTGGTGTTCAAATCGCGAATTTGGACCACCTATGACGTGCAGTATTTCGAAGAGGTTTACATGTGACACCGCCTATTGAGCAATTTTCATATCTTTTAAAAGATTTACTTTGTTATGAAGGATAATAATTTTTGTGAAATCCAATTGGCAAAAGACGGCAAAAGAGAATTCTTTGTGTTTGCTAAGTGTCCAGGCACATAAACCCGTCATAATCATACTCAGAGTCGCAGGCGCTACGAAGGGGGGGGGGGGTTCACTTTGTGGATTTTGGACGAACCCCCCCCCCCCCCTTTTAAAAATTTTTTTTTTTACTTAATAAATAAAAATATAAAAAAGTATAAAAAATAATGCTAATAGGTGACCTAAAAAAGGTGACCTTACCCCTCCCCCTCCCCTCCCCCCGACAAAAAAAATAAAAAAATGGGGGAAGAAAAAAAGAAAAGCAATGTCTCTTTCCAGATCGACCATTATTGGTAAGTTGATAATTTTTCGGAATGGACGCAAATGACTACAAAATTTGCCGATCTTTTGTCAATAGACTAGACCTAGATCTAGATCTTATTTCGCACTCAATTCCAAAGAAAGTTTCGTCTCTGGGTAATTATATGTTCCTCTTTCCATTGATGATATCAGATTTTCGAAATCTAACCGATTTTTTGAGATAGCGAACTTAGGTCACGCGCGAACTTTGGTCACACAGCCATATAGACCTAGACTACATCATGTAGGCCTATATGCCGGTCCGACATCGAATGTTGAGTTGGCGATGTTTCCGGAATTCTTTGACGATTAATTTAGTAGTTGCACCAATTTGTAGTCATAAACTTAACCGTCCTTTTGGTAATAATAAACTAAATAAATGAGTGTAGAATAAGAGAAATCAGGGATCGAACATCACATTTCCCAATATTTTCAAAAATCTCCGCGAACTTTGGTTAGGTCTATCCCATATCATACTCATACTCATGCTCATAAGGTCATGGATCTAGGTTCAAGGTTCAAGGTTCAAGGTTCATTTTATTTCTTTCTTTCACAACATTTTTACATATAATAATAGAACAAAAAACAGCATAAGAAAAAAACAATTTAAGTACAATTTTAAGTCGATATATAATCCAAATGAAAGAAAGTGGAGACCTTAGAAAAGCTGGGCTTGTAAGAGCAAGGTCCCCATATAAAGTAATCCATCAATGTTTCACTTTTAAAAAATGTTTCAAAGTTATCAAAACTACACATGATTAAATATGGGGGAAATATTTACAAAAGGGATAGCTTGAAATTTGAAAAGGAGAGGATGAAAATATATACAAAGGAATCGAGAGGGAAAAAGCAAACTGGAACGAGAAAAACAACAAAACAGAGAAAAACAGAGAAAGAAGAAAGTTATAGACTAGATATGGGAAAATGGTATTTGGTGTAAAGAAAAAGAAAAATAGAAGAGAGGAGGGGGGGGGGGAGAGAATGTGAAATGCTGACATTTATATTGAATAATCAAACATAACAAAAACAAAAAAATAATGCACGTTATCAATAACAATTGACAAATTATTGCCTAATATCATTTCTGGTGATATAATTTTACGTTAATTGTCGACATAGTTACTCAATAAATGTAATTTCAATTTGCGTTTAAAAACAAAGACACTGACAGATCTAGTTACGTTGATAGGAAGTGAGTTCCAAGATGCTAATGATAGAAGCGATACATTTGAACAATAACGACAAAACTATAGTAATTCAACTCACCCTCTTTTCCACAGAATAGAATGACTAAAAAAGTGGTTAAAAGACTTTCTTTCGGTGATTGAAATAGGCATGGAAAGTTTCAGGTCAGGCAAGTTGAGTGAAAGAGCTAGAGAGCTAGCAATTCATAACTTTGTTGGTACGCGCAACAGGCAATTTGTTTACGCGCTCTCTTTATACGCTCTTTAAGGGCGCCCACCTTGCAGCGCAGGTTGCAGAAAATGCGCGCTTTTACAAGTGGGAAATCCCCTGATTTTTTTCTCTACAAAAATCACTGTGTAGTTTTTTTTGTCTCTCTTTGATTTTATTTGATTTGAGCATTTGTTACCCAAAATACATATATCATAGATACATAAATATAATGTCATTTGTCACTGATGACAAGTTTTGTGAAACGCCCCCAGTCTGCCCATCTGGTCGAGAAAACTTCACGCGATCACATATACTTTTACTACAAGAGAAACCATTTCCCTTTTTCCATATCTGTGACATCAAAGTCAGTTTTCTATTTTCTTAATATTTTCACCGCTTACTTGAGAAAACAACCATTTTTTTTTAGGGGAGGAGGGCAGCAGGGTGATCAGCTTACATAAATCGGCTGCTCTTTTGGAGGTTCGCGCTAGGGCCATGTCCCATTTTTCTGAACCCAATTTTGTCATCTTCTACCCCCTCCCTTTCTTTCCTTCCTCCTTCGATCTCTCTCTCCCTCCCTTATTTGCTCTCTTTCTCCGCTTATATTCTTCTTCGTCTCTCTACCCCCTTTTAAATCGTAATACTATTGGGAGACATAACGATTTGCAGATCCTACCTACGGACTTGCTGAAAAAAAGCATCGCACCAAATCTGAAGGCAGTCTATGTTTAAACACCATAGTAAATTAAATAAAAACAAAACAAAGAATCACATTGTGAATTTGTTATGTTTTAATAACATTTATTTGCGCATATCATTTCTGTGTAGCATTATATACATAACAGAACATATTTTTAATATTACACATATACATGTATGTTGCAAATCAGTTGAACTGCCAGCTTCAAACGTATATATTACTAAACTATGGTTTACATATTAAACACCGATTTGATTTTTGATTTTTATTTACCCACAGCGATACAATAATAAATTTCATATAATATTTACGCAAAAACTATTGGTTGGTAAAAGGCGTCAAGCACATGTGCTAGTCGAGCTTTATTTCGGTACAAATCAGTTTAGAAAAAGTTTAAAAAGTAAGAATGCTTAGCAATGTCTTACAATAAACAAAGTGATAATGTAAAACATAATATGCGTACATATTATTGCAGATTATTAAACTTGATAATCAATTAATGTTTTGGTCAACAAATGACTTGTAACAGTACTCAAATAGTAAAAACGAGCTCTTCATCTAGCTACCACATTTCTACAGAACTTTTTCTTACATTTTATATTCTTCCTGAATTATAAGCTTGAATCTCCAGGCTTAGAGTCCAATGTGTTAACAATTAAAGCAATAATAGTAATTACCATTACAGTACAGGTAACAGGTTAGAAGGCTTGGGAATGAAAGACAATCAATGTGAAACGTGTGCCTCAGAAAAATAATTAAAATGGCTTTTCTAACAACAAAAGAGTACGAGAGAAAGAATGACAAACTTCAGGATAACTGCAGTTTGCTACAGTATGTTTTGGCCACAACTGCTTACCACATGCAAGCAAAAGGTAAAAAACCTCATAGTAGATGCTATGAAAAGTTTATTACTTTAAAACTACTGTGCGACTAGAAAGACATAAATTGTTATACATGGCAATACATTTGAATCTGCTTTATGTTGTCAAAAAAGTGTAATCCTAAGACTAACACACACATTGAGCGTTTAGGGGGAGAAAAAGGCCATTTTCCTCAGCGATGAATTTTCAGGCTGCCTACAAGAAAACCCTGTAGCAAATTTCACAAAACCTTTTAGGAGATACTAGCAGATATGGGAGCATCTGGTCTCACCCTAGCCAGGTGGATGCAGAAGAATGAAGGGCTTGGAGAAAGCCCATAAGGGAAATGAAATATCCAACCCAACAATGTGTGAAAAACAAATGTTAAACAATGATGATTATGATGATGACGATGAGATGATGATGAGAGAAAGGATTGTGAAATAAAAGGCTAAGGCATAAAATTCTAGAGAACACATAAGAACAATGACAATAAAGTTTAGTACCATAAATGATGAGAGTCTTAAACATAGTGACAGCCAGTCAAGAATGATGATTGGTGATGGAAACTGACTTGATGTCATTGTTTACAAGATAAAAGCAAGCCTACTTGGGCAGTTGGGAAACCCAAAAGATGAGGGAAAGTTAACTTTTGGACGAAAAGGGCAGCTCACTTTAGAAGGCTTAAATAAATTTCAGTAGCTGGTGAATCTACAAAATCAAAAGCTGCTTAAATCACAAATTGGAGACTGCATCCTATACAACTGCATTCAGCTCACTAATATCAAAACCTCTCCTTAAACGAATACATGCAGCACATTGATTTGTCTCCAGTAGAAAGCTGAAAGTTGTAAACCATAATTATTTTCTATACACAGTGAAGAGTGAAGAGATTCAACAAATATATAAACCAGATGGACTGAAAACTAATCACCAGGCTTCTGACTATTTCTGTCAAGCAATTAGAACATCTCTATTACAAAATTTACTTCTAATATACAACAAATAATGATAACAACATTTATTGTAATAAAACAAGTGAGGATTATACTTAAGGTGTTGCTAGAAGTATGCTTTCGTGCTCCAGCAACTTTGAAATATCGCAGAACATTTGAGTATATCTTTGGAAATAATAATAATAATGGTATTTATTCAATAATCATCATCGCAGCTCAAGAGCTGAATTATAAATGATTTTACAATAACAAGTGCATGAGCTTAATTAATTACACATGGCGTTAAACGGAATCAAAAATATTTACTCATAATAATAATAATAGAAATATCACATTAGAACAGGAAAAATGTATCTATCCCCTTGAAAGGGAAGTAGAAACCGAGAAGCTGAGTTCTTTATTAATAATTAAGTATATGAATCGAGGTATATGTTGTAGATTACAACAATAGTTCAAGGAAGTAACGTATTGAATTGAAAGTGTGATGGTAACAAATTGAAATCATAATACCGAACGTAAACAAAGAGCGTCAAAGGTGACCATTAATAAATTGTAACGCTTTGAGTTATGGCAAAATCAGGTTCCGTGAAAAGATTGTGTATGTTTTGAGTGGGAAACAGGTACTGGAGGCAAACCAATAAATATTATATATAATAGAGGTAGTTTTCTATACAAAGAGGGCACAAAATTAAGATAAATACATGGATTCCCTTATATTATTAGCATCTGTTTATTGATATATGTACGAATAAATGAGGTACAAATCAATTAACTCGTAACAAGTACATTTATTTATATATTTGTATAACATTTATGTGACACGTAATACATTTGAAAAGATAAATAATGTTAATTTATTGTTGTACAAGAGTATCGTTATCACCAGACTATAACTTTGGAATTAAACTCAAGACATGATAGAAAACTCTCGAACCTCATCCTACAGTGAGTTGAGCAAGGAGACAAGAAAAGGGATTGGACTCTTGTTGTATCGATCGGTTCTACACTTTAGGCCATGTAAAAAAATATACATGTTTAGCGTTCCCACCCGCTTCCTTTTTGGGGGCCGCCTCCTATTTTTTTTGTTGTTGTTGATTTTTTTTGAATTTTTTTTTTGAAAGGAAAAAAACATGAAAAACACTGCTAAAATGAAACTATTTCTGATTAAAAAAAACAAAAAAAAACGTCGGCGGCCATCTTGAAAAATAGCCTGACTGACAGGGAAAATGTGCCGAGCTGCCATTTTGAAAAAAAAAAAAAAAAAAAAGGGCCTCCTCCTTCCTATTTTTCCAAAAAACAGGACGCTAAACATGTGGTTTTTTTTTATTTGGCCTTATTGTTGGGTACAGATTGGCCCTTCTTAGCGTGAGGGTACCCAGACTTTGCCTCTGAGGGAGTAGCCAATCTCGAAATCTATTGTCTTTTACGAGGGTTTGGGCAAACTTGGTGCATAATCACTTTCTTCTGTCTTGCAAGTTTTCTAAGTTGGTTATTTGTAGGGCATCATCATAACAATGATAAAGTGGGCCAAGCGCTAGTCGGAGTGCGCGTTTCTGTATACGCTCAAGTTGGTTGGCCGGGGCAATGGTATGACTGGAGTGCCAGACAGGTACTGCATATTCAAGCAGTGGTCGAATGAAACCTGTGTAAACAGTGATTAGATCTTATAAGTGAAATTTGAACGGGGTCAGAGATCGTAACATGTGCATTCTCCTGTTGGCTTTTAAGAGAATATCAGCCGTATGCCTATCCCAATTCAAATTTGATTGCACACGTGACACCAAGTATCTTGACACAATCGACCTGTTCTAGAGTTTGATTGGCCAGCTTTACATCAAGAGGTGTTATGGGTGTCTTACCGAAGTAAACCCTCATGGCATGGCACTTACTTACGTTTAAGGACATGTTATTGTCATTAGACCATTTGTTTAAATACATACTACCAATGCTGTAGATCGGACGACGAGAGAGCGTCGTCTATTAGAACAAGAAACAGCACTGGACCCAGTCTGGTACTCTGAGGGACTCGGCCTGCACCTACTGGGACCCATTCGGACAGACGCCCGCGGTACCGGACACACTGAGTGCGTTCAGTCAGGAAGTCGGTAATCCATCGTACCAAGTTACTATCAGGGTTGTATTTCAGGAGTTTGGGAATAACAATGGAATGGTCAACCCTTTCAAAGGCTTTGGAAAGGTTTGTTGTTATAACTGTTGAGAGACAGATCCAGTCTTTTCACATTCTTGGCAAGAAAGTTCACAATGTCGACGAGACATTGGCTTGTGGACATTCCAGGTCTACATCCAAACTGCTTTGGATCGAGAGAGGATTTGATGTCGGAAAGTAGCCATTTGGTTATGAACAGCTCCGCAACTTAGGCAAAGTGGTCTGTTAGCCCTATGGGGCGGAGTTTCTCAATGGTTGCAGGTTGTTCCTTTGGTATAGGCACCACGATTGCCCATTTCCATTGCTGTGGGACTACCTGTTCAGCAAATGAACAGTTTAAGACATCGCACAAGGGTGAGCTGAGCTTGTAGGCAAACATCTTGATGATCCTTGCTGGGATAGCGTCCGGGCCACTGGATTTACCGGGTTTGATTTGGGAAAGTTCTTGGTATATACTTCCCAAGGTTGCACATGTGGTGGCTTCTTACCGGGCAGGTACGCTGGTAGCTGTGAAGTATCTAGGGGTGGAATATCACTGGCAATGTGGATGAATTTGTTGTTGGTAGCATTTGCGACGGCCACTCCGTCGGTCGGGTCAACACCGGGAACATGTATGGTTTGATCAGACTTTGAGGAATTCGCCATAAGCTTGATGTTTCTGTACCATGAGGCCGGGTTCTTCATTTAAGATCAAGTACGGGATCATGGTAAAAGTGACCTTTCGCGAGTTGAATACTGTGTATTATTTTTTTACTGCAAGCACGGTGTTCTTTCTTTTGACCAATGTGGAAAAGTTGTTGCCGTGAATCTATCAGGGACTTAATCTTGGGAGTTATCCATGGTTTGTCTTGGTTGTGGACACGAACACATTTTGTTGGGAAACACTCATCAATCTTGCTTAGGGAAGCGTAGAAAAGCGTCACACTTGTCTGCAGTTGTGGTAGCATCATACACTTCACTCTACTCATGGCGGGATATCCATCGACCAAAGATTCTAACATTTGAATACATATATACATACATACATACATTTGAATACGTCGTACAGTACGTTCGCAAGTTGTGTTGATTTGGCGTGGAGGGAGTTGCTTAGGCACCCATATGATGGAGTTGTGGTTGCTTCTACCAACCGGGGACATTGCCTGGGGTCTGCTGTAGAAAAAGGCCACATTTGTTAAGATCATCTTGTCAAGTACTGCATTCTCTCTGGTTGGTATGTTCACAACTTGCTTCAGGTTGCAGCTAGTGGTGATAGGGTCTGTTGTTGAGTCTATTATAGTCTCCTAACACAATAAACCCAGCGTCAGGGTGGGCTGATTTTAGCTGGTCATGCTCTGAATGATGTGATCAATGAGTTCATCGTCAGTTGAACCTTGGGGTGGAGAGTACAGCACTGCAATGTACAGTCCTGAAACTTTTCTTGGAAGCCTGTTTGGCCTTAAGTGTATCCAGGTAATCTCTATATTTTTCGGAACAGTTATACTGTTCACATTAGAAGGACGGAGTTATTTTCTGGCGTACAGAAGCACGCCTCCACCTCTCCTACCTTTGTGGCATTTGTAGAAGTGTGTGTAACCATCGAGTGAGAAGGATCATGTCAGCTCGATCAATTTGATCATGTGACAACCATGTTTCTGATATTGCACATATATCGGTATCCAAGTTTCGGAGTACAATTTCAAGCTCATCGAGTTTGTTGTTCATCGATCGATATTACTCAGGTAAATGGAGGTTAGATTGTTGCAGTTTTCATTGTGCTGGCTAGTTGCCGAGGTACTCACTATACTCTTCCGAATAGGCACTATGTTCGAGCGATTAATAGGTGTTCTTTTCGGCTCAAATGAAGGCCTTCGCGTCTGAACGACCTCTATTTGTCGGGTTTTAGTGGTTCCAGCACGACAGCTAGCCCCTCGCTGTACCTCAAGGAAATTTTACAACTACGCTGTACATTTCATGGCATTCTCTACATGTAAAAAACATATATGAGTGAATTGAAAAGAATGAAAGACATATTACTTACATTTACAATTATAACCTAAAATATGAATGAGTTTTATTGCACTGCACAAATCATTTGAATGATATGAAGATTTGTGCCTCCTGAAGATTGTAACTCACTTTTTTTAAAAACATAATAAGTACATCAAAGGAAAGCCTAAATATAGCTAAACATTAAACTCTGGATCTGTTAAGTGTTACATTTACAATAAAATTTGTGTTTGATCATGTAGAGTATCAAATATCTCAGCTGCAATATAAAAAAACTCTATTCTCCAAAGGGATGAATTGTACAATAACAAACACATATTGCAAGATCATGAACACATCATATGTTAATATGATGACATGGATCCTAATCAAATGATTGGTTGAAAGCGTACATGGGACCAGGCATTCATTCTGCCTAACACGTAATTTGGATAATGACCGGTCATTATCTAATTCTAATAACCAGTCATTAGTAAAATCATGTTATAAAACATCATTTATATAACATATAAAACACCATTTTATAAAACAAATAATACAGAGCATTTTGTCCGGGCATTAGTAAAATTACCCACACTCGGTACCTTCAAAACAGTCCAAACACCCTCGACTACGCCTCAGGTGTGTTAAGACTGTTCCAAAGGTACCTTGTGTGGATAATTCTTACTAATGCCCTCACTGCTGTGTATTATTTGTATAATAACACATAACCCTGCTTCATACATTATACCATCGATCACTTTGGTAGATATAACCATAACATTATTTCTGCAATCAACTGATTACTCTTTCATTTTTTGTACTGGTTGGTGTTCCTGCACTTCTGAGTTTATCAGAAATCTCTTCTTCCGTAAAGCATTGTAGCAAACTAAAATGCTTCAAATGTGTGGATTTCATACCACACAGGTATGTTTATGTAATTGCACTTAGGGAGCTTAATTGCTGTTGGCAGCTTCTTAATTTCACCCTCACTTCCCATTCGTTTGCATATATACAAATGAAAGTTGATTCCGCTACAGTGGTTTAGTGAGCACCCTGTCACGTGTGAACTGATTCTCCCTTAACTTTGTTACTCTATTTCTCCTTTTCATCATCACCACCAATGGATTCTTCATCCTCTTCAGAGATTTTCAGTCTCTCTGCCAAATCTTCCAGATCCATATCCTTGATGGTGAAAATGGAGGTTGTTTCGCTCCATTTCTTCTTGTATACCTTGACCCCGTTGGCCAGCTCGATGACTAGATACCTGATAACGAGCAGAGGCAGTTCATGCTCTGTGAAGATCATCATAAAGCCCAACTGCTTCTTGCATCTTTTACACCGTGTCTCCTTAGACGCCTTTGCATCGCTATACAGGTAATCCTCCTCCAGCAGTCTCTCAGTGATGACGCGATCCTGGAAGCCTTTGTCAAAGACGATGTGGTGTTGTCCATTGATGGACCTGATGTCTTCTGTGAAGCAGGTGAATTGACGGCAGTGTTTGCAAAGAAGTTTGACTTCTCTATGGAACTTTTGTCTGGATTTCTTCTTCTCAGCAGCTAGTCGACCAGACCTTTGTAAGGATCGCATACTGGCATCTTTCTTCTGGAGTTTAGCAATCTGAAAAGTTTACCAGAAAATGGCTTATTTGATAGATGGTACATCACCTTTTAATTGGTCAGGCGATAAAATAATAATCTTAGGGCTGAGAGTGTCAATTATTGTAATTGTTTTCTTAGCATTAGGGTAAAATTAATTCTGCCTTATTCAAGGTGTCGTCATATTTCTCATTATCCTATCAGGTTTTTATAATACACCTGTATACACATTTCTGAATGAAATTGATCTGAATGTCCAAAATCTTTGAGAGACACCAATAACACAGTACGTAGTCGAAGAAGGTGCCGGCCTTCTGTTTTATGATTAATTCTACTGAACATTTCTTTATGAACATTGCAAAAGCTGAATTATTTGTTCAACTGTATTTAACAACATTTGATATCCTCTATGTGCATTTATATTACTTACGTTACTCATAAAGCGTTGTATGATAATGTCCCTCTTTTTGTTTGTAAGAATTTCTTGTTTATGTGCTTCGTATCTAATGAAAAGACACTTTATAAATGAAATATATATTTATTATTATTATTATCTATATCCACCATGCAAGCTTCTCTAATATTACCTCAGGTGTGGCTTTGCTACTAATATTGGACCTCACACCATTCAAGGAATTCCTTCTTACCAGGTACCAAATATCTAAAACTATGTGGAAACAGTGGAGGTAGATCAATACCTTGGCAAAGGACATTAGTACAATGCAGGATTTAGACTCGCAACTTACAAATATCCAGTCAAGGGCATAATGTAATATTGACACTCCCTACAACTACCACTCGAGTAAGACTACCACT